>NC_040016.1:23198605-23226105 GCF_000972845.2 Larimichthys crocea | reverse complement strand
GCGGGTTTCATATGAGGTCACACCAATGTCGACCTGTGTGTGTGTGTGTGTGTGTGTGTGTGTGTGTGTGTGTCACCTGGTCAGGTGACGTTCACGGACGCTCTGATTGACATGTGGGCGTGGTCACAGGTGTCTGTATATTTACAGGTGCAGGTGGACTCTAACGTGTGTGACGTCATGTTCGTCTGAGCTGGTTATTATTCGGTGACCGGCCCTTTAATGTCTCACCTGACTTCCTGTCTGCAGGTGCAGCGTTCCTGACCACGGTGGCGTCCGCAGGCATGATCGCAGGATTCGGCTCCACGCTCGCGCTGGCCAAGAAGAAAAGTCCAGAGTGGTTCAATAAGGTACAGACGTGGACATGGGGACACACGGGGACTTATGGGGACACATGGGGACTAATGGAGACTTATGGGGACTAATGGAGACTTATGGGGACACATGGGGACTTATGGGGACACATGGGGACTTATGGGGACTAATGGGGACTTATGGGGACTAATGGGGACTTATGGGGACTAATGGGGACACATGGGGACTAATGGGGACTTATGGGGACTAATGGGGACACATGGGGACTAATGGGGACACATGGGGACCGCCTCCGCCTCGAGTGGACGTCAGAGGAACTGCAGCTCGACGTCTCGACGTCCCTCCAGAGGTCGAGCTGGGTCAGAACAAACCGTGACATTCAAGCGTCAGACTCGTCTCGTTAAGTGGAACTGCTGCTGATTGGCTGCTTGCAGGATCTCATTAAACGTGACACAATCGAGCGTTTGTTTCTCGACTCTATTTCCGTCACAGACTCGTCTTTGTCGTCTCCGTCGGGCAGACATGAAGCGAGAGGACGTGACATGAGATTAAAAACAGCAGTGTGTGGACAGACGTGTGTGGACAGACGTGTGTGGACAGCAGTGTGTGGACAGACGTGTGTGGACAGAAGTGTGTGGACAGACGTGTGTGGACAACTCAAATACAAAGTAACATGAAGTATAAATACTCAAGTACGAGTCCATGTTCCCGAGGTTTGACCTTTGACCCTCAGCTAACGAAGAGTAAATTAATTATGTGGCTGCAGACAGTCTGACCTCCGACTAACGAGTCACTCAATTCAGTTCTGGCGTTCACTGACTCTGGCGTTGCGTTCGCTGACTCTGGCGTTGCGTTCCCTGACTCTGGCGTTGCGTTCCCTGACTCTGGCGTTGTGTTCACTGACTCTGGCGTTTACTGACTCTTGTGTTGCGTTCGCTGACTCTGGCGTTGCGTTCCCTGACTCTGGTGTTGCGTTCCCTGACTCTGGCGTTGTGTTCACTGACTCTGGCGTTTACTGACTCTTGTGTTGAGTTCCCTGACTCTGGCGTTGCGTTCCCTGACTCTGGCGTTGCGTTCGCTAACTCTGGCGTTTACTGACTCTTGTGTTGCGTTCCCTGACTCTGGCGTTGCGTTCCCTTGACTCTGGCGTTGCGTTTACTGACTCTGGCGTTTACTGACTCTTGTGTTGAGTTCCCTGACTCTGGCGTTGCGTTCCCTGACTCTGGCGTTGCGTTCGCTGACTCTGGCGTTGCGTTCGCTGACTCTGGCGTTGCATTCCCTGACTCTGGCGTTGCGTTCGCTGACTCTGGCGTTGCGTTCCCTGACTCTGGCGTTGCGTTCCCTGACTCTGGCGTTGCGTTCCCTGACTCTGGCGTTGTGTTTACTGACTCTGGCGTTTACTGACTCTTGTGTTGAGTTCCCTGACTCTGGCGTTGCGTTCGCTGACTCTGGCGTTGCGTTTACTGACTCTGGCGTTGCGTTTACTGACTCTGGCGTTGCGTTCCCTGACTCTGGCGTTGTGTTCACTGACTCTGGCGTTGCGTTCCCTGACTCTGGCGTTGCGTTCCCTGACTCTGGCGTTGCGTTCGCTGACTCTGGCGTTGCGTTCCCTGACTCTGGCGTTGCATTCCCTGACTCTGGCGTTGCGTTCGCCGACTCTGGCGTTGCGTTCGCCGACTCTGGCGTTGCGTTCGCTGACTCTGGCTCTCTCTGGCTCTCTGCAGGGAGTCATAGCGACGGCGGCGGTCCCGGAGAGCGGCGCCTCTCTGGCCCTGCGAGCTCTGGGTTGGGGTTCGTTGTACGCCTGCTGTGGAGTCGGCCTGCTCAGCTTCACAGTCTGGAAAGTCCTCGACGTTCACAGCGTACGTACTCGACGTTTCATTTCAACGTTGAAGCATCTTTCAAACGTCGATGCTGAATTAAAACATTTATTTCTTCTTCAGCTCTCCGAGTTCAGACTGAAGATGCAGTCCTTCTTCCCGTCCATCCCGAAGTCCGCCCAGTCAGCAGCTGGATCAGAACCTGTGGACTGGGACGCGCTCTTCAAGTCAAAGTGACCAATCAGAAGACAGAGACTCAGACTGGACCGTCCTCTGGACCTGTTTGTTCTGGTCCAGTTTGTTCTGGTCTGGTTTGTTCTGGTCCAGTTTGTTCTGGTCCGGTTTGTTCTGGTCCAGTTTGTTCTGGTCCGGTCCAGCTGGTGGAAAATGTTATTCTGTATATTTGAGACGAACCTGAAGAAACGCTTCATCTGCTCGGACGCTTTCAGAACTGACACAGGAAAACCGTCCACGCGACGGACTGGAGCCTGGACGTCATGAAGGTCGAAGGTCGTTCTCGATGCTCTTTTGTTGTGCTTGTTTTTGTCACCCCGCCCGGCCTGAAGGCGGGTGGAGTTAACAGCTCAAATAAAGTGGAAAACTTAGTGAAGACGATTTCACTTCATCTATACAAAGAATGCTAAAATGCTCATTCATACTGTGACTGTACAACAGGTCCTGAAGCCTGGACACAGAATAAAGATTCTGCTGATGAAGCTCTTTAAGAAACATCTTTGTCGTCATTTCACATTAATATTTTCTAAATGTTTGACTTCATAAAATTGGAACTTATAATAAACGTGATCATCGACGTGTTCGGATGCGTGTGAAGTCCAGACCAGCAGTCAGCAGCACTCGGTATCTCGTCTTTGGGGTCACGAGTGTTCACGGTTCTGAACGACCCGGCTCACAAACAAAGGCAGAGCTGCGTTCACAGTGCTCAGAGTTCATGTACGTTTATTCTTGTTGTGGAACATAGAAAGATCTCATACCGAAGAAGAAACAACGTCTGTCAAATCAAACAGGATGTAGATGTTCTCCTTTTTTTTCTCTTTACATTTGTTATAACTGTTTTTGAAGTTGTGTCAGTTAGCGACATGATGAGTACAGCCCCGCCCCCCTCAAAACACCTGTACATACAGTCTCTGAAATCAAACACACCCTCCCCGATCAGACCCCGCCCCCCACAAAAACAAACTTCTTCCTTAAATACAGAAACAAGTCTTCACCTGCCGGGGAGAGAAACCAAACGTTCAGGTGAGCAGAGTCGTGATTAGAAATGACGAGAATTCACCGAGTCAAATGTACATCGTCTATTTACAGGAGGACGACGGAGGAGGGAGATCTGGATGTGACCGGTGGAGGACAGGAAGTTCTTAAAAAACAGAAAGTGACGCTTGATACTGTTTGTGGTTCGGCAAAAATACTGATGGTCAAACTGCGGATGGTCGATGATTCACATTTAAAGTAAAAAAACAAACCTATTGCACCAAAACAAAGTACTGAACATCAGTGTCTCCTATCTACAACGTGTCACTGTTTTAAATAAATCTGACCCCGCCTCCAAATTCTAACTAGCCCCGCCCCCAAAAACCAAACAAACGACCACGTTTTAAAAAGAGCGCCAGAACCCGAGCGTTCGATCTCCGCGTCACACTTTGGTTAAAATAAAAAAAAAAAAAAAACGACAAACAAAAGAATAAAAAATTAAAAATACAAGTATTAAATATTTTTGTATTAAAATTACTTAAAAATCCCAAATAAACATTTTGCGGATGGAGCCGAGGAGCTTTATATATTCTATATATATTCATTTGTATGTAAAAACTTTTGTGTTCTGTTCTTTAAATAAAAATAGAATAGGAGCCAGCTGCTTCGAGCGCCACTGAGCGTGCTCCGTGGCGGTGTTCATGTCACGAGCGGCCGATTTTGAACAGTACTTCGCACATGATCGCCGCCACCGAGGAGTTGAGGGCGGCCGACAGCGAGATGTCCAGCAGCCGGCTCTCGTACAGAACAAACTCCGCCCGGTTCTCCTCCACCCTCGCCATGGCCAGCAGCGCTTTGGCAGCGCGGCACATCATGTTGATGCTCGGAGGCTCCGGCGGCGCGGCGGCGGAGGCGTGCAGCATGGCATGCGAGCTCTGCTGGTACTGAGCCATCGCCACGCTGTCTTCCAGGAAGCCGATCAGAGTTCCCACGCTGCCTTTCTGCAGGGCGACGGTGCGCGCCGCCGTCGGGTCACCCTGCGCCAGGTTGGACAGGACAGCCACCGCCATCTCCCGACACACCTGGCTCTTCCTCTCGCCCACGAGGCGCACCAGCGTGGCGTAGAGCTTCTGCTGGCGGCTGAAGGGCGGCGTGGCGAGCAGCAGGTCCACGTTGCAGTCCTGGATGCTGAGCTTGCACAGACACTCCAGGACGAGTCTCTGAGGGGTGAGCGAGGAGAAGCCGCCCGCCGTGGAGAACGGGTCCTGGGCCTCGGCGGACGGGCACACCATCCAGTGCAGCAGCCCGTCCAGGATGGGCAGGCAGATGCTCTCGGGGTACAGCGACAGGTCCAGCTGGCCCGACATGTTGGCGAGCGTCACCAGCGTGTTCTCCCTGAGCGCCGCCAGGCAGTCCCACCACCACTCGTCCCGGCTGCAGGCCAGACCCTGCTCCTCCTCCCGCTGGTAGCTGGGCGGCGTACGTTTCCTGGGAGGGTGGTGGTGGTGCAGCAGCACCAGTCGGCCCAGGATCAGCACCAGGCCCGGGTGGCGAGACATGTCGGCGTCGTTGCCGGGGACGAAGGAGAGGCCGCGCACGATGTTGGAGATGCAGACGCAGCGTTTGGCCAGAGAGTCCTGCCACGACTCGGCCGTGGACAGCGGAGCCTCGTCCCAGCAGCGAGGCTCGTCCTCCAGAGGGCTGATGGGACTCTGATGCAGTGACCTCTGACCTCCGACCTCGGACCGGGAGCCTGGAGAGGAGACACGCAGTCATGTGATCATCAGAAAGGGCGCCACCGAGTGGTCAAACGCCGGTACTACTCAGACAACATCCTTACCTTCTTGTGTCTCAGGTGGTGTCTCCTCATTGGCTGGCAGGTTGTCCTGGCCTCCCTCTGCTTCCTCCTCCCTGCCTCCTCCTCCTCCTCCTCCTCCTCCTCCTCCTCTCTCCGCCGGCCGGTTTGGGGGGGTGGTGTCTCCCGTCTGGATGTGAGCTGTGGAGTCTCCTCCTCCGGCCTTCCAGTGCAGGAGGCCGCTGATGAAGCCGTTTGGTCGGCTGAGCTCGGCCCAGCGCTGCTCCACCTCCTCCCACTCCTGCCCCTTCTCCTCCACCTTGATTGGCAGCTTGTCATACTTGCTGGACTGTGGTGGGCGGGGCTCCGCCTGCTCCTGGTGTTCCTCCTTCACCTCCACCTCCTCTCTGACGACAGCTTCACCATCTTTCGCCTCCTTGTTGGCGTCGGCAGCGGGTGCAGCTGTGAGAAGCGGTGGTGTTGCCTCCGTCTCCTCCACCGCCCTCCTTGGTATCCTCTGCTCCTCAGCTGATTGGCTGTTCGACTCGAAGGTGGCGGCTGGCGGCTCCTTCAGCTCCTCCTCCTCCTCCTCTCTGGGCGGGTCGGGTGGAGGTCCCAGCAGGCTCCTCTGGCCCTCTGTTCCCACCTCGTACTCTTCCAAGATGCCAAAGATCTGGATGAGGCAGCGGCGGTAATACTCGACGACGAGCTCGAGGAAACCGGGAAGCTGCAGGACGACAGGAAGTAGTATTAATCATGACCGAGCCGACCAATCAGAGGCCACGTTGTGTCAAGTGTGACTCACCTGTGTGAGGCTGAAGGAGCCCACCGTGCTGTCGTCATACAGCAGGATGTTGATGGTGTCGAGAGCCCAGGTGCTCTCTGCTAATAGGCCGGACTTTAGTGACATCATCACCCGCCACGCCTCCGGGGTTCCTGATAGGACGAAATGAGCCAATGAGAACCGGAGTGAGAGTGTGTGTGTGTGTGTGTGTGTGCACGTACCCGTGTCCTTGGCGGTGAGCCGGCGCCGTGGCTTCAGTTTGGGGTGCGTGGCCTCCACAGAGCTGGGCGGGAAGCTGACCTCTCTGTGGAGGAGGTGGAGGCTCTGAGCGGGCGGGGGGGCGCCGCCGGGGTGACCCGGCTTCTTCATGGAGGGCGGCAGGTAGGGGGCGCTGTTCGGGGACAGAGAGCCCCCCAGGGGCCGAGGGAAGGAGGAGGGGCTAAGAGAGCGGGTCACATGGTTCGGGGCGGTGGGCGTGGCCTGGAAGGAGGAAGGGGGGGGCTGTCGGAGGCAGGGGGGGCATGGAGGGGGAGGAGGAGTGGGGCGGGTACGGCGGCTGGCGTTGGCCTGGAGGGCCGCCGGGGTGCCACTGGCTGTCCTGGGGGGCCCTGCCCTCCGGGTCGTCCCCTCGGCCCATGCTGGGGTAGGGGGGGCCCTGGCCCTGCCGGCTGTACGTGTAGCCCATGTCCGTCCTGGGGTGCCACATGTTGGTCTGCGGCCCCTCCCCAGGCCCCCCAGACACCGCCGGCGATCCTGAACCCATCATGCCGTGCTGCGGGGGTCCCTGCCGGTCCCGAGGGTATGGGTACGGGTACTGACCCTGAACAGGCCGCCGCTCTGGACCCATGTAGCCCCCGCCGCCTCCTCCACCGTACGGGCCGAACATGTCGGGCTGCTGAGCGCCGAACTGCTGCGCGCCGAACGCCTCGCCTTCGTGACGCTTTGCCGGCGGATACAGCGTCTCCATCGGGCGCTTGTAGCCCTGCAGAGAGACGACAGCGAGCTCAGAGCGGCGCCACAGCACCACACACTGAATGTTACCTGCATGGCAGAGCACTCACCTGCTGCTGAGGGTACAGGGGCTGATGGGAACTGTAGGCCATGCCGTGAGGGTACTGCTGCCCGTAACCGTCGTGTCCGTGCCTGCAGAGACGGAGGACGAGCTTAAACGCCGCAGACAAACAAAGGAAGAGCTCCCCTGAATATCAACAGGCTTCCTCTCACCTCTGGGGCGGGTATCTGTTCGGGTACATGCCGGCCTCGTTTCCGGATGGACCCATGCTGTTCTGACCTCCGGGGGGCGCCATGCCTCCGTCAGGCCCCATCACATGATCCGGCCTACAGTACAGAGGAAGACAAACAGAGAATCACTGAATGAAGACGAAGATGAGGACGACCTTCAGTGACTTACACATGTTCAGTATCTTACCTCCGCTCGTAGCCGGGGCCGTAGGGGTACTGTGGTCTGGGGCCCATCCCCGTCAGGGGCCCCGAGGGCGGCCCACGGGGGTACATGTCCTGCATGGCACCACTGGGCATCTGACCGGGACCAAAAGCCTCGCCGGGCCCCGGAGCTGAGAGGACCAGGCGAAGACACATCAAAATAAATCGAATGAAGCCGTTTAATCTAAAATCTTTGAGGTTTGCTCCGAGGTGATGTAATGTGTGTGCAACATGAGGTGCAGGTTTGACCAACAGGGGGCAGCACAGCACACAGACTGATGAAGCTGCTGTCTGGTCCTGGTCTCTCTCTCGGCTTCGCTCCTCACCTTTCCTCGGTCCTCCATAGGGGTCTTTGTTGGCCTCATACTGCATCCTCATGGAGGGGTCTGTTGGGCCTCCTCCTCCTCCTCCCTGCTGGTAGGGGGCACCGCCGGGTCCCGGGCCTCGCTTGTTGTGGAAGGCTGGATCGCTGCCTTCAGAGAACGGGTCCTGGACGCTCACTCCTCCCATGTTCCTGAGAGACGAAGCACAGAGGACGGACGTTTGAAACACAAACAGTCCTGCAGGACTCTGAGGCGTTTGCTGCTCTCGTCTCGTTGCTGACGTGCAGACTTCACTGAACAGCCTGGAGCTTCTGAATCAACATATGCAGGCACAGCAGGGAGCCCATGAACAGACATATGGACTTTTTTTTTAAGAACCAGTCTGAGCAAAACTACCCACCAACTTACAACTCAAGGCGAAACCCGGTCCCGGCTCCGGCAACACGACGTCTCTCACAAACATGTCAATACTAATAAAAGACTTATAGTCGGTATAAAAGCAGGTTTAACATATCTGACATCCACCTTCATCACACTGAACATTTGTTGTGTCCAGGTGGATTCAGGATCCGAGCGCCTCCCCTACCTGTTTCCAGGCTGCGGGCCCATCTGGCTGTGCGGGGTGGAGGCCGGGGTCGGCGGCTTCAGGTCTCCGGGGGCCTCGGTCAGGGAGCTGCTGCTGGACTGAGGCGTGTTGGGGCCCTGCAGGGAGCCCGAGTTGGCTGCAGAGATACAGACCAGACAGAAAACCTGCTGAGAACAACGTGTCATCACGTTAACGTCACGTCTCATCAGTCAGACAGTCTAAACACAAAGGGACGGATCAGCAGCTACAGGAACAGATCTGGATCAGACGCGATGTTTGAGACGGCAGAGGAACCGTGACAGTCACACTAAGTCACGCGGCGTGGAGATCAGCAGGTCTGTGGCGGCTGTCAGAGAAATTTATTTCTGATTCATCGGCGTCACCAGAACTCTTCAGCTCTCAGGTGTGACGGGAAGGAAACAGACCGCTGCTTTCATCTGCTTTAGTTTCTATGAACAGTTTATTTCTTCTTTTATTGTTTCATATTTAAATGTTAATGGATGTGCACTGCTCCCTCTCTTCATTCACTCTCTAGCTCACTCGACCTGCAGCCTTCCATCATCTCTTTCCTCCGGCCCAGAGGACGAGGAGGAGGAGGAGGAGGAGGAGGAGGAGGAGGAGGAGGCGGGACCTGATGTCGTCACCTTAACGAGCCTCTAATCTGTGTTTTTATGTCAAAGGTCACCGGGTTTGTTTTTGTACAAACACTGAATCAGCTGTGAAGTGAGAGAGCGGCATCGTGGGAATTAACTGAGGTCACTGATGTTTACATCCACACTGTGTGTGTGTGTGTGTGTGTGTGTGTGTGTGTGTGTGTGTGTGTGTGTGTGTGTGTGCAGCATTTCACTTCATGTTAAAGTGACGGCGTCTCTGACGTCAAACAGCTTCATTCAGACGTGACAACACGTCACTGGATGAGTCACAATGATTGGACGATATCTGTCAGCTGGTCCAGAGAGGAAGTGATGTCACTGCTGTTCACCTCAGACTTCCACCTTAATACACCTGTTCTTGTGCGGACTACCTTAACTCGGTCGACCTGGACACACCTGGAAGAACCTCACAGGTTTCTTTACAGTTCAGAGATGACAGGATGTGTTAGGTACTCGTGGTGGGACAGGTCTGGAAACAGGTGACTCCTTACCTGGGGAGGGAGGCTGGATCTTGGCCTGGAGTGACGGAGGTTTCTTGGTGTCTCCAGCAGGTCCCAGGGCTTCAGGTGGAGGCTCCTCTCCTCGCTCCACCTTGCACTCGTAGGCGAACAGGTACTGGATGTACTGCTTCTTCAGAGAGCTGGCCGAGCTGCTGGACGTCCCCACGTTCAGCTGGGACGACAACTCCCTCCACTTCTTGTTCTTATTCACCTGAAGAGAGAACATACTGAACTCATCCTGAACCCGGCGTCGTCCTGCACACTCAAAGACTCAAACATTAGACGGACGTCTCACCATGGCCAGACCTCCGATCTCTCTGACAGCCAGGTACAGTCTGCAGAGGTCCAGAGGTTTCTTTCCCACGGCGGGCAGGTTTGGGACGGGCGTCCCCCTCTCCTCCATGAAGGACAGGTACCGGTCCACCCACAGCCTCCTCTCCGGCTCAGAGCCCATCTCATACAGCAGGGCGATCTTCTCGTTGGTCATGGTGGCCACACTGGGCTTCTGAAGAGACCGAGACACGGAGACGACGGTCAGCTTCGAGTTCACAGAGCAGAGAAAGACTGCACAATACCACCAACAACCACACGGGGAGAACCCAGCGGCCGACAGGCGTCTTCAACAGTCACGGTATCTTTCAAACCGAGTGCGTGAAGTTATCTGTACAGCAGGCGTCCATTCAGAGACAGTGACTGACCCTTCAACATACTACAATGCTTTTATTTTGAAAGAGGAATGTGGTCAAACATTGAGCATGAAGAGACGACAAAATAAAACTCACTGCTCACAAAAACTGACTTTATTTTGAAAGTCTGAAGATGAAATCACCTGAAAACAAACAAACGTCTTTTTTCAGATGAGTTTGTGCTGATGTCGTGATTCATCACATTTGAACTGTTCGATCTTTTATTGAGCCTCATCGGAGTTCTGTTCAATGATCCCGACTTTAACCGAGACTTATTTTACTTCTTTAAAGTTATGAATGATGTGTCACATGATCGCAGTGAGATTTATGTTTTGTCTAAAATCAGCTGATCCTTAATTTGTAAAACTTTGTAAAATCTCCTCAGGTGGTTGTTCAGTGCGTACTGTGCAGTCTCACATCACGATGACACAAAACGACAGTACAACCCAACCTCTGTATTCACGCAAACACTGACAACTCAAAGTCGACGGATTCAGAACGTTTCCGTAACGTTTCCTTTTGCAGATCGAAGCTTCTTTAAAACCGGACAGACGTCGCGGCTGATGAATTATTTTGAATTTTCTGCAAAACATTTGATCAGTTTCATGTTTGTGACGCTTTTCCTTGTAAAAATACTTCTCAGCCTCTCGTATCCTCAGGGGAACATGAACCACTGAAGCATCGTCGCCATGACGAGCAGGTTTCATTTCTTTAGACGGCGGTAACCGACGGTTACAGTAAGAGGTGGTGTTTGTTACCAACAGTGGCAGGACGTGGTCAGAGGTTCATAATGAAACGGATCAGTCCAGTTTCTGGATCTATTTGTGCTGACGACCATGAAGTCTAATCAATACGTGGAAGAAGTTTGAAATTACAGAAACCAGCTCGGAGGAGGTTGGGCGGCACTGTGCAGAACCAGAGGACGTCGACTGAAACAAACAGAGACTTTCTCATTAAAACTCCATCTTGTGTCTTTTCCTGTGTATTCAAAAGGTGAGTTACGTTCAAGACAAAATGTTACACGTCTTGAATTTCTGTCCGAACTTTAACCTCCCTCCAAACCAGACGCTGACGTTCCCCGATGCGAGAAAAAGGAAGCTGAAACGAACGCGTTTAAAGAGCGCGGCTCGACGGGTTCACGCGGTCCACGCCTGAAATCGTTGCTGCTGATTTTAGAGCACCAAAAGATGAAGGTGTCAGCAGCTTCTACGGACATGATGGCAGAGGAGGAGAGAGTGAAGAGGACGCTGAGAGTGAGCGAGCATGAAGCAGCTGTAGCTGCTGTTAGCTCAGTCCGTCAGCTTGGCGGTGAGCTCAGAGCGACGGGTACCCGTCGCTCTGAGCTCACCGCCAAGCTGACGGACTGAGTGTTTGTACCAACAGGCGTTGAGGATCAGAAGTAATGTAATCAGAGTAAATACTCGAGTACAGCTGGACATGGTTAAAGCATCAGGTTGCTTTGAATGAGAAAGTCTCAGCAAAGACAAACAGCAAAATAAAAAGCAGCTTTTGGACGTGAACGATTCCAAATAATAAGAACGGCTGCTTCGTCTGATGAAAACCTCACGTCTCCATGAAGTCACATTTTGCATTTTGTCGTTAATTAGATGAACCTCAGCGAGCTCTTCGGGTTTTCGGATCCTCTGGAGTCGGAAGGTTTTCACCCGAGGACTTGACAAACACAGAAGCCTCAAAAACAGTTTTGTTTTGCACTTACAGGGCTGGTGGACGTCTTGGGCCAGGCGGGGCTGCTAATGCTATCACTGTCCTCCCCGTGACAGGAGGACAGACTAGCTGAGCTGGGGGACATGGGGGAGGGGGTGGGGGGCTTGGACACACACTGAGAGCTGTAGCTGTCCTGTGATACAAAACACACACACACATCATCCACACACAGACACACAAACACAAACACACAACAGAACCACGTGGTGAGGGGACGCCAGGACGGCCGAGGAAGTCAAAGATTTGAAAGACACAGAGCCGACAAGACGTTGGCGTTAGCAGCTGGGAGCAGATGGACAGTCGGGTTAATGAGGCTCGTTAAGCAGACAGGAAGCAGATACCTGGACAGGTAAGTCCTGGTCAGGTTCACAACACAAGACCAAACATTCAGTGACGTCTAGAAAAGTAGAGGCGATTTAAGTCTGTCCACAAATACTGGATCCAGTACGACGGCCTCTCCTCGTGCACCCACAGCATCCGTCAGGTCGTCATTCATCTAGAACTAGTTCATCAGATCTATCCGCTGACGTGTGCATCCAGTGTCTTCGATCGGTGGGTCATGTAAAGCATCTTCATCCTCTCCTTAACAATTCTGTTTATTTTTTATTAGACGAAGATCACCGATCAGCTCCATCAACACAAGTGTTTGTAGGCAGTTCAACGAGAACGTGGAATTAGTGCTTACAGTTTATAACGTTTGTTATATAAAAGTTTTTCATGGTGCAGCCGGGAGCAAACAGTGAACGTGGACTGAAGTCAGATCACGGAAACAAACGAGTTCAAATATTATAATATGAATAATATCAGCATAAAAACAAGCTTCAAACTATTCAGCCAATGATTTAAATGTTGTTTGACTAATTCAGCGTTAACACACGTGTCATACGTTTAATGTTGAAACTAAATAAATCTTAATCTAATAAAGCCACATAAGAGCAAACTGAATGAATTCATTATTCAAAATGAATGAATAAAGCGTGCAGCATTAACTCACTAATATGTTACCGAGTTAAAATTAGAATTTAAGAACCAAACATCAGAAATTCGACAGGCAGGTTTCTGTGGTTTTGAGTTTTTCTCCAAATAAAATAGAAAACAGAAGAATTGAGTTTGAAATCAATCTGAGCTGCTCGACTTTAGAGTTTGCACCCTGTTCACATTTTCCTGTCGTCTCACATCTGTTCTGAAGTCTCTCTGACAGCTAACACACACCTAACGTCGAAATATGAGCAAACCACTTCAGCGCTAAAAAACTAAATTAGCAGGAACTCAAGTTTCTCTGGAGAAACTCGGCGAACCGCCGACACAAAGCAGCCACTCCTCATCAAGTGAAGCCGAGTCAAAGCGGAGACAAAGACGAGTCGTCTCGCGTAACCCCGACCGCCAGATCTACGTCCTACACAGATCCGTGATCAAGGCCGACTCGTCACTATTGGATAATGAGCAGAGGCAAGTCAGAAGACGGCAGCGGGGAGAAGTCAGAGCTTTCAAAACTCTCCAGCTGCCGAGCTGAGCGTGAACTAAACAAGCGTCGAAAAAACAAGATGAAACAAGACGAAGCTGCGTCGGAGGGAACTGGCTCGTGTTGGCAGGAACTGGTTATTTTGGGTTTCACTTCCAAAAACAGCCAAACCGAGATGAAACAATGACAAGTGTAACGAACGCCATGCTGCTGGAAACAAACTGATCAATACTGTCGAATAACACGCCGAGGAGTGCCAAGAAACGGAAAAAAAAAAACGCAGCAGGGAGTCATCTTCTTTGTGGAAGCTCTGCTGGCTGGAACAAACACTCCGACACGTCAATCTGAAATACAGTTTTCTTCTACGAGGTGCCGACAAAGTCTGACAGATGCTTCTGTTCTGATTTAAAAAACCTGTTTAGAGCCAAGTTGAAATCTCACAGAGTGTTCCCCAACTTATTTCGGCTGATTTCTCCAATAATACATTTTATTGTTTGAGTTCAAAGAACCTTTAGAAGGTTCAGATTCATCTGGGCCAACCACCAAAGGACAAGTGCCTTTAACCTCCAGAGAGCGCTACACAGCGCCGGTTCTATGTAACCCGGGAGCGTCTGTCATTTCCAGACGTGAGTTTTTTGTTCACATCACCGTCACTAAACAGAGGGACTTACCCGGCTCTCTCTGCCCAGACGGAAGCTGGTTTCTGGGGGAGAGTTCAGGACTGACCGGGTTGCGGAGAAACTGGGTTTGTAGATGTTTGTTCTCATGAAGAAAATCAAATTAAAGCGGAAGCTGTGTTTTTAAAATGAGTTGTGATAAAACTGCAGCAACATGGTAGAATTATACTGTGGTCTGGAAGTTGTATCATCCAATCTGTGGCCATACATCTGGAGAATATAAGGCAAGGTTGAGGACGGTGCTGAACTGAGCACTTCTTGCTGAGGCAGTTGAAGACTTTACTGAAGGTCTTTGACAATACCAAACTCTCCATTTGATCTGCTTTGAACCAGAAGGTCATCAGTGCCTGTTGTGGCAGCAACCTGAAAATGGGTCTCATGGGACTCTCATGTGAAATCAGCAGACACGTAGCTTCTGCAGAGTTCTCAAAGGCCAAGAGGAGTTTCTGTTGACCTGAAAGAGATCCTGGCAAAGAGCCAGGCAACTCTAACACGGAAAGTAGACCGGGGAGATTGTCGCTGTCGGCCTTCAAGCTGAAGGCAGCTTCTGCAGAGCTCTCAGAGGCTTTTCTGGGTCTTTCTGTTGATCGGTCAGACAACTCTACGAAAAGTAGACTGTTGGTCTACATTCAAACGTTTAACTGAAGTCAGGATCTCTGGGATTTGACCAAAGATTCTGATCCAAGAGCTCAAAGGTTGTGAGTCTTGGGATACCCTCAATATTTTAAAAAGGAGGTCAGGGTGACGTGGAGGTCTATGTCCAAAGGCCAGGAGACCCAGAACCAACTGAAGGGATTATGAATCTCACTGGACCTGAGTATGCCTCAGGATCCATCAGCAGGTGTTGGAAGATGGAAAAGAAGGACTAACCCGAACCCAAGTTGTCGGACCAGGACCTGGATAATGAGGCTGAAACATCTTTGCATGAAAGCTGCCACACAAATACTCAACACAAGCTATCAGTGCTGTAGAGACGCATTCTTGCATTAGGCTCAGCACGCATGCATCTGTTAGGACATGCTAGGAGAGCATGATGACGTTGAAGCTGGCGTGGTTGGCAGAGCAAACAGCCACTGTGATTGGTTAACAAAGCCAAAAGGACGTACCTTGGGTTTGGGTGGTTCGGCTGCAGGGCAGACGCCCTCTTTACTGAGCTCAACCCTCTGCTTGGCATCTGGATGAGCACCCATCCCCTCTGATGGCATCATCATGGGGCCTGAAAGATCAATCATGAAGTCATTCACAAAATCCAAGTCCTCCAAAATTACCCATAATCCTAACAGGCTCTGGGATCTATGGTCCTACCAGAGTTTGGGGCGTTGTAGGGGGGTCCCTGCGGTGTCATCCTCCCAGAGTTGCTGCCTGGTTGCTGGCTGTAGGGACCTCCAGGACCTCCAGGGCCACCAGGGCCCATTCCTCCCATTGGTGCCATACCCAGATAGCTGCCCTGCCTGGACACCACAGAAGAAGAAGGGGTTTAAGTATCATTACGAGCTATGATCAAACTGAGGGGAGGTAGCAGCTTGCATGCAGGAGGTTACACTGAGGAAGAAGAGTCTTCAGGACTCGTGCAGTTAGTGGAGACAAAGGCAGCTGAAGAAGACGATGGAGAGACAGAACTGAAGCTTTCCTTGTGATCAGTTCTTGTCTTCTTGAAGCTGGTGGAGCTCAGTCTTAGGTCCTTTTACAGTCAATTACACAACACTACTGTCCCTCAACAGGATATAATGTTTGGTATGATGGATAAGGAACAGGCATGGACGCAATAGGGTTGGGCAACTGGATGAATATTGGATGTTGGCAGTTGGAGGAGTCCATTGCTGGGTTGGTTGGTTTGGGGCAATTTTATTTAGCTAATTTAATGGTAGAACCAATACCTGTGACACCTGTGTGAATATATTATTATGGTTATGGTTGATGGCAATCCTAATACTGACTCCTGTTTGTCAGGAACTGCCCACGTCCACACGGGTCTGTGCAAGCCGTCCATGAACAACCCAAAATTTAAAAGCATGGAGTTGGTTGCTATGTGAACGCTCATGGACACGAACACGAGTAGTGCGGGTCAGGAGTTCATCAAATTAGCTCAAGAACCTGACCCGGTGAACTGTCTGTAGCTGAACAGCGTTGACCCACGCGGTTGTATTTTTGTTTATCACGACGGTTTTATTTGGAGAACGTAACATTTTCTGAGGTGCTGTGAGGCGTCAAAAGTTTGAAAACACTGATCATGAATTAAGCTTAAGCAGCTCTGGCAGAATAATAAGTTTTATTTCCTGATGAAGACACATCATCATCATCATCATTATCAGCAGCAGCAGCAGCAGCGGCGGCGGCGGCCTCTCTGAAGCCATGCAGGTGGTCTGGTTAGTAAAACATCCCATAACCTCTGTGAGCAGCAGAGCCTGACACATACATACAGCTCCATCAGCTCCATCAGGGTGAATAAACCACTGACTGTATACAAAGACGGACGACATGACAGCTCCCCAAAAGTGAAGTCAACACATCTAGATCGCCCCCTGGTGTCTGGCTACAGTATAGCTCATGTTAGCAGATGGGATCAGTTATTTGATGCTATGAAAATGAGGTTTCAGGTCAGCTGAACGCTGCCTGTGATGAACTTGATGGATGTATGGGGACATCTCGATACTGTGAGAGCGTTCGAGATACTTTGACTTCATTTTTGTGCAGGAGGAGGAAGTGTGGAGACGTCGTCCATCTTTATGTCAGTACGTTTTGTTAGCTCAACCCTCTTAACGTCACGTATCTGTCAGGCTCTGGTACCAAACCTACCCATAATGCTCGGGGGGGGTCTGCACGGTGGGTTGGGGCTGAGCATAGGTTCCCTGCTGGGAGTGGTGAGGAGGGTGTGGAGGTGGTGGAGGAGGGGGATGGTGGTGAGGAGGAGGAGGATGAGAGGAGTGAAGGGTAGGAGAGAGGGCAGGTCGACCCCCGGGCCAGGACTGGTTGTGGTAGGCTGGGGAACGAGTGAAAGGAGGCCTGGAGGGATGGAGGGACGAGGAGAAGTAACAACAACAACTTTGATTTGGTCTGAACTCTCAAATCTGCAGCTTCAAACAAGAAAAAGTACCAAAACTCAGCAACCAGCCAATGAAAGGATTTCTTTATTTCACTCTGAGGTGGTTCAGGATCCGTTTAGGATCCACTAAAGAACTTGTGATACTGTTACACAGATGTTCACGGACGTTAGACTCACCTGCCCTGGGCGGCTGTGGCAGAGTTCGACGAGGATGACGAGTTGGCACTGGGCCCAACGTTGGGGCCCATCTCAGGCGGTTTGCGGCCAGCGTTGGGCCCCGGCGGCCCCATACCCTGCCCAGCAGGCTGTGGCATGCCAGGGGACGTGGGGGCCATGGTGCTCCCTCCGGCGGGGTAAGGTCGTCCCCCGGGGCCGGGCCCAGGGCCGCGACCTGCCGGGGTGGATGGGCCCTGACCGTGCATGGGACTGCTGGCATTCAACCCCAGGCTGTTGGCTAATCCGGGTCCCGGGCCAGGGCTACTGTAGTTGGCACTGGGGGCTCCACCATAGTGGGGGGGCCGAGGGTAGTTACCTGGAGGGGAAGAGGAACGTTTGTTCAAACCGTTTCACTTTTATAAACGTGTTCTTCATTCGAGGTCACCGTGAATACCTGGAGGTCCGTACTGGCCGTATGAGCCGCCCTGCTGATAGGAGCCGTGGTGCATGGGCCCCCCCGGTGCTGAGTGAGGGGACATGGGTGGTGCCGACTGCTGGGGGCCAAACTGAGGCCCCTGGGTGCTACGCTGCATGGAGGGAGGGAAACCTGAAAAAACAGACACATGGACGTGCTTAGCCTAGCTTAGCACAAAGACTGGGAGCAGGGGGAAACTGCTAGCTTTGTGTTCGTTATATCTATATGACATTCAGGGTCCCCAGAGGATGAATCCTCTGAGCTGCCACCATGAGTTTGACATCTTTGCTGCGAGGCCTTCAGTTCATTCGGTGCTCAGCTCTGAGGAAATGAACAAGTCATCCACAAACTGATGAGTCAGCCGTACCTCTGTCCTGAGTCATGGCAGACTGGGAGGGATGAGGACCAACATCTGATCCAGGACCAGAGACCTGAGGGGCCAGCTGAGAGCCTGAGAGGGAGACACACAGCGTTAATACCACCACACGGCGTCTACCTGAGCGTCTACGCAGGAAGGTGCAGTGAGTTTGAAGAGTCACCTGGTCCGCTGGTGGCGGGTGACATTGGTCCGGATCGTGATTGGCTGCTGGACCCGGCGGGGGACGGCGAGGGGGAAGGTGAGGGCCCGGTGCGAGCTGGCGGGGGGAGTCGAGGAGAGACGTGGGGGGAGAAAGGAGAACGAGCCGGGGTCCCCTGGTCGCCCTGAGCGCTGCCGGAGCCCGACGCCCCTGAACTCACCGCCGCCTCGGTGCCGGTGGGCAGGTCATCGATGGAGCCGGACAGATCCTGAAACACAGCGACACACTTCATGGAGTCATGAATCACTTTCTGTTGGTTCAGGTGGCGACGAGTCGTTTGATGACACATCACAGCTGCAGCTCGCCGCATGATGTCAACACACTTACAGGAAGATCAGCGGCTCGCTCAGCGGCTCCGAAATGAGCCGAGGAGGTGGAAAACGCCTCGGCTGCTCCAGCTGGAGGACATTAAGAGTCCGACCAAAACCAACAGAACCGAGTGGAAAACTGCAGATTCTTCATCGACTCAGCGACCGCAGCAAAGTGAATCAGAACCATCTCAGATCATCTCCTGACTGAGTCTGCTCATGTGGTTTGAGATAAATATGAGCCGGTCCAACATAAAAACAACCATCAGCAGATCGATGTGTTTCACACACACTGAACATTTAACTTCTGAAGTTCTGGAGCTCGTGGATATCCGGGCCAAGACTTCCTGATGGACGATGAAGACGCGGATGATGTCGACAAACGTTTGTTGTGCACCAATGTTTGAAACCGCCCGGAGCGCCTCTCCGCTCTGCTCCGTGTCCATCAGCACACAGCTGACCAGAAGTCTGATTTTCAAAATAAAACGCCCTCTGCAAACTTCAGATCATAACTCTGTGACATATTTACAAATTTAGAAAAACGACCAAAGTCTGGAGGGGAAACACCTGATGGAGGAAGTCGATCTCTAACCCGCCGGCTCGCACGTGATTGGTCAATACGATATTCGTTTATAAAGACCTGAGGTGACACGACTGAAAACCTGACGTGTCCGCTGGGATTTGTAGTTTTTATTTCATGATGCTTTTCCTCCAGTCTTTGTTGTCTGGACGCGAGGAGGTGACTTTATCATAAAACGGAGGCGAGGAAAGGAGGAGGAGGAGAAGTGAAGGAGAAACAAAGAAAGGAGGTGGTGAAAGGAACAGAGGAGAGACGGAAGGTGAGGAGGAAGGAGAGAAGGAGATGAAGATAACTGGTTGTTGGGAAAAGTAGAATCAAGAAAAAGGAAGAGGAGGAGGAGGAGGAGCAGGAGGAGCAGGAGGAGCAGGAGGAGGAGGAGCAGGAGGAGCAGGAGGAGTGAAACAGACCGATGGAGTGAAAAGCAGACGAGGAAACGAGGAAGCAGAAAGGAGACGAGCACTGCGCTGAAATCTCCCATCTGCCCCTGGGCCTCGTGCCAGCCAATCACAGCGCGGCAACCCATCCTCCCTCCCTCCCCCTCCACCCCTTGCCAACAGCTCAACCAATCAGCTGCTGCGCTGCATCACACACACACACACACACACACACACACACACACACACACACACACACACACACACACACACACTCTCTCCTGGTGTGTGTTCTAATTATAAAGAGAGAGAGTGTCTGAATCCTCGCTCGACCTTCCTCTCCTCCTCCTCCTCTCCTTTCTTCACCTCTTCCTCGCCTCCTTCCTCCTCACTTTCATTTCCTCTTATTACCTCATACTTCACCTCCTTCCTCACCTCCTCTTCTCTCTCATTACATCATCCTCTCCTTTCTTTGTCCTCCTTCCATCCCTCAGTTTCTTTTATCCTCCCTTCTCCTCCTTTCCTACTCCTCCATCCTCCCTCCTCTCTTTGCTTGTTCGCTCACTCTTTCTCTCCATTTCCTCTCCTCCTCTTTTTCCTCCAGTCATTTCATTATTTTTCGGGGGTTGCTTTACTCCTAAACCTTTTCTCCTCCTCCTCCTCCTCCCTCCATCCTCCTTTAATCAGCCTCTTCACCTCCTTCTCTCCTCTCTTCTGTGAGTCGACTGTCGTTGTAATTTAAATTTGTCTCCTCCTGTATTCCTCCCTCCTCTTCCTCACCTGTCTTCCCTCCTCCTACTCATTGTTTACCCTTCTCCTCAACTTCCTGTCCTTCATCTTTCACCTCCTACTTTTTCCCTCTCCTCCTCCTCCTCCTCCTCCTCCTCCTCTCTGTTTAACTCACACAATCATGGCAGTGGGTCGTCTGTCGATGCTCCTGCAGTGTGATGTCACATCGATCAGCCAATCAGGGGAGCAGATTATTGATTATTACTTTTCAAGTCGCCGCTCGTTAAAACTCGTCGTGTTCAAACGACATTAAAAAGAGAATGACTTCAAAATGACACTTCAAGGACTTAGGAGATATTTTCAAGGTTTTCCAGGACTGAGTGTTTTAAAATCTTTGCTGCTGATTTAATAAACGACGTGTCACTGAAACTCGTTTTGTTTTCTTTCATCTCATGAATATTAAACGGCGCAGACGACGACGGGCAGCAGAAACAAACCAGCGATCACACATCGTGAAAATCAAGAAGTCGACTCGTTAAAGAGTCTGCGAGGCCGTCGGTTTGTTTCATTTATTTATTTATTTTTTATTCTCTTTCCTGCAACCGAGCCGTCTCCCTCCTGTCCGCCTGTCGCCATGGCAACTGCATCAGCACCCCCGACTTCAAAAGGAGGCTCCAAAGAAAGAAGGAGACGACAGAAAGGAGGAGAGGAGGAGAGGATGAACGTGAGACAGACAGAGAGAGAGAGAAAGACAGAGAGAGACAGACAGACAGACAGATAGAGAGAGACAGACAGACAGAGAATTAAAGAGAGGAGCGTTCACAGTCGCAGTGATTTTTCTTTTCAGGGTAAATATTCTGCTGACGTCTGCGGAGGTTCGTTTATCTCTCAGACTCAGGAGTTCCCCAGAGCTCCATCAGCGGACCTCCATCACTTCCTTTTCATATTATTTATAACAGACTGACTGCAGCTGACACGTTTGATCTTATTTTATTTGATAAACTGAATATTAAATTTTAGTCTCAAAGGATCACGAGTCTGGTGAAACGACTCAGGAGGTGGAGCGGGTCGTCGATCACATGATCGGTGGATCGATCCCCGGGCTCCTCCGGTCTTTAACGTGCCATCACTGCAGCTGGTCATTCCAGGTGGTTTCATCACCGTTTGGAGATGATCTTACGACCTCCTGGCAGGTCTAGACCCGCAGGTGAACTTGGAAAGATGGGCGACTTGACAACTCGACAAAAGTGAAGCCCAAATATCTCCATCACCATTTCAGTCACATTGGAAGCAGCCACTTCTCAAAGGCTGTTTTCAGTGTGACTGAATACTTTGGGTGGGAAAATAGATAATTAACATATTAATCAATGATGAAAATACTGGGAGGTCAGTGCTGACACTTCTCTTCTTATAATTAGAAATGTCAGACATAAATATAACACTATAAAGAAGTGCAGCCTTCACTGCAGAGCTGAACACTTTACATGTGAATGACGCTTCAGTCAGCGTTCACCTGGTTCATTATTTCAGTTGTGTCTCTCTCCGTGAGGTCCAGCCAGCCCAGCAGGAAGTATCAGGCGCTCAGAGCGTGACACTTCCTGCCAGGTTCAGCCTCAGAAAAAAAACGAGGACGGCGTCATTATCGACAACAAGGACGAGCCAGCAGGGAGGTCGGAGACACGTCTGAACCACGAGCGCTCGGCCTGATACAACAATGGAGCTCCATCTGTCGGAACCAGGACAGGAAGTGAGAAGCTCACAGCTGGTCTGTGAATCTGAGGGACTGAAGACGTTTGACGACGCGTCCTTTCTCTGGGCCGGGCCGGACCTCAGATATAAGCAGCTCAGGATCGGTCTGTACCCTCGTTCAGCCTCCACCAGCTATGAACTGCTTCACGATGTTCATGATCCGTGGCTACCATTGGCCAATCTGAACCTCTGAATGATTGGCTAACCGATCTCTGTGCTCTGACTAACCAACCCAAACCAACATCACAAATGAGCCAATCAGCAGCCTCCGCAGTTCACAAGTCCCAGAAACAGTCAGTCTCCATGAGTCCCCATGTTCAAATGAGATGTCGTCTCAGACTGTGTTCAGACTTACCGGCAGGCTGGACGGCCTCTCCTGTTGGCTCAGGCTCATCTCCTCGTGGTTCGGCTTCCCAGGAGTCATAGCAGCAGACTGGCCCCGCCCCCCGTACGCCTCCTGCGGCACCTCCTGAATCGAGACGGGCGGAGACACAAAACAAAAAACTTAGATTGACAACACAAGGAGTTCATCTGTTTAACACTGAAGGAGACTTTTCCTCTGATGTTACATTACACTATGTAACTTTGGGCTCCGGGTCGGGAGAAGTACGTAATGCTTTACGGCACTAAGTCACACAGCAGCAACTATTTCACTGATTCTGGTGAAACTGGATCATATTTTATGGAGGAAATGTTTTCTGGTTTTCCCTCTGATGTCCTCCGGCTGCTCCGCCTCAACTCTCTGTGATTTACAGAGTTTATGATGGACAGTGAAGTAAACTGCTGACAGCTGTAGCTGCTGTTAGCTCATGTTAGCTCAGTCTGTTAGCTCAGTCTGTTAGCTCATGTTAGCTCAGTCTGTTAGCTGCTGTTAGCTCATGTTAGCTTAGTTTGTTAGCTGATGTTAGCTTAGTTTGTTAGCTCATGTTAGCTCATGTTAGCTCAGTCTGTTAGCTGCTGTTAGCTCATGTTAGCTTAGTTTGTTAGCTCATGTTAACTGCTGTTAGCTCATGTTAGCTTAGTTTGTTAGCTCATGTTAGCTCATGTTAACTCAGTCTGTTAGCTCATGTTAGCTCATGTTAGCTCATGTTAGCTCAGTCTGTTAGCTCATATTAGCTCATGTTAGCTCATGTTAGCTCAGACGGCGGTCAGGTCTACCTGTTGTGGCAGTGGGCGTGGCTGCATGTACGGCGGCTGGCTCGGGGCGGCGGGCTGCTGCTGTGGTGGGCTGAAGTACGGCGGCTGACCCGGCTGACAGTACCCGCCCACGCTCTGCTGCTGCTGCTGCTGCTGCTGCTGCTGCTGCTGCTGCTGCTGCGCTGCTGCTGCTGCTGCTGCTGCTGCTGCTGCTGCTGCTGCTGAGGGTACTGAGAGCCCATCTGAGGACACAGGAGACATCAGGGATGAAGCAATGAAGAGTCGTAGCACGTTAACGTCTTAGAGACAGTCAGGATTTATTTAAGTCACTCAGACTTCACGGTCTGTGACTCTACAACCAAACCAAAATGTTAAAGAGTTCTCAGCAAGCTTTATTTTGAAAGTCTAACCAATCGGTGACCGTACAGATGAACAGCAGAACCGGGCCGAGTCTTGTTTTTCTGATCCGAGGAAATCTAACTCAACCTGATTTAAACTTCTTCTCTGTGACGTACCGGAGGCAGCACCAGCAAACCCAAACCAGAAGTCTGGAGTCTAAAAATAACCTCAGTCAGTCTGCACTAGAATAGCCTGGCCCGGCCCGGTTTGGCCCGGCTCGGGCTCTGCAGCAGCCATGTGGTCCGACAACATCAATAGCTCTGTTGTCCACAGTGACGAGGTGATGATGCTGCACATGAATCAGCAACGATCCAACAAACAAACAAACAACAAGTGAAGTGATGCCAGAATGTGAGGCAAGCACACACACACACAATACACACAATACACACAACTACACACAACTACACACAGATACACACAACTACACACAACTACACACAGATACACACAACTACACACAACTACAACTACACACAACTACACACAGATACACACACAGACACACAACTACAACTACACACAGATACACACAACTACACACAACTACACACAGATACACACAACTACACACAACTACAACTACACACAAATACACACACAGACACACAACTACAACTACACACAGATACACACAACTACACACACAGACACACACACACACACACACACACACACACACACACAGATGTTTCTCAGACACACTTTCTTCTTTTATTGTGTCACGTTGTTTTTGTGGCGGTGGGCGGAGCCTCCTACCTGTTGCTGGGGGTACTGCATCCCTCCCATCCCCATCTGCCCCCTGCTGGGCATTCCCATCGGGTATCTGTGGGAGGAGGGCGAGCCGTAGGGCTGGCCGGAGTACGGCGCCCCCTGCTGCTGGGAGTACGGGTTGTTGCTCATCCCGTAGAGCTGAGAGCGCTTCATCGCCATCGGGTCCATGGGCGGCACCTGGAGGAGAGACATGATTGGTTCAGACGACTTTCTGATCACAGAGGAAACGTTAGCTTCAAGTTTGTTTCCAGTTTTAACAAGTCGGAGAATAAAGTTTGAACCAACAGACGATGATGAGTGGAGTCAAATGTAAACTCTCCATCTGATGGAGACGAAGCTTCAGAGCAGGAGACGTGCAAAGGACGGACCACATCTGGACTCAGACACATCTGGACTCAGACACATCTGGACCTCCACAGGAACCAGTCTGCAGCCCATCAGAGTTTGAACTCACGTCCAAATCCTGAGTCAGTGTTCGCACCCTAACCTGAAGTATCCGAGTATTCAGAGAGTTAAAGAGTGTCTGCGAGTGTTCAACGTCACGACAATGACCGACTCGCTGAACATTACAGATCTGTCAGTGTTTATCAAAAATGATTTGATTGTGTCCATGGCAACAGTGTGTTGTTTCTGTATGAGTCTTCAACAAAGTCGTGTAATAACAAAATTATTTTGAAAAGTATTATGTTATTATTTTGGGAGCACGTTGTGCTGTTCAGATTTTTAGATTTGTCAGTTTCTCCAAATGGTCAACCTGGCAACCGTTGCTGTCGAGCCGTGAGATATTTCTGAAGTTCTGAAAGTTTCCACTTGTGACATGAAAACTACTGTGTGCAAAACTCCTCCTCATGTTACGTCACAGAGCAGTTCATCCTGAGGAGGACAGTGAACGCATCACAGCATCAGGCTGAGCTGTCGTCTCTGTGTGAGTGAACATGTTTCACTGCAGATAAAAATAGAAACCCTTTATTGATTTCTACACACAAAACTGGATCCAGGCGTTTGATCCAGATCTGTAATCTCCATCAGTCAGTCAGCTGAGGACAGGAAATACAAACACCAACCGTCCACGCAGCCGGAGGCGGGCGGAGGAAACAGCTGATCAGTGATCCAGATGTAAACAGAAGAGATGGAGCTCAGTGTGAGATCTGATCGGAGCCGGCTGAAGCTCGAGAAATGTAGATATAAAGCGAGTTTGCTGTTCATCAATATGAGAAACGTTTTATTTAAAAGAAACGAGTCTCTGTCGATGAACGAATCCACGAGTCAAAGATCAAACATTAATATCTCGTCAAATATAAACTTAATATTTCTGGTCTATCCCAGATTAACGATGATCGCCGGTCACAATATTTAATGCTGAGTCGTATGATGACACAGCACGTTCACGTTTTATTCTAACGTCTTCGCGTTCGCTCAAAGAAAACACTTCGGTTTGAACCCTGTGAGGCAGCACTGACCGGCTGAGGCCTCCAGCACTGACCAGCACTGACCAGCACTGACCAGCACTGACCAACACTGACCAACACTGACCAGCACTGACCGGCTGAGGCCTCCAGTACTGACCAACACTGACCAACACTGACCAGCACTGACCAGCACTGACCAGCATTGACCAGCACTGACCAACACTGACCAGCACTGACCAACACTGACCAGCACTGACCAACACTGACCAGCACTGACCAACACTGACCAGCATTGACCAGCACTGACCAACACTGACCAACACTGACCAGCACTGGCCAACACTGACCAGCACTGACCAGCACTGACCAACACTGACCAACACTGACCAACACTGACCGGCACTGACCAGCACTGACCAGCACTGACGGCTGCAGCATGCCGGACACTGAGCTGGTGTTGTGCTGCTGCTGATGGCACATGGCTAATCTGCATATGTGAAGGTCAGGGCTCTGCTGCTGCGGCCGTGACGGGCTCCGGGCCAACTGCAAGGAAAGCTGAGGCCGAGAGGAGCAGCACACACCTCCTGCTCCTGCTGCTCCTGCTGCTCCTCCACACGGAGCTCTATAAGCAGACAGAGGCTGACACTGGAAACAACCTGACACCTCAGACGGCCTCATTAGCATACCTGGAGCAATTAACTCAATTAGCTGTCAAAAACACACAACAGCTAACGAACTGCCACCGTGTCCGAGCATTCCTAACCTTTAATAACCGTTCACAACTGTTCATAACCCTTAATAACTGTTCATAACTGTTCATAACTGTTCACAACTGTTCATAACTGTTCATAACCTTTAATAACCGTTCACAACTGTTCACAACTGTTCACAACTGTTCATAACTGTTCCTAACCTTTAATAACCGTTTATAACCGTTCATAACTGTTCACAACTGTTCATAACTGTTCACAACTGTTCATAACCTTTAATAACTGTTCACAACTGTTCACAACTGTTCATAACCGTTAAAAGCTATAAAACACATATGCATATATCAGCGCTTACTGTGAGCACACACACACACTCTCACACACACGCGCACACACTCTCTCTCACACACACACTCTCTCACACTCTCTCACACACACACACACACCAACTTACTCACGCTCACACACTCACACTCTCTCTCTCACTCTCACACACACACACTCTCTCACACTCTCTCACTCTCACTCACACACACCAACTCACTCACACACACACACACTCACACACACTCACACACACACACACACTCTCACTCACACTCTCACTCACACACACCAACTCACTCACACACACACTCACACACACACTCACGCTCACACTCTCTCTCTCATACACACACACACACTCACACACTCACACACTCACTCACACACACACTCACGCTCACACTCACGCTCACACTCTCTCTCTCATACACACACACACACATTCACACTCTCTCTCTCATACACACACACACACACACACATTCACACTCTCTCTCTCATACACACACACACACTCTCTCACTCACACACTCACACACACACACACACACACACACACACACATTCACACTCTCTCTCTCATACACACACACACACACACACACACACACACTCTCTCACACACACTCTCACACTCACACACATACTCTCTCTCACACTCACACACACACACACACTCTCTCACACTCACACACACACACACACTCTCTCTCACACACACACTCACACTCTCACACACACTCTCACACACACTCACACTCACACTCTCACACACAC
>NC_040016.1:23172780-23197681 GCF_000972845.2 Larimichthys crocea | reverse complement strand
CACACACACACACACACACACTCTCTCACACACACTCTCACACTCACACACATACTCTCTCTCACACTCACACACACACACACACTCTCTCACACTCACACACACACACACACTCTCTCTCACACACACACTCACACTCTCACACACACTCTCACACACACTCACACTCACACTCTCACACACACTCTCTCTCACACACACACACTAACACTCTCACACACATACACACACACACACTCTCTCTCACACACTCACACTCTCACACACACACACACACACACACACACACACACACACACACACTCTCACACTCTCTCACACACACACTCACACACACTCTCTCTCTCTCACACTCTCACAGACACACACACTCTCTCTCACACACACTCTCACACACACACACACTCTCTCTCACAGACACACACACACTCACACACACACTCTCACACTCTCTCTCTCTCACACACACACACACACACACACACACTCTCACACACTCTCTCTCTCACACACACACACACACACACACACACACACACACACACACTCTCTCTCTCTCACACACACACACACACACACACACACACACACACACACACACACTCTCACACACACACACACACTTCGGGCCTGCACGCTCGTTAGCAGCGGCTAACCTAGCCTAGCCTCGCGGTGTCACCTTGGAAACCGTCTTTACAAACTCCCGCCACGTCTCGAGCTCGTTATTAATCGCCGGTCACGTGCCCGGCCCGTCCCGGTGCCCGTGTGTTCACGGTGCTGTCGGTAAAAACGTTAAATCTGTGTAACGGCGCCTGTCGGTCATCTGTTTGTGTTAGCATGGCGGGCTAACAGCAGGACCAGCTCCCGACCCCCGGGCCGCAGTTTGCTCCCCGCCGTCCCTCACCTGTCTGCCGCCGCCCGGCCCGCCGCCGCCCGGCCCGGTGCTGCCCGGGCTCATGGCCGGGTGGTTCCGCTGCGGTCCCGCCCAGCCTCCGTACTGCGCAGTGTCTTTAGCCGCGCTCGGGTTGCTGTAGTCCGGGTACCCGCTCCCGTACGCCCGCATCATGGTGCTGGGAGCCGTGAGCAGCTGGTTCAGGGTCGGCGTAGATCCGGACGGGTGCAGCTGCTGCTGGTTCTGGTTCTGTCCGGGAAACCGCTGAAAGCCTCCGTTGTTGCCGCCGCCGGCCGCCCCTCCAGCCGGGGAGCTGGCAGCAGCCATCGCCGCCTTGCTGTGGTTCGCAGCGGCCGAGCTGCCGCCGCCGCCCGGGCCCAGCAGGCTGCTCCCCGGCCGTGAGGGGCTCAGCATGCCCGCGTAGCCGCCGGTGCCATAGCCGGGCCGATAGTTCGGGTAGTGGTTATACGGGCTGTTGTTGTTGTTGTACCCGTCGTGGGAGTTCTGGACCTGATCCATGGTGCTGTGTACCGCCGTGCGCGCCGCTCTCAGCCCAGTCCCTGCGCTTTGTTGTCCGCCATGTTGCTGGAAGCTGGGCCCTCCTCTTCCAGAGCCAGAATAATGATTAAACCCGGAGCCGGGCCCGCTCGGAGGAGGGCTGCTGGTGCTGGTGGTGGCTGATCCCAGACTGGCATCCATCCGCTCCTCCTGCTCCTCCTCCTCCTCCTCCTCACTGCTGTTCAGCTGGTGTTGGTGATGGCGCTCCTCCGCTCGGCTCTTCCCCACCTGGAGGACGTCCTCCTCCCGTCCATGGTGCTGTGTGTCCCCGCTGCTCCACCTCCGGTGCTGCCCGGTGTCGGTGTTGTTGTTTGTGGTGTTGTGTGTTTGCTGCTGCTGGCTGGACGGCGGAGGTGTGTGGTGGGATGATGATGATGATGATGATGATGATGATGATGCTGGAGGAGGAGGAGGAGGTCCAACAGAACCAGCAGCTGCTCCTCCGCCGCTGCTTTTCACTCTACGCCCCCCGAACGTCAGTGTCTCCATGTCGGTCACATTAGAGCCGGATCCCGGCCTTGTTTCACCTCCTCCTGCGGTGCCGGTTCTGCTCCCCGGAGCCCGGTTATTCTTCATGCTGATGGTGCCGCAGCACCACCAGGTTCATCAGTTCTCCTTCTTCTTATACCGCCTGACACGAGGGCCGGGTCAACCTGCGCGGCCCGGGTCAGGTGCGCATGGCGCGGTCAGGTCGCCACGCCCGGGTCATGCGCAGGCCCGGGTCAGGTGCGCACGGGCAGGCCCGGTCAGGTGCGCATGGCCGGGTCAGGTGCGCACGGCCCTGTCAGGTGCGAGCAGGACAGAGCTCATGTTCAGACAGTGATGTTAGTTTGTGTCAATAAAGGTGGTGCAGGTGGAGCAACATGACCTGTGCAACACAGTGCAAGAAGCATCCACACATATAAATTACACTGCACCATTAAAATACAGAACACACTCAACATAAACACCTATATAATACATTTACTTTCATGGCATATAGAAAACACACCAGAACACACACACACAGTGTAACAGGCAACACACAGAGAACACACACACACGTGTACATGCAACACAGTAACACACACACACAGGGTACATGCACACAAACGAACAACACACACCTCCATAAGTTCCAAATAAACATTCATCACCGCGTGCTTACTCCTGACATCACTGATCACTGCCACACATTAACAGTGGTTTTCCATCTGATCAGTTCGTTACCTGTGCTCACCTCTTCGTTCTGAGACGTGTTATAATTTGACTGAGTCAGGTCAGATTCATCCTGAAGCCTGTCGGACCACTGTTTTTAAAGCAAAGCAGCATATATATAATAATAATAATAAAATAATAATAATAAGTTGTTCTATCTAGTGTAACAAGAGGAAAGAGTTTTAATGTGAAGCAGCTGAAATGTTACAAGGTCTGTCAACATATTAAACATGTGTACAGTAAACTGCACTGTCTATAAACTGCTGACCCACACTGACCTGTGATCAGGTGACCCACACTGACCTGTGATCAGGTGACCCACACTGACCTGTGATCAGTGACCCACTGCGTGACATGTGACAGGTGACCCACACTGACCTGTGATCAGGTGACCCACTCTGACCTCTGAACCTGTGATCAGGTGACCCACACGGACCGGTGATCAGGTGACCCACACTGACCTGTGACAGGGGAACGTGTCTCTGTCATTCGTCACGTACGGTTCTACACTCTATGTAACTTTGGCGCTCCGGTCGGGAGAAGTACAGTAACGCTTTTACGGCACAGGTCACACAGCAGCAACTATTTCACTGATTCTGGTGAAACTGGATCATATTTTAGGAGGAAATGTTTCTGGTTTTCCTCGATGTCCTCCGGCTGCAGCCTCAAACTCTCTGTGATTCACAGAGTTTATGATGGACAGTGAAGTAACTGCGGACAGCTGTAGCTGCTGTTAGTCAGTTCGCAGCTGCGGTGAGTCGACGACGGGTACCCGTCGCCTGAGCTCACCGCCAAGCTGACGGACTGAGTGTTTGTACCAACAGGAAGAAGAAAGAGGAGGTAACCAGGCTCAGCAGCTCTATGGACATGATGGCAGAGGAGAGAGAGAGTGAAGAGGACCTGACGGAGGAAGTAAGAAGAGAAAAGGATAGAGTGAGCGAGCAAGAAGCCGCCGGACAAGAGTAAATGTGGGACTGACTTTTAGTGGTTGGTGAGAGCTTGGTGAAATAAAAGGCTGAAAGACAGACGCCGAGCTGGACTGACTGCTGCTGGACTAGGCAGTGAGATCAGCTGCTGCTGGGTCTGGTTCTGGTTCTGGACTGACTGCTGCTGGACTAGGCAGTGATATCAGCTGCTGCTGGGTCAAATACTCGAGTACAGCTGGACATAGTTACACAGTGGGATTACACTCTGACACTGATTTACATGAGCTGTTACTTCTGAACATTTTTCTAGAGTCTAAGACAAATACAGAGCTGTTATCGTTTAAATAATCAATAATCATACATTTATATGACGCATTGTAAACAGTATACTGTATCAGGTCACTGCAAACTCACAGCTGAGATGTTAGATGATGTTTAAAGTGTTAAAGTGCTCGTTGGGTCGAGCACACACTGTCAGTCATCAAAGACGTTCATGGAGTTTCTGTCAGTGAGCGACTGCAGCAGCAGCAGAAGAAGAAGAAGAAGAAACTCGCTCTGCATGTTTTTGTGCATCCATTTAAAATGTGCACACACAAACTGATGAATAAAGTATCTGTAATGTTCAAATCAACACTCACAATAACCAGCAGGATTAAAGCAGACGTGTGAGCTGTGTTCATGTGAAGGAGACCCAGCAGGGACCTCCCACAGCAGCACTGGAAACAACCCAGTCAAGTCAAGCAGGGAAACTGGGTCAGAAAGCAGCAGCAGCTCTCAGGAACACTGGGATGGAAACACAGCGTTCTGCTCTGCTGCCGCTGAAAACACAACGCAGACATTGAACGCAGCACACTGAATGACGTCCACAGCTGCTCTGAATCAGGGTCACACTGATACTTCAGGATGGAGGTGCTGATGCTGATGATGCTGATGATGATGATGATGATGATGATGGTGCTGATGAAGATCAGGTTTTTAGAGTGATGTGAAACCTGGATCCTGTCAAACCAGGTGTGCCCTGTAAACACCTTCTCAGGATAAAACTGTCCACACTCACAGAAGAAGAAGATTCAGCCTAAAGCAAAGACTGGACGTCAACAGTGAACAGCATCATGCTGCCCTCTGCTGGAGCTCTGAGGATACTTTAATAATATAACTTGTCACTGTTAGTCTGAGCTGATGGACTTTCATTAATAATTAACGGCAGGTAAAGGTGAAGCACAAACTCCTTCTGTTGATATTTGAAGTTTTGTGTTTTCTGATTATTTGCTCATGAACTTCATCAGTAACTCTTGAATTTAGAAGTAACTTTCCTTCCTTCTCTCTGACTCTCAGATATCAGGTGGGGACTCAGAGCGTCAAATTTAGTTTCCGTAACGCTGATTATGAGATGTACTGATTCATGAACTGTACATTAAAAATATGACATCATCACAGCGTTGAAAATGAAGCAAAACCTAAAATATAATCTGTGGTGGAAATTTGAGTTAGACGAATAAATAAAGTTACTCCAATATTATCCTGACTGATGTTTATTCAAAGTATGAGTGAAACGAGGAAGACAACATGAGCATACAACTATAAGAACATATGAGCGTATAAGAATATCACACACAGTACACACAGCTGAAAGGTCAGAGGTCCTCACACACACACACACACACACACACACACAGTGGTTTACAGTCTAACAAAGAAAGGAACTAAAACACAAACATGCAAAACAAAACATGTACAACTCGGGTAAAATATCATCCCAATTATTACACTTCCTGACTTCACTCGTCTGATTCGTGGATATGTATGTTTTTATTTTTATTTTAGAAGCACAACATAATGGAGAGTTTTTAAATTATTTATTTATTTATTTATTTTTTAGAAGAGTTTGATATATTCATATCCAAAATTACTATTATGTAAATTTGTACGTAATTTAAGAAAGCAGAAAAAAATACTCTTGTTAATTAAGTAATTTTTCTGTACAATAATGAGAAATAGTTTTAATTAGTCATTAAAATCAGAAAACTACTGTAAAAGTAAAGGAGATTTATACCATCAAAGTGTGTACCATGACTACATTTTGTTCAGTTATCTAAACTGTGACTAAGTTTGTAACTTAGTTCGTTGCTTAAAAAATGTTCTTGTAAAGTTGTAATGACGTCTGTCAGCCTGGTGGGGGCGCTGTGATCATGTGATGAGCTGTAAAATGTTATTAATGTCATGAGAGTGAAACTTTAAAGTTTTAAAATAAATTGCCAAATTACAAAAAAAAGATTAATCACAAATTATTGAAACAAACAAAAATATCTAAATGCATTCATCATCTTATAGATTATTCATCCAGCTCTTAATATGAACTTTTTAATCTCTGAATTTAAAGCAACACTAGGTCAGATTTAGTATTTGATGATGTCGTTTCAGATGAGTTTTCAGTAAAGGGAGATGTGACTGCATCTTCAACCAATACCGTGCCTGACTAGGCATAACCCTGAAATGTCCTCATAAATACTGTTTTTACACAATGTCCTCATAAACACTGTTTGGTGAGAGCAAAAAGATCATTGCACAGACTGTTACTTTTGTTTTGTGAAAACATCAGGACCTAACAAGAACAATAAAAGTAAAATAGAACCTCCTAATCTACCGTCAGCTATAAGACCAATGCCTCATTCAGCTGAAATTCCAGTGCCAGTTTTCGAACAACTACATCCTCAAGAAGATCTGAGTGATGTTGAAGAACGCAGTGACAGCAATGATGCAGATTTTGAAATTCATGAGGATTCAAAAAACACGCACATGTCTGTTAAGTACCAGTATTTTTCATATTTTTTAAGAAAACAGGGATCCTATAGTTCAAAAACTTGACGTGATAGAGAAAAACTGAGATCAGTTTTGGATTCTGCACCCAAACATTTGTTAAAAACAGCTGTAAGTCTGTGAGGTTGTTAGGAAGACAAAGGAGGAACTGAGTTTAGTAAAGACAGTTATGGATGCAAACTCGTCACCTTTAAGAGAACGAGTTTGTTTAGTGTACATGCTAACGTGCTAACGTGCTAAGGTGTGTTACAGAGAAGAATGATTCCTTCATGACATGAAATATGCCATCACCTGCCCACAGGACACACAATAAAAAGAAAAATTTGTTTTTCAATGACGTAACTGCAATATATTGTTTTTATTTTCTGTCTGAGCTTGAAGACAAAGTTCAAATCCAAAGTTGTTGAGCTTCATGTCTTAACTTTGTTGAGCGGTTCTTACATGAATCACAACACAACTGATGGTTTGTTCACCACATAACTCCGTCCGTCCGTACGTTTTCTTCCGCTTATCCGTGGTCGGGTCGCGGGGGCAGCAGCTTCAGCAGGGAAGCCCAGACTTCCCTCTCCCCAGCCACTTCTGCCAACTCTCCCAGGGGGACCCCAAGGCATTCCCAGGCCAGCCGAGAGACGTAGTCCCTCCAGCGTGTCCTGGGTCTTCCCCGGGGCCGCCTCCCGGAGGGACGTGCCCGGAACATCTCACCAGGGAGACGTCCAGGAGGCATCCTCACGAGATGCCCGAGCCACCTCAACTGGTTCCTCTCGATGCGGAGGAGCAGCGGTTCTACTCTGAGCTCCTCGCGGATGGCCGAGCTTCTCACCCTATCTCTAAGGGAGAGCCCAGCCACCCTGTGAAGGAAGCTCATTTCGGCCGCTTGTATTCGTGCTCTCATTCTTTCAGTCACTACCCAAAGCTTGTGACCATAGGTGAGGGTAGGAACGTAGATCGACTGGTAAATCGAGAGCTTCGCCTTTCGGCTCAGGTTCTTCTTCACCACGACGAACCGGTGCAGAGTCCGCATCACTGCAGAAGCCGCACCGATCCGCCGGTCGATCTCCCGTTCCATCCTTCCCTCACTCGTGAACAAGACCCCGAGATACTTGAACTCCTCCACTTGAGGCAGGATCTCATCCCCGACCCGGAGACTGCACTCCACCCTTTTCCGGCTGAGAACCATGGCCTCGGATTTGGAGGTGCTGATTCTCATCCCAGCCGCTTTGCACTCGGCTGCAAACCGCTCCAGAGAGAGCTGAAGGTCACGCTCCGATGAAGCCAACAGGACCAGATCGTCCGCAAAAAGCAGCGACCCAATCCTGAGGCCACCGAATCGCAGCCCCTCGACGCCCAACTCCCACGGGAAACAGGTCCGTCTTACTGCCGGCAATGCGGACCAAGCTCTGGCACCAAGAGTACAGGGACTGGATAGCCCGTATCAATGGGTCCGGAACCCCATACTCCCAGAGCACCCCCCACAGGACCCCCCGAGGGACACGGTCGAACGCCTTCTCCAGGTCCACAAAGCACATGTAGACTGGTTGGGCGAACTCCCATGCACCCTCCAGGGCCGCGCTAAGGGTATAGCTGGTCCACAGCTCCACGGTCAGGACGAAAACCACACTGCTCCTCCTGGATCCGAGGTTCGACAATCTTGCGGACCCTCCTCTCCAGGACCCCCGAAAACACCTTCCCGGGGAGGCTGAGGAGTGTGATCCCCCTATAGTTGGAGCACATCCTCCGGTCCCCCTTTTTGAAGAGGGGAACCACCACCCCGGTCTGCCAGTCCAGAGGCACTGCCCCCGATGTCCACGCGATGTTGCAGAGACGTGTCAACCAAGACAGCCCCACAACATCCAGAGCCTTGAGGAACTCCGGGCAGACCCCATCCACCCCCAGGGCCCTGCCACCGAGGAGTTTTTTGACTACCTCAGCGACCTCAGCCCCAGAGATGGGCGAGACCACCACGGGGTCCTCAGACTCTGCCTCCTCAAAGGAAGACGTGCTGGTGGGATTGAGGAGGTCTTCGAAGTATTCCCTCCACCGACCCAAGATGTCCCCGGTCGAGGTCAGCAGCACACCGTCCCCACTGAACACAGTGTTGATAGTGCACTGCTTCCCCCGCCTGAGCCGCCGGATGGTGGTCCAGAACCTCCTCGAAGCCGTTCGAAAGTCGCTCTCCATGGCCTCATCGAACTCCTCCCACGCCCCAGTTTTTGCCTCTGCAACCGCCGAGGCCGCATTCCGCTTGGCATGTCGATACCCGTCAGCTGCTTCAGGACTCCCACAGGCCAGAAAGGTTCTGTAGGCCTCCTTCTTCAGCTTGACGGCATCCCTCACCGCCGGTGTCCACCAGCGGGTTCGGGGGCCACCGCCACGACAGGCACCGACCACCTTACGGCCACAGCTCCGGTCGGCCGCCTCGACAATGGAGGAACGGAACAAGGTCCACTCGGACTCAATGTCCCCCGCCTCCCCCGGGACGTGAGTGAAGCTCTCCCGGAGGTAGGAATTGAAGCTCTTTCTGACAGGAGATTCAGCCAGACGTTCCCAGCAAACCCGCACAGAACGTTTGGGCCTGCGAGGTCTGACCGCCATCCTCCCCCACCATCGGAGCCAACTCACCACCAGGTGGTGATCAGTTGACAGCTCTGCCCCTCTCTTCACCCGAGTGTCCAAAACATGTGGCCGCAAGTCTGACGACACGACCACAAAGTCGATCATCGAACTGCGGCCAAGGGTGTCCTGGTGCCAAGTGCACATATGAACACACTTATGCTTGAACATGGTGTTTGTCATGGACAGTCCATGACGAACACAGAAGTCCAATAACAGAACACCGCTCAGGTTCAGATCAGGGGGGCCGTTCCTCCCAATCACGCCCCTCCAGGTCTCACTGTCACCGCCCACGTGAGCACTGAAGTCCCCCAGGAGAACGAGGGAGTCCCCAGAGGGAGCGCTCTCCAGCACCCCCTCTAAAGACTCCAAAAAGGGTGGGTACAGACGACAGTCAGGACCCGTCCCCCCACCCGAAGGCGAAGGGAGGCTACCCTCTCGTCCACCGGGGTGAACCCCAACATACAGGTCCTAGGTGAGGACCCTCACCTAGGACCTGTTTGCCTTGGGTGACCCTACCAGGGGCATAAAGCCCCCGACAACATAGCTCCTAGGATCATTGAAACACGCAAACCCCTCCACCACGGTAAGGTAGCAGCTCCATGTGTGTTATTTCATAGTTTGATGTCTTCAGTGGTTCTACAGTGTAGAAAAGAAGAAATAAGGAAAGCACTGACTGAGAAGGTGTGTCCAAACTTTGAACTGTACTGTGTGCCAATAAAGTAACAATGACTGTTCAAACAGATAACAGGCCTTCTGTGGTTTGAAGAAAGTCAGCTGATTTCTGCTACGTCCTGTTTGTATTCAATGTCAAAGGAACAGCAACTGTGATGGACATACTCACATTATAAATAAGTCTGTCCACTGGTGTTCTGTCTTCATTCTTGTTCCAGCTCATCAAAGGTAGGACGTTTCTGTTGTTACTGTCACATCTTTGCTTCATGTTGTTATGCTTGTAAAACTGTTCACCAGTGAACAGAGAAGATAAAGAAATATGATATCATAAAAACTTTTAGAGACATGTAGTTATCCTGTTCTAAGCTTCAGCTGTAGCTGTTTGGTATGCTCTCTCAGCATATTGAATTATAAAAAAAAAAAACACAGTTTTTGTTGAGTTAATTTTTGGGTGCAGAATCCAAAACTGATCTCAGTTTTTCTCTATCACGTCAAGTTTTTGAACTATAGGATCCCTGTTTTCTTAAAGAAATATCAAAAATACTGTTCTTAACAGATATGTGCTTGTTTTCACTAAACCAAAGTAAGAGTCTGTGCAATGATCTTTTTGCTCTCGCCAAACCATGGGGATACCAAATGCCAACTTTTCACATGTTCCTTTGATCCACATCCGTAAACTCTCGACACACTGCTTGCACACTTTGTGAGGGGCCCATGGCTTGTCTTGAGTTTGACTTTAAAATATGCAAAATATGCTTGTTTGACAAATGCACTGATGTTTGCCCTCTAACTTGGAATGGTGAAACTAGCACAAATATAGCAAAAGGAGTCAGGGTTGTTTAGGCGTTTACGACGAGAAGTAGCAGGAGCAGACATGATCTGAACAAAGGAAATATATACCTATGGAAATCAAACACTAAGATGGAAAAGTTACAAGCTTTGAAAACTACAAAAACAGCATCAAACCAAATAGAACTTACAACGGTGTGTCCACGGTTACAAGGTGAAAAGAAAAGTCAGCACAGATCCTCTTCATTCTACTATGCCAGCTCTCTGTGTGCAGATATTGACAGTACTGACCTATTGGGAGCTGCACACACCTCTCACTGTCTCAATGTGACGGCACAAACCAGCTGCCTCGTAGCTGCAGATGAGTCCAATCATGATCAGCTGGCGAGTCTTATACAGCTGATCAGAGGAACTTTGCTGATCTGGAGGGTAAGTTCAAAAACTTGACGTGCTAGAAAAAACTACAAACTAGGAATCAGCATAAAAATCTAACTCAACAGAATTTTTTTTCAAATTGTTCCCCAGTGTAATCTATAACCGAGATTTTTGGTTTTGAGGCAAAAACAAAATTTCTTTCAACATTTTATACCTGAATTCTTAATATTGAATATTTACTGCCAACAATGTTGTGTTGAAATATTATTCACTGACTTCACACCGTCTCTGCCAACATGTTCAGTCTAAGACAAAAACAAAAGAATTCATTCAAATGTGTTTGACTGTTTATAGAACTGTTTAATTCTTCAGACATGGGAGGAGGAGGGTCATGTAAGTAAAAAATAAAAACAGTTGTTATTCATGTAAATTCCACATTGTTGCATGATGTCTGTGTGTTTTCTTTGGTCTCATCTGAACATGTATCATCATCATGTATCATTTGTCAGTTCTCAGCACAGCATGGAGGGACATAGACTGGGGGTGAGTGTGTCTCCACCTTCTATGTGACCTTTTTCAACCAAATCTTTCACAGCACAAATGTACTCGTCGTGATTCAGTGACATCCTGATTCACTTCCCAGTTGTTGTCTGACATCTGGGCATCAAACAGAAAATGGAAACTGGCTGTAAAATTACAGTTGAGTCTGTAATGTAATGTTTCCTTCTCTGAACAGAGACAATCAGAGAGCTCTGCAGTACGTGAAGGACTACAAACCTGAGATTGAAGGACAGGAACTCAGGATTCTTCTTCATGGACCGGTTGGAGCTGGAAAGTCCAGTTTCATCAACTCTGTCCAAAGTGTCTTCAACAGCAGAATTTACAGACAGGCTTTCGCGGACAACATCTCTCATGATTCGTTTACCAAAGACGTACGAGGAAAAGTTTTGATTGTGTTGATAAAGAAAACATCCAAATTAATTTTGTCATATAGTAGCTTTACAATAAAACACTATGCATTATTGTTACTTGTATTATTATACTCTTTACAAAGGGTCCAAAGTGCCTTTATGGAGTTTCTGTTTTTGTATTACAAAGTAAATGAGGTGAAATAACAAAACAGCAGGATGAAGTCACTGTGAAATAAATAAAACATATTGTAAGACAACAATAAAATATGAAAACAGGCGACCGTGACAGAACTACTTCAGATAAACTCCATCAACTTCCTCTTATTTTATTAGCAATTATTCTATGGTCTGTAACATGAGGGAGACTGAATAATCTGGAAGACTTGAGCCGGGATTTTATGTAGCAGGGGTTGTCTGGTTGATTGTGAGGTGATCAGGCAGAGACAGACGACAGAGAGACAGTTTGAATTTTGCTCTGTATTGATCACAATAACTGCACTTTTCTCCTTATGTGTTTTATAGTACAAGACCTACAAGATTGAAAAAGGACCAAAGGACCAAAATTCCTTTTACCCTTTTGTCTTCAATGACATCATGGGTTTGGACAAAGACAAAGGTGTCCTCGTGGACGATGTCAAACTGGCTCTGAGGGGACATGTGAAGGATGGTTACAGGGTACAGCTGCTGCTTTGTAAATAGCTAATTATAGATTTATTTATTTATTCATGTTGCAGCTGTCATTTAACTGGATTTAAATTTGTTTTCCAGTTCAATCCTGAGTCTAAGTTGTCAGAAGGTGATCAATTCTACAACAACAACCCAACTGACAATGACAAAGTCCATGTCCTGGTTTGTGTTGTTCCTGCCAACACAGTATCTCTAATTACTGATGAAGTTGTGCAGAAGATTCGGGAAATCAGGAAGGAAGCCAGTGACCTGGGTAAGAGCAGAAATCTTTTTAAAGAATAAAATAACAGAAATCATAATCTGTAGCTTCATTTGTATTTTCCATAATGTCAGTCACAGGTCTCAGTAGTTTTCTGTTCTCCTGACAGGAATTCCTCAACTGGCCGTTATCACCAAAATTGATGAGGTCTGTGCTGAAATCAAAGAAGATGTAAAGACTGTCTACAAGCTCAAGGCTGTGAAGGCAAAGGTATGTTTGACTGGAAACTTTCCTGGAATCACAGTTGAAATTGTAACTGTAAAAATTCCTACCTGACGTAGCTGTGATTATTGGATTGTCATTATTATTGTTACTAAAATTGTTGGAAGTTGTGGAAGTTGCAAATCTTGTTTTGCATAGCAAGTTTAGCCTGATCATCAGATCTGAAGCTTCTGATCTGTAATTTTGTAATTTTTGTAATTTTGTAATTTAACTGATATGTTTCGATGATTCCTTTTTAAATGTAGATGGAGGAGCTCAGTGTAAAGGTGGGCATCCCTATGAACTGCATCTTCCCTGTGAAGAACTACCATGAAGAAATCGACCTGAACCGTGACATTGACTCACTGATCCTGAGCTCCCTGAAAAACATCATTGACTCTAGAGAAGACTGCCTGAACTACAGAAAGAGTCAGTCTGAATCTCCAGGTGGAAATGTTTAAACACAGAAAGGCTACAGTCTGCTATAATCTGCAACTTTGAGCTGCAAGATTTTAAATACAATCTTTTGTATGATTTCATCACTTTTTGAAAATGACTTTAATATGAATGACTTCCAGTTTAGCACTTAAAAAGTCAGTTAATTTGTTTCTTTAGTGTTTACTGTCGCTGTGGTTTGATTACATTAAAATGACATGAAATATGTGACATCACATGCCCACAGTACAGAGAAGAGATAACTGTAATGTGTGTGTCTGTATCTGTCAAATAAACTTGATTTAAGATTTGATTGTTTCTTGGAGCATTTTTACTGAATGCTGCACATTTGAATTCTTTTTGTAATCTGCTCATACTTTCTAGATTCATGTTTTCTTTCAATGCAGTATATTGAGCTCTCAGGGCCACCATATTTAAGCATCCGCTGGTAAGCAGCTCTGATGGTGAGGCATTATAATACTAATAATAATATAACAATGAGATATCTGCTTGAAACTGCTGGACCTCGTCCAACTTGCTCTGACTTCCAACACGTCAAAAACAGACGCTTGGTCAGCGGTCACCATTTGTTACCTTTTATTTCTGCTCTGTTTTTGTGTTTGTGTTCTCATTCATTAGTTGATATTTAGGAATTTATGCTAAAACCCCATATGTATGACCACAAAATCCTGTGGTTGATTTGCTTTACATTCACACTATAGACAGCACCAGAGTCCATTTGGAACCAGACTAAGACCTTCTTCTTTAGGCGCTCCAGGCCTGGTTGTATGCTCTGTACCTGAGTTAAACTGACAGCCTGAACAAACCAAACTAAATGAAAGAAAAATCCAACATTAATGAGAACACATAAAGAGATCTGAACATTTCTCAAGACTTTAACTTACAGAGAACTAGAAACAGTTTCAGGTGTTTAAAAGAGCAACATGTAACACTGTGACACTGACATCTAGTGGTAAAAATGGGCAGTGCAGGTTTCATGAACCAGCTTCTACGTCTGAGTCTGGATTTCAAAATAGTGACACCAAGAGGTTTCCTCTGGTTTGTGTCCATTTGTTTGTAGAGAGAGACTAGTCAGGTCATTAGAAAGCCAGTGACTCGGACATAAAAACACCCGAGCAGAATTCTAGAGAACAGAAACATCCCACACAGCATTAATGTGGCTGTCATGTTTTTCTATTCATTTAGAGCTAAGAGTCGCCTCGACCTGGTCAGTCCTCCCTACAGACTCTTTGGCAGTAAGAGTCTCGCTGTTTACTCATGATGATTATGTGGCATTAGTAAAAATGAATGAATGAAAAAACTTTTATGAAGATAAAAAACAACCAATGAATCCAACACGTTGGCACACTCCCATCACTTCCCATGATGCATTGTGGGTCAGCATCCATGAATTAAAAACACAGGGTGGATTATGTCGAGATATTTTTGATTTACAAGAAAAGAATCACAGATGTATATTTCTGACTGTTGATGTCTTCAATTAAATGATCTAAAATACAAAGTTCATGACTTTATTTCCTGTGCTTTGATAAACTGTGAATGATTTGAAATATATTCAAAGAATGATGAATGAGCGCTCTGGGTCTTTCTGGTCTCTTATTTCACAGTGACTTCATGCTGCTGTTTTCATATTTCACTGTATTAACTTTGCAATGCAAAGACAGAAACTCCCTGAAGGCACGTTGGAAGAGTATAAGAATACAAGTGTCATATCCTGACATTGTCAATATTTGGTATTACCCAATTGCTGATTGTTTGATTGACTGATCAGTGTATTTTGCTTTGTCTAAACTTTGACTGTTTACCACATAATTCCACATGTGTTCAGTGTTAATCTACAATGTAGAAAAGAACAAAAATAAAGACACGAGAAGGTGTGTCCAGACATTTTAATGGTAATAATAATCACAAAGGGCTGATTTATTGTGTTCCAACTGAAACTACATTGGGTGAAACATTACAACATAAGCCTGATATATTATCTCTGTAAACTTTTGGGTTTCAACAATGGATGGAAAAATAACAGTTATAGAGTTATAAATATGTTAAATATGTAAAAGTTAAAATCATGCACAAGATTGTATTTGAAATCCTGCAGGTCAAAGTTGCAAATTATTATTTTGGTATCATAAAATGCAACTTTTTTATATTTCAACATATCAGTCTGAGTCACTGACTAAGTTCGTCGAGGAACTCGTCTCCAGCATCAATGATGCTTTTCAGGGAGCTCAGGATCAGTGAGTCAGTGTCATGGTTCAGGTCAATTTCTTCATGGTAGTTCTTCACAGGGAAGATGCAGTTCATAGGGATGCCCACCTTTACACTGAACTCCTCCATCTACATTTAAAAAAGAAATCACAACATCTCAGTTCACAAATTACAGATCAGAAGTTTTTGTTCTCACTGCATTGATCCGATCTATTGGACCCAAACTGACCTTATTAAAGAATCAGGCCAAACTTTCTGTTCAAAGCAAGATGCGCAACAACTTTCTATTGTCACAATTAAGAGTCTGTGTCCAACAATTTCAGTAACAACAGTGATGACAATCCAACAACCATGGCTACTTCATGTATGAATTCTTCAGGTGTACACAGATGAGACAATAGACTGGATTTTAACTTTGACTACAGATCTGAATTAGTTTGTGTATCAGAATCAGTATAAGCATTGGTTCAGACAGGATCAGGCGCCGTGGCAAACATGGAGGTCTTTCAATTCATTTCAGTGGAGGGTCGTGCGTTTCTGCACCGGCAGTCCACAACGCAGGGGTTTCCGCAAAAAACAGCAGAAACTGAGAAGCTGAGCCAGATTCAACTTTTGGGAAACCGGAGCCACATGTCACGTTCTACAAACCAATCAAAAAAGAAGTCAAACTGGAAGACACCCACGGGAAGACACCCACGGGAAGACACCCACGGGAAGACACCCACAGGAAGACACCCACAGAAAGACACCCACGGGAAGACACCCACGGGAAGACAGGAAGAAAAACCTTGTTTCTCATGGAGCGTAAACATTTTGCATTCGAGTAGCAATGATGGAGAGACTAACTGCTACAATCTACCCAGTACCTAGAAGCTTCTTCACGTTGGGATCCATCTGTTTTGGTTCACGGACAGGAAATGAAGGAAAAGCTCTGGGTCAAAGTTCTTATGGGCGTCTTCTTCTTCTTCTCTGTTCTTGGCGGGAACAGATTTGGGCTCATTACTGGCACCTTCTGGTTTGAGACGGTAATGCCACCAAAATGATGTCACGCGCCGAGCCTACTAGTGACACCCCCCCCCACTGCACTCCACCACAACCAGTTGCCGTGATCCTGTGTAAATGCACGCTCATAAAAACATTCTGACTGTATAACTTAGTTTGGCTGTGATTTTAGGAAAGTTTCCAGTCAAACATACCTTTGCCTTCACAGCCTTGAGCTTGTAGACGTTCTTTACATCTTCTTTGATTTCAGGACAGACCTCATCAATTTTGGTGATAACGGCCATTTGAGGAATTCCTGTCAGGAGAACAGAAAACTACTGAGACCTGTGACTGACATTATGGAAAATACAAATGAAGCTACAGCAGGTGACAGTTTTCTTGTTGTTGTTTTTTTTTGTACTTTATTTGACAGAGACAGCTCAAGAGTGACAGGACTGTGGAGAGAGAGAGAGAGAGAGATGGGGAATGACATGCAGGAAACAGTCACAGGTTGGATTCGAACCCACTGAGCTAAACGACACCCCAGGTGACTGTTTGATACTCAATTATTATTATGATGAACAGATTTCTGCTCTTACCCAGGTCACTGGCTTCCATCCTGATTTCCCGCATCTTCCGCACAACTTCATCTTTAATGTCAGCTACCGTGTTGGCAGGAACAACACAAACCAGGACATGGACTTTGTCATTGTCAGTCGGAGATTTGTTGTAGAATTGTTCATTTTGGTCTGACAACTTAGACACAGGATTGAACTGGAAAACAAATTTAAATCAGGTTAGATGACAGCTGTGATATACAGTACAGTATGAATAAATATTTAAAAACTTGTAAAAACATTCTGTAAAGTTTGCAGAAACTTTACCGTGTAATCATCCTTCACATGTCCCCTCAAAGCCAGTTTGATGTCGTCCACAAGGACCCCTTTGATTTCCAGACCCATGATGTCATTGAAGACAAAATGGTAAAAGGATCTTGGACCTTCTTTTCGGATCTTGTAGGTCTTGTACTATAAAACACAATAAACAATAGACAAACAGACCTGTCAATACTCGGATAGAATTATATATTTATTTATTTATTTATTTATTAGGGGTGTAACGATACACAAAATTTCCATGCCTTTTTTAACTTGTAGTTTATTGAAATTACCAACATTTGTTTCAACTCAAAAGTAGTTTTTAAATTAAATATAATGTATCTGGTGCAGCTACACCTGCCTAATGTTCTGCTGTGCATACTTAGAAGTAAAACAAAAACAGCACCTTATAAAAATAACAATAAAATAAATGCATCTGATAAATCACCCATCCCAGAGTATATATTAAAAAGAAATAGCAACTAGCACTTCGTCAGAAGTTGATAAAAAATATATATAATTGTGTATTGTTTGATTCATAGTGCGCACGGAACTGAGACCACTGTATCGATTTTTATGTAAAATGATCACCACATCCTGTGGTTGATCTGCTTTACATTCACACTATAGACAGCACCAGACTGGAACCAGACCAAGACCTTCTTCTTTAGGCGGTCTAGGTCTGGTTGTATGCTCTGTACCTGAGTTAAACTGACAGCCTGAACAAACCAAACTAAATGAGTCAATGTGTCACAGTTTGTTTGTGACAGGCCAGGTGTAAAACACCATGAGAATGTCTCTGCTTCCTGCCCTTTAAATTTCAATCATGCAAAGAAAAAAAAAAACCATTCAACATTAATGAGAACACATAAAGAGATCTGAACATTTCTCAAGACTTACAGAGAACTAGAAACGGTTTTAGTTATTTAAAAGAAAAAAAAATAGTGCAACATGAATTATTTCATAAACCAGCTTCTACGAGTCTGGATTTTAAAATAGTGACACAAGAGAACTTGAACATCTAACTGGCATTAAAGGAACCGCACTAAGCTGGTTTAATCTTGTTTTTCAGATCGATCTCAGTTTGTTCATATCAATGATGAATCCTCCATACATACCAAAGTTTGTCATGGAGTCCCACAAGGTTCTGTACTAGGACCACTTCTATTTAGTTTATATAGCTTCCTTAGGGAACATTATTAGGATCACTCTTAACTTTCATTGTTATGCCGATGACATGATGATTATATTTATTGATCAAGCCAATCAGTTAACTAAACTCCAAACATGCCTTAAGGATATAAAAAGTTGGATGACTACAATTTTCTGATGTTAAATTCAGACAAACGGATGTTCTTGTAATTGGACCCAAACCTTTGAATCTACGTAACATTGCAAAAATCAGACGCATCGGGTCTCAAGCGGATACAGAAAAACTAGTCCCAACTTTGTTACTTCTATGACAAAATGAACTTGGATGTTTTCTTTATCAACATGATCAAACATTCTTCTCGTACCTTTTTGGTAAAAGAGTCGTCAGCGCCCATGTTGTCCACCCCTGCCCGTGTGGAAATTTTGCCTTGCAAGACACTTTGGACAGAGTTGATGAAACTGGACTTTCCAGCTCCAACCGGTCCATGAAGAAGAACCTGAGTTCCTGTCCTCAGTCTCAGGTTTGTAGTCCTTCACGTACTGCAGAGCTCTCTGATTGTCTCTGTTCAGAGAAGGAAACATTACATTACAGACTCAACTGTAATTTTACAGCCAGTTTCCATTTTCTGTTTGATGCCCAGATGTCAGACAACAACTGGGAAGTGAATCAGGATGTCACTGAATCACGACGAGTACATTTGTGCTGTGAAAGATTTGGTTGAAAAAGGTCACATAGAAGGTGGAGACACACTCACCCCCAGTCTATGTCCCTCCATGGTTTGCTGAAAACTGACAAATGATACATGATGATGATACATGTTCAGATGAGACCAAAGAAAACACACAGACATCATGCAACAATGTGGAATTTACATGAATAACAACTGTTTTTATTTTTTGCTTACATGGAGAAGGACGTGGAGGGGGGGGAGATGAACGACGTTGAGGTGGTGGAGTTTTGGACCCTCCTCCTCCCATGTCTGAAGAATTAAACAGTTCTATAAACAGTCAAACACATTTGAATGAATTTAGTTTTTGTTTTAGAATGAAATGACTGAACACGTTGGCAGAGACAGTGTGAAGTCAGTGAATAATATTTCAACACAACATTGTTGGCAGTAAAGATTTATACTAATTAATAAAAAATATCCTGCAACAAATGAAAAGAATTTATTTCAGTCAAACACAAAAACTTTTATCTATTTTACTTTGAAGAATATTTCTCACTCTTACTTTCACTTGAATTAAACTCTCAGACTTTATTTGGACCACAGAAGCAGAAGATACAAAAAGCTGATTCATGGGTGGAAACATTACAAACATAGGCCTGATATATTATCTTTGGAAACTTTTAGAGTTAACAGTGTTATGGAAAAATAACATCAGTTATCAGACTATTAGATGAAGACATTCAAACAGAATTATTACAGTTATATCACCTTGGAAACTTATATTTCTTTTTATTCCTCTCGTGTGGATGGGTGAGGTCACATTTCATGTCATGTTATTTTAATCTAATCAAGCCACGCCATTAAAACCATGACTCATCAGAACACACTGACTTCTTTTAGACCACAGAAGATTTCAGTGTTCGTGGTAAACAGAGTAAAACACCATCAGTTGTGTTGGCATGCAGTAAATATCTGTTTCATCAGCTCAAGTAATTCATATGAAGGCAGAAAAGGTGTGTCCAATACTTATGTCCATTCAATGTGCTGCTAAAACAAACCAAACAGCTGCAGACATTTTATAAATGAATAACCATATTATACATTATATATTATATATTATATATTATATTACTGTGTCTTCTCTGTTCACTGATGAACAGTTTTACAAGCATAACAACATGAAGCAAAGAGTGGCAAGTAACAACAGAAACGCCTACCTTTGATGAGCTGGAACAAGAATGAAGACAGAACACCAGTGGCCAGACTTATTTATAATGTGAGTATGTCCCCTCCCTCTTCCTGTTACTTTGACTTCATCAAACAGGACTTACCAGAATCACATGCTTCTCAAACCAGACTCAAACTTTCACTTTCACCGCCTGTTATCTGACTTTACAAACTGTGTGTGACAGTGTGACACACAGTACCAGTTCAGAGTTTGGAGTAATGTGGTAATCTAAAGGTCATGAACTTTTAATTATTCGGACATGGGAGGAGCAGAGTCACAACCTGAAGCTCCTTCGCCATGTAAGTAAAAAAATAAAAACAGTTGTGTTTCAGTGTAAATTCCACATTGTTGCATGATGTCTGTGTGTTTTTTTGTCTCATCTGAACATGTATCATCATCATGTATCATTTGTCAGTTCCTCACAACCATGGAGGACATAGACTGGGGGTGAGTGTGTCTCCACCTTCTAGTGACCTTTTTCAACCAAATCTTTCAAACACAATGTACTCGTCGTGATTCAGTGACATCCTGATTCACTTCCAGTTGTTGTCTGACATCTGGGCATCAAACAGAAATGGAAACTGGCTGTAAAATACAGTTGAGTCTGTAATGTAATGTTCCCTTCTCTGAACAGACAGACATGAGAGCTCTGCAGTACGTGAAGGACTACAAACCTGAGACTGAAGGACAGAAACTCAGATTCTTCTTCATGGACCGGTGGAGCTGGAAAGTCCAGTTTCATCAACTCTGTCCAAAGTGTCTAAAAGGCAGAATTATAAGCAGGCTTTGCGGGCAGCATGCGCGATGCCGCGTCTTTTACAAAAGAGGTACTAGATGACTTAATTGTGTGTTGAAAACATCCCAAATTATTATGTCATATAGAAACTACAAAAAAAAAGTGTGTTGGGTACCTAGCCGAGTATTGACAGGTCTGTTTGTCTATTGTTTATTGTGTTTATAGTACAAGACCTACAAGATCCAAAAAAGGTCAAGATCCTTTTACCCTTTTGTCTTCAATGACATCATGGCGGGAAGTCAAAGGGGTCCTTGTGGACGACACAAACTGGCTCTGAGGGACGTGTGAAGGATGATTACACGGTACAGTTTCTTCTGTCTCTGCAAACTTCACAGAAAAGTTTTACACAAATGTGTTTTTATTTTTTGAGTTAATTATTTACACACGGTACATACACAGCTGTCATTTAATTAACAATATTACACCATGGTATGGTTCAGTGGTTAAGTCTTGTAGTGACTACTGCTGCACAGATGTTCCATGGACAGGTTGGCCCCTAACTTCACATTTAGCTCGCTCCGTATCAGCCCACCTGCACAGCTGATGGAGGATGTTCAAACATTTCAGTAACCCCAGTTAAAGCCAAAAGTCCAAATGGGGAACAGAGATGGTATGTGATCAATGAACAACATGTTTTTATCTCACGGAATATTCTCTTCAGTCCACATCAGTCCACCTTTAGTCTGCAGAAACATTTTCTCTGACTCACTCAACTGTTTAAATACTAACGAGGTACACACCTGTAAGTAACGAACAACACACCTGTAATTAATGAAGGTACAACACCTTATTAAGGAGGTACACACCTGGTATGAACAGGTAACACTGTAAGAGTACAACACCTGTATTACGAGGTACACACGTGTTAAAGAGTACACCACCTGTATTAACAAGGTACAAACACCTGTATAACGAGTCTGCTGTTTTGAGCACATTCCTAATGTCTGGTTGACCATCAGATTGCTCTTCGGACCTACTTGTTTGATAACCAGATTAAATTTGTTCCAGTTTCAATCCTGTGTCTAAGTGTCAGAGGTGAGCAATTCACAACAACAGCCCGACTGACATGACAAAGTCCATGTCCTGGTTTGTGTTTTGTCCGGTCCACCGGTAGCTAACATTCAGGGATGTTTGTGCAGAAGATTGTGGAAATCAGGAAGGAACCAGTGACCTGGGTAAGATCTGTTTCAATAATAATAATAATAATAATAATAAAATATGATAATAATAACTAATTTGGTCCAAATGAACGAGTATCAACTGTCACCTGCTGTAGCTTCATTTGTATATTCCATAATGTCAGTCACAGGTCTCAGTAGTTTTCTGTTCTCCTGACAGGAATTCCTCAACTGGTCATTATCACCAAAATTGATGAGGTCTGTCCTGAAATCAAAGAAGATGTAAAGAACGTCTACAAGCTCAAGAAAGTGAAGGCAACGGTATGTTTGACTGGAAACATTCCTTGAATCACATACATTCATTCGTGAAAATACTACATGCACGACCGCTCAGGGCTTCCTTAAATTTGTGAACTGAGATTGTTGTGATTTCTTTTTAAAATGTAGATGGAGCTGTTCATGATACGGTGGGCATCCCTATGAACTGCATCTTCCTGTGAAAACTACCATGAAGAAAACAAGGTGGACCGTGACATTGACTCACTGAATCTGGACAGCCTGAAAAGCATGATTGACTCTGGAGAAGACTATTTCGAACACCTAATGAGTCAGGCTGACTCAGACTGAGTGTAGCAAAAGAAAGCTGCATTTCATGATATCAAAATAATAACCTGGGACTTTGACCTGCAGGATTTCAAATATAATCGTGTGCATCTTTAGTCCCTGCAGACGGTGGCTTTCTCAGTAACATAAATATTCGTGACTTTAAGTTTAGTTCTCTCTGCAAGGTGTTCAGTCATTTCATTCAAGACAAAAACTAAAGAATTCATTCAAATGTTTTTGGCTGTTATAGAACTGTTTAATCTTCAGACATGGGAGGAGGAGGGTCAGCATAGCTGCAATAAAGTTAACTTGACTTTGACTTTGTTGTTGTCGGTTAAATGATTTTTCAGTTTTCATGAGTCTGTGAGGTTGTTAGGAAGAACAAGGAGGAACTGAGCTTAGTAAAGACAGTTATGGAGCAACTCGTCACCTTTAAGAGAACGAGTTTGTTTTAGTGTACAGCTAACTGCTAACGTGCTAAGGTGTGTTACAGAGAAAATGATTCCTTCATGACATGAAATATGCCATCACCTGCCCACAGGACACCAATAAAAAGAAAATCGTTTCTCAATGAAGTAACTGCAATATATGTTTTTTTTCTGTCTGCGCTTGAAGACAAATTCAAATCCAAAGTTGTTGAGCTTCATGTCTTAACTTTGTTGAGCGGTTCTTACCAACATGAATCACAACACAACTGATGGTTTGTTCACCACATAACTCCATGTGTGAATTTCATAGTTTGATGTCTTCAGTGGTTCTACAGTGTAGAAAAGAAGAAAAAGGAAAGCACTGACTGAGAAGGTGTGTCCAAACTTTGAACGTACTGTGTGTCACACTATCACACAGTTGTGTAAAGCCAGATACCAGGCCTGGTGAAAGTTGAAAGTTTGAGTCTGGTGGGTTTGAAGAAGGTCATGTGTTTCTGATGAGGCATGTGTTTAATGAAAGTGGCTGATAGATTTAGAAAAAACATGACATGAAATTACATCACCCATCCACAGTAGAGAGAATAAAAAGAATATAAGTTTCCTCCAAGGTGATATAACTGTAAATAACTTCTGTTTTGAATGTCTTCATCTAATAGTCTGATAACTGATGTTATTTTCCATAACACTGTTGAACTCTAAAAGTTGTCCAAAGAATATAATATCACGGCCTATGTTTGTATGTTTCACACCAATGAATCAAGCTTTTTGTATCTTCTGGCTTCCTGTGGTCCAAATAAAGTCTGAGAGTTTAATAAAGTGAAAGTAAGAGTGAGAAAAACCTGCAAAAGTATTGGTGTAAACTAACACTGTAATATATATATTATACATAATAAAACCAAAAGATGTCCTTTCAACGTGACTCAGAATATGCACACCTTTCCAGCAAACAGGACCAGAAGTCTAAACATGCTGATATCACCTCCACAATCAGATTACCTGAATAGGTTTGACAAATTCACATGTGTACAATCATTCAACATCATTGCTGTTTTTTTTTTTAAATAATGAATCACAAATCTTAATTAAATTTGGCTTTTTTCAAATTGTTTGATGTACTGTTTGTACTGCTGTGGTGCCAATAAAGTAACAATGACTGTTCAAACAGATAACAGGCCTCTGTGGTTGAAGAAAGTCAGGGGATTTCTGCTACGTCCCTGTTTGTATTCAATGTCAAAGGAACAGGAAGTGGGAGGGGTCCATGCCCTCCACTTATATCAAGTCCTGTTCACTGCTAATTGAAAATGAATTACTGTGTCTTTCAGATTCAGATGTCTTAATTTGAAAGGAACAATAAGTAACTTCACGTGTAACACTGACAATCATGGTTAAAAACAGATTCTTTAGCCAGCCAACCCTCCTCCTCCCTACACTGAAACTCAAGAGTGGAGAAAAATGTTACTTTTTAACTATAGTTTGGATAGTAAA
>NC_040016.1:23003414-23172770 GCF_000972845.2 Larimichthys crocea | reverse complement strand
GATTGAGATCAAATGTTACTTTTTAACTATAGTTAGGTAGGAAATGACCTTTAGATTACCACATTACTCCAAACTCTAAACTGGTACGTGTCACACTGTCACCACAGTTTGTAAAGTCAGATAACAGGCCTGGTGAAAGTGAAAGTGAAGTGAAGTTGGCTGTGGTTTGAAGAAAGTCATGTGATTTCTGGTAAGTCCTGTTTGTATTGAAAGTCAAAGTAACAGGAAGAGGGAGGGGACATACTCACATTATAAATAAGTCTGTCCACTGGTGTTCTGTCTTCATTCTTGTTCCAGCTCTCAAAGGTAGGGCGTCTGTTGTTACTGCCACCTTTTGCTTCATGTTGTTCTGTTGTAAAAACTTGTCTCATGAAGATTTCAGTGTTCGTGGTAAACAGAGTAAAACAGCATCAGTTGTGTTGGCATGCAGTAAATATCTGTTTCATCAGCTCAAGTAATTCATATGAAGGCAGAAAAGGTGTGTCCAATACTTTATGTCCATTTCAATGAAGATTTCAGTGTTCGTGGTAAACAGAGTAAAACACCATCAGTTGTGTTGGCATGCAGTAAATATCTGTTTCATCAGCTCAAGTAATTCATATGAAGGCAGAAAAGGTGTGTCCAATACTTTATGTCCATTTCAATGTGCTGCTAAAACAAACCAAACAGCTGCAGACATTTTATAATGATACCATATTATACATTATATATTATATATTATATTACTGTGTCTTCTCTGTTCACTGATGAACAGTTTTACAAGCATAACAACATGAAGCAAAGATGTGACAGTAACAACAGAAACGTCCTACCTTTGATGAGCTGGAACAAGAATGAAGACAGAACACCAGTGGACAGACTTATTTATAATGTGAGTATGTCCCCTCCCTCTTCCTGTTACTTTCACTTTCAATACAAACAGGACTTACCAGAAATCACATGACTTTCTTCAAACCACAGACTTCAAACTTCACTTTCACCAGGCCTGTTATCTGACTTTACAAACTGTGTGACAGTGTGACACACAGTACAGTTCAAAGTTTGGACACACCTTCTCAGTCAGTGCTTTCTTATTTTCTACATTTGCACAATTCAAATAAAGAGGAACAGCTTTTATTTGCTTTGTTTGTTCCAACTACTGCTCCCTTAGATTCCTCCTGCCAACACCAGACCTGACCTCCACACACACTCCACACTCCCTTTGTACTGCTACTACTACGTCTCTCTGCAGTCTGTCTGTCTCTCTGCAGCCTGTCCTGTCTGTCTCTCTGCAGCCTGTCTGTCTGTCTCTCTGCAGCCTGTCTGTCTGTCTCTCTGCAGCCTGTCTGTCTGTCTCTCTGCAGCCTGTCCTGTCTGTCTCTCTGTCTCTCTGCAGTCTGTCCTGTCTGTCTCTCTGCAGCCTGTCTGTCTGTCTCTCTGCAGCCTGTCTGTCTGTCTCTCTGTCTCTCTGCAGTCTGTCCTGTCTGTCTCTCTGCAGTCTGTCCTGTCTGTCTCTCTGCAGCCTGTCTGTCTGTCTCTCTGCAGTCTGTCCTGTCTGTCTCTCTGCAGCCTGTCCTGTCTGTCTCTCTGCAGTCTGTGTCCTGTCTGTCTCTCTGCAGTCTGTGTCCTGTCTGTCTCTCTGCAGTCTGTATCCTGTCTGTCTCTCTGCAGTCTGTGTCCTGTCTGTCTCTCTGCAGTCTGTCCTGTCTGTCTCTCTGCAGTCTGTCCTGTCTGTCTCTCTGTAGGAGGTCATTGTTGTTCACATACATGAAGCACATGTACCTTTCTGTGTAACACTGACACCTGGTGGTTGAAAGTAGAAGAAACATCACATACAGTAACAACAGTGATGTGGTTCCAACCTTTGAGATAAAGGTCCGTCCTCCTTGCAGACTCTTCGGCACACTTCTAAGCAAACAGCTTCCATCTTTGGCAGTAAGAGCCGGGTAGGTCCCACCTACTCTTATATTAGTAGCTTGTATTTCAATTTGGCACATATAAAAATCTAAATGACTTTAAACGTTCTTCTGCTCTGAATTGAATTATTTATTTTAAACTCAGTTCAGAACACAAGATGCTGAGCAACTCAACAGTGTCAAGCAATCGATTACGATTACATCGATTACATCGATTTCAGCACTATTTTAAACTGTCCTCTGTGAGTCCGACAGTGTTAGAGGAGTGCGATGCTAAATCTGTGGAGTCATCTTTGATTCATACAGCTGTCAAACACGATGTCTTGTGTTTCACTTGTTTCGTACATGCACAACTGTGACCCACAGTATATTCTGCAAGTCTTTAGACTGACGTGTACCTGCAGTGGTTTGGTGCTGGTTGTGTTGGTGGTTCTGAGCGCTGCTCTGATAATGTGCTGCATCTGCAAACAGTTTATCTACGAATATCAAATGCATTTAAAGTCCACTTCAGTAACAAAACAGACACTATTAGAAATCCCCGGACTTTTTTCAGACCACGGAAGACTTCAAACTTTCACTTTCACCAGGCCTGTTTCCTGTTTGAACATCCAGCCATGACTTTACATGTGTGATAATGTGACACACAGTACCAGTTCAAAGTTTGGACACACCTTCTCAGTCAGTGGTTCACGGTCCATGTCGATTTCTTCATTTCTTCACAGGGAAAATTTCCTGCATTTTAACATGGTAGTGTATGGGCTGTGGATGGGGGTTGCTGCCGCATCTTTGCGTTTCCCGCCAAAACTATATATCTGACAGCTTTAGCAGGCGAATGTAAGTGAGACGACAAATTTTCCTACGTTTCTATGTATAAATCGTGTCTGTAGTGGGGCATTTGAGGCCACGGTAGTCGAATCCGTTTTATTTTTTCACTGATTTTTCTCCCTGCTCCTCACTCTAGCTGATGATGTCATCCACTCTAGCACAAACATTCCGCCACATACACACCCATTATAAACCCAGAAATCTGACTAAAAACCTGCTCAACTTTGAGCCTTGATAGTTTAAAAACGGTAAAAGCTGTCGATGAGTGTCGTGAATCCCTGAAGAGAAGGGAAGCATACCTCCGTTTTAAAGTTTAAATGAAGTCTCTCTGTGAAAGTATGCCAGAGCAGTTCATTGTTGAAAATGTCTGTTGAAATGTATTTTTTTCAGGCTTTCCCATTCATTCCCTATGGAAAATTTCTCTCTTAGAAAAGTAATAGCACTCGATTCGGGATCAAGACGCACGTGTTGATATATAATTTCTTGGGGTCCTCTCACCGCTGCGGGCCGCATTAATGTTCGAAAAAGGGCGGAAAATGAATAATAATAATAATAATGCCATGAAACACGCAGAAGAACAATAGTTGACGAGTGTCATGTTTTACTTTCACTTCGCTGTCAAATACGTGACTGAAGTTCACGTCCTCAGTCTCTTCAGACCCCACATCAGGTTATTTCCTCTTATTTACACATTTTAAAGATCCTTTTTGGATAGATGTTGGAGATCTTGTACTATAAAGCAACAAATAAACAATAGACAAACAGACACGTGAACATCATATCATTTCCAGCAGTTTTGGATTCATCAGTTGAGTTCAGTTTGTTCTCATGACTCTTCAAAGTACCACAGAATGAAGAAGCACAAACTGCTTGACCTCGTCCAACTCGCTCTGACTTCCAACACGTCAAAAACAGACGCTTGGTCAGCGGTCACCATTTGTTACCTTTTATTTCTGCTCTGTTTTTGTGTTCGTGTTCTCAGTCATTAGTTGATATTTAGGAATTTATGCTAAAACCCCATATGTATGACCACAAAATCCTGTGGTTGATTTGCTTTACATTCACACTATAGACAGCACCAGAGTCCATTTGGAACCAGACTAAGACCTTCTTCTTTAGGCGCTCCAGGCCTGGTTGTATGCTCTGTACCTGAGTTAAACTGACAGCCTGAACAAACCAAACTAAATGAAAGAAAAATCCAATATTAATGAGAACACATAAAGAGATCTGAACATTTCTCAAGACTTTGATTTCTTTACTTTAAATTAATACGTACAAACCAATAAAATCATGCACAAGATTGTATTTGAAATCCTGCAGGTCAAAGTTGGAAATTATTATCTTGGTATCATAAAATGCAACTTTTTTATATTTCAACATATCACACACACTGACTCACACTGACTAAGTTCGTCGAGGAACTCGTCTCCAAAGTCAATGATGCTTTTCAGGCTGTCCAGGATCAGTGAGTCAATGTCACTGTTCACCTGGTTTTCTTCATGGTAGTTCTTCACAGGGAAGATGCAGTTCATAGGGATGCCCACCTTTACACTGAACTCCTCCATCTACATTTAAAAAAGAAATCACAACATCTCAGTTCACAAATTACAGATCAGAAGTTTTTGTTCTCACTGCATCGATCCGATCTATTGGACCCAAACTGACCTTATTAAAGAATCAGGCCAAACTTTCTGTTCAAAGCAAGATGTGCAACAACTTTCTATTGTCACAATTAAGAGTCTGTGTCCAACAATTTCAGTAACAACAGTAATGACAATCCAACAACCATGGCTGCTTCATGTATGAATTCTTCAGGTGTACACAGATGAGACAATAGACCGGATTTTAACTTTGACTACAGATCTGAATTAGTTTGTGTATCAGAATCAGTATAAGCATTGGTTCAGACAGGATCAGGCGCCGTGGCAAACATGGAGGTCTTTCAATTCATTTCAGTGGAGGGTCGTGCGTTTCTGCACCAGCAGTCCACAACGCAGGGGTTTCCGCAAAAAACAGCAGAAACTGAGAAGTTGAGCCAGATTCAACTTTTGGGAAACCGGAGCCCCACGTCACGTTCTACAAACCAATCAAAAAAGAAGTCAAACTGGAAGACACCCACGGGAAGACACCCACGGGAAGACACCCACGGGAAGACACCCACGGGAAGACAGGAAGAAAAACCTTGTTTCTCATGGAGCGTAAACATTTTGCATTCGAGTAGCAATGATGGAGAGACTAACTGCTACAATCTACCCAGTACCTAGAAGCTTCTTCACGTTGGGATCCATCTGTTTTGGTTCACGGACAGGAAATGAAGGAAAAGCTCTGGGTCAAAGTTCTTATGGGCGTCTTCTTCTTCTTTTCTGTTCTTGGCGGGAACAGATCTGGGCTCCCTACTGGCACCTTCTGGTTTGAGACGGAATGCCACCAAAATGAGGTCCACGCACCGAGCCTACTAGTGACACCCCCCACCCACTCCACCACAACCAGTTGCCGTGATCCTGTTAAAATGCAACGTCATAAAAAACATTCTGACTATATAACTTAGTTTAACTGTGATTTTAGGAAAGTTTCCAGTCAAACATACCTTTGCCTACAGCCGTGAGCTCGTGACCTCTTTTAAACTTCTTTGATTTCAGGACAGACCTCATCAATTTTGGTGATAACGGCCAGTTGAGGAATTCCTGTCAGGAGAACAGAAAACTACTGAGACCTGTGACTGACATTATGGAAAATACAAATGAATGTACAGCAGTGACAGTTTTCTTGTTGTTGTTTTTTTTTTTGTACTTTATTTGACAGAGACAGTACAGAGTGACAGGAATGTAGAGAGAAGAGAGAGGAGATGGGGAATGACAATGTCAGGAAACAGTCACAGGTTGGATTCGAACCCACTGAGCTAAACGGACACCCAAGGTGACTGTTGGATACTCAATTATTATGATGAACAGATTTTCTGCTCTTACCAGGTCACTGGCTTCCATCCGGATTTCCGCAATCTTCGCACAACTTTCACTTTAATGTCAGCTACCGTGTGGCAGGAACAACACAAACCAGGACATGGACTTTGTCATTGTCAGTCGGAGATTTGTTGTAGAATTGATCTTTCTCTGACAACTTAGACACAGGATTGAACTGGAAAACAAATTTAAATCTGGTTAAATGACAGCTGTGTATGCACAGTATGAATAAATATTTAAAAACTTGTAAAAACATTCTGTAAGATTGCAGAAACTTTACCGTGTAATCATCCTGTCCATGTCCCTCAAACAGTTTGATGTCGTCCACAAGGACCCTTTTGATTTCCAGACCCATGATGTTTTGAAGACAAAAGGGTAAAAGGATCTTGGACTTCTTTCGGACCTTGTAGGTCTTGTACTATAAAACACAATAAACAATAGGACAAACAGACCTGTCAATACTCGGATAGAATGTATTTATTTTAATTTATTTATTTATTTATTTTATTATTATTTATTAGGGTTAAACGATACACAACATTTCCAGGCCTTTTTTAAAACTTGTAGTTTATTTGAAATTACCAACATTGTTTCAACTCAAAAGTAGTTTTTAATAAATATAATGTATCTGGTGGCAGCTACACCTGCTAATGTTGTGCTGTGCATACTTAGAAGTAAAACAAAAACAGCCCTTATAAAATAACAATAAAATAAATGCATCTGATAAATCACCCATCCCAGAGTATATATTAAAAGAAATAGCACTAGAACTTCTTCAGAAGTTATAAAAATATTATATGTGTATTGTTTGATCATAGTGCGCACGGAACTGAGACCACTGTATCGATTTTTATGTAAATGTCACCACATCCTGTGGTTGATCTGCTTTACATTCACACTATAGACAGCACCAGACTGGAACCAGACCAAGACCTTCTCTTTAGGGCGGTCTAGGTCTGGTTGTATGCTCTGTACCTGAGTTAAAACTAAACAGACCGCCTGAACCAACCAACTAAATGAGGTCAATGTGGTCAACAGTTTGTTTGTGCCAGGCCAGGTGGGTACACCCCATGAGATGGTCTCTGCTTCCTGCCCTTTAAAATTTCAATCATGCAAAAAAAAAAAAAACCATCAACATTAATGAGAACACATAAGAGATCTGAACATTTCTCAAGACTTACAGAGAACTAGAAACGGTTTTAGTTATTTATTAAAAGAAAAAAAAATAGTGCAACATGAATTATTTCATAAACCACAGCTTTACGAGTCTGGATTTTAAAATAGTGACACAAGAGAACTTGAACATCTAACTGGCATAAAGGAACGCACTAAGCTGGTTTAATTTGTTTTTCAGATCGCTCGTTTGTTCATATCAATGATGATCCTCCATGCAGACCAAAGTTTGTCATGGAGTCCCCACAAGGTTCTGGTACTAGGACCACTTCTATTCAGTTTTAATATATGCTTCCTTTAGGGAACATTATTAGGAACACTCTATTAACTTCATTGATGCTGACGACACCCAATTATATTATCGATCAAGCCTGATTCAGACCAATCAGTTAACTAAACTCCAAGCATGCCTTAAGATGTAAAAAGTTGGATGACCTACAATTTTCTGATGTTAAATTCAGACAAACTGAAGTTCTTGTAATTGGACCCAAACACCTCAGAAAACTCTGGACTGCATTCTTTAATCACGTAACATGCAGAAAAATCAGACGCACGTCGTCTTCAAGCGGATACAGAAAAACTAGTCCACACATTGTTACTTGACAAAATGAACTTGGATGTTTTCTTTATCAACACGATCAAACATTCTTCTCGTACCTTTTTGGTAAAAGAGTCGTCAGCGCCCATGTTGTCCACCCCTGCCCGTGTGGAAATTTTGCCTTGCAAGACACTTTGGACAGAGTTGATGAAACTGGACTTTCCAGCTCCAACCGGTCCATGAAGAAGAATCCTGAGTTCCTGTCCTTCAGTCTCAGGTTTGTAGTCCTTCACGTACTGCAGAGCTCTCTGATTGTCTCTGTTCAGAGAAGGAAACATACATACAGACTCAACTGTAATTTTACAGCCAGTTTCCATTTCTGTTTGATGCCCAGATGTCAGACAACAACGGGAAGTGAATCAGGATGTCACTGAATCACGACGAGTACATTTGTGGCTGTGAAAGATTGGTTGAAAAAGGTCACATAGAAGGTGGAGACACACTCACCCCCCAGTCTATGTCCCTCCATGGTTTGCTGAAAACTGACAAATGATACATGATGATGATACATGTTCAGATGAGACCAAAGAAAACACACAGACATCATGCAACAATGTGGATTACACTGAATAACAACTGTTTTATTTTTTACTTACATGGAGAAGGACGTGGAGGTGAGGCGGGAGGAGTCGAGGTTGAAAGGGAGGTGGATTTGGAGGACAGTGATGACGTCTGGACGGTTGGTTTCCCATGTCGAGAAGATAAAACACAGTCAAACATATTTGAATAAATTCTTTTGTTTTTGTTTTATAATGAAATGACTGAACACCTTGGCAGAGATGGTGTGAAGTCAGTGAATAATATTTCAGCACAACATTGTTGGCTCACTGCAACAGGAAATATTTTATACTAATATTTATGAAAAAATGTTCCTAGTATCCTGCAACAAAAACAGAGAATTTTTTCAGCAAACACAAAAATTTTATCACAATGCAAAACTTCATCTTATTCTGTTCTGTCTGTTTCACGATCATAGTTTTTTATTACATTTAACATCGAGCATGGACGATTCATAAAAAACTCATACCTGTTGTTGTGTTGTTGCACTGGAACAAAGAAAATGATTGTCAAGAGACCAAGTGGAGAAGTTGTGTATAGTCACCTAAAATGTATATAGTGGGTTATATATCAATCACATAGTATATAATTCAACACATAATACAGGGAACATTGATTCACACAGAAGCCAGTCCCAGTTCTTCAAATCTCACTTCACATTTCAGGCCAGTTCTTCTTTTTTCTGAACTGAATAAAGATCTGAACATCTTCGAGTGCCACACCTCACCACTCTTATTATAGTCTGAGATTCAGTCACAGAAAAATAGAAACAGCAAGGTTTGATAAGCATGAAACATTATCTTTAACTTCCTGGTATTTGAAGTGTACATTGTATGTTTAACGTTTTAGAAATATCATCTTTTGTTTTCAGCCTGCCCATTTTCAAAAGTATGGGAGAATTAACAACAGTTGTCTACTGCTCCATATGCTCAGAGAGATACAGATTTGACAAAAACAAATGATGCGTAAATTGAGAACACACACAACATATTCTTAAAATGAATAAACCAAGAACAGTTTGACTGTTAGTTCCTGAAGAGCACCAAAGAAATCATTACAAAGTAATATCAGCTCAACAATGAGAGGAAAAAGTGGAATCTTTGAAAAAAACTTGAATATTATGAATGAATGCTTTAATGAGAGGAGCATTAAAGCTGACATGGTCCACGTCTATGTAAAATCTGATGACCCATGTGACCCACCATAATCTGACAATGATCACAGGAGCGCTGTGTCGTGACAGAACGTTTATTTTATTGTCTTCACACTGTCCCCATAATGTTCAGCTGGGTTGAGGTCAAGTTGCTGTGGAGCAAGTCCATGACAGTCAGGACTCTTTGATTTTCTTTGGTCCCAGAACCACTTTGTCATTGCTGTCCCTTCTTTCACCAAACAGTTTATATATGCATACCACCACCTACTGGGCTGGAGTCTGGTGCAGTAAATTTTGTAAATTCTCTGTATTATCCTGTTACTCTAAGCTAATTATATTGATTGATTAGATTGCATAATTTCCATTTTTGCAGATTCCCCAAAGTAATATGGCGTTACCACATAATTCTTCATCGTATCTCAGTCTAGCCTGTCTCGCCAGACAGTAATGACTATCTCTCCATTGGGCTCATGCTCTGTATTCAACCGACATTGAAGATGTATGTGAAGATTTGACAGGACCCTCAAAACCATCCCATGGACATGAGCACCATATTTAGTTACGATAGTGCAAATAAACCCTGACCAAATCTGGAGGTAGGGAGTGCTGAGGTCCAGTTATGTCTTCAAAAGAGTGTGATTGTCTTTTTTTTGTGTTTTCTTCCTTGTCCTCCACCTCCTGATTTAACAGTGCAGGTGAGAAAGGTGTGGGGTGGAGGCCAACAGTCCCTCTACAGGTCCACATTACTCAGAGAGGTTTTATGGTTTAATGACAAAATTTATTGATCCAACAAAGATTACGTGACCAGTCAAGGTACATGGCAAATTATTGATAAAAGTCATAGTCAAAGAGAGAAACAGAAATGAAAGAGGCAGTTTCTCATCCAGGAGGTCAGTGTGTGTGTGTGTGTGTGTGTGTGTGTATATATATATATATTCAAAAGATATAGATATATTTTATCAAAAGAATCAAACACCCTCTGAAAAGTAGCTTGTGCCAAAAAGATATGTGATAAATACGTAAAACCAAGAAAAAGATTGAAATACTACCGTTTGGTTATTGGAGAAGTTACATTTCTCTTGCACTGTAAAAAAATTTTTGTCAAATTTACGGTAGAAAACTGGCAGCTGTGGTTGCCATTTTTTCACCGTAAAAATTACAGTGACATTGTATATAGCTTTACGGTAAGGTATATTTAGAAGTGTAAAAATAACAGTTTAAAAAAGTTCCAATAAAGATGAATTACTGTTAAAATAACTATGACATTGTATATGAGTTCATGGTATAACTGTTCAATTCACAGCTTAAAACTTTCGTTTTTACGGTGCATTACCATGTCACATACAGTAATTTCTCACTCTATTTTATGGTGAATTTCTGTTAAAATGTCATCAGTAATATAAAACCAAATATAGTATTCTACTGTAAAAAATAGTACTTTCTGTAAAATCTCTTACGGTAGAACTGTATCACAGTGATACAGTGAATTACCGGCAGTTGTGGTTGCCAGAATATCACTGCTTAACATACAGTAGAACACATTATAAAATAAACTTCCTACTATCATATAAAACACAGTAGACAGCGATTCAAGCAGTTGTTCTTTTTAATATTTCAAAAACTGGAGTACACTGCCATTTTTTTTTTACTTTCTAAAAAAATAAAAAAATAAATAAAAAGCACAAAAAGCGTTGTCTTTGTTACGCAGAATTGAGAATGTTAGAAACACTTTTTTGACTCTTACTTGCAATTATGTTTTATATATGTTTACAAAACTGGACTAAATTGCAATTCTTTTGACACTTTGTAAAAATAACAAAATAAAAACCACACAAAACAAGAAATGGCAGAGAAACTTACATGAAAAACTCTGAAAAATACTTACATGAAAAATTCAGTTTTCTGTAAAGAGCCTGTAACGCAACTCTGACAATGGTATGAACATTTTTTGAACCCTTATTTTCTCAATACTGGATGTGTGCGGCTATGAAGATGTGGTGTGTGTGTGTGTACCTGTAGATGTCGAGCACCCTCATGAAGGCGTGGCGTTGCTGGAGCAGGTGTAGGACGGTGTGTGTGTGTGTGTGTGTGTGTGTGTATGTGAGCTTGACCCACAGTGTTAATTAGTCTCTCTCCATTCATGATCTGCTAGATCAGCGATGAGGGTAAGGACCTTCGGGTTTACCGTCAGATGCTTCTTGTGTTTCTTCGTTTCGACTTTTGTGCCCCTCTCAGGGTTGATGTTGAAGAAACACCTTCATGAACAAAGCAAAAAAAAAAAAAGTAATTAGTTCCATTTGAAGCACAAAAACACACTGGGTGTGCAGGGTTCCAAGACAAATTCAAAGACTTTCCAGGACCAATTTCTTCACATTCAAGCACCACACGCTGAATCATGTACCATCACCTCAAGATAACAAATTCAAAGACTTTCCAGGACCAATTTCTTCAAATTCAAGCACCACACGCTGAATCATGTACCATCACCTCAAGTCAATTCAAACCCTTTGCATACGTTGTTCCACATGACCTACCGTGCGCTTCCTGAGCAAGGATTTCCCTCTGTGTCTTCAAAAAGCTCTTGAACGTCCAGCTCTTTAGAGAGCATCTCCTGTCCTGACATTCAGCCTACACTCCCCCACCCCACCCCGACACACACACACACAAGCACACCATACCTCTGAAGGAACTCCAGTGTTGATCCCAACTCGACTGGATAATGGATGTTCAGGCAGTAGAAGCTCCCAAACATTAAGTTGATGGCAGTGATGAAGTTTGTGATGCTGTCATTCACAATCTTGCCATCTATGCTTAGCATGAACAGTTTTGCACTGTAGCAGGAGGTTCCTGTGAAGATTAAAAGATCAAGTAATATTTGTCAGTTCAAAGACAACTCTGAGCTGCAGTAAATGGTTTGATTAATGCACAACATAGATGATCTTTATGGTGAAGTGTATCAATACACGATGCATCTAGATTTAAGAATCACAAACAGCCTATATTAAGGTGACATGACAATGGAGGATCCTTTTTAATCTGGAGAAAAAAAGAAAAGAAAAAACTTACCACATACAATGACGCATGGAGTCACAGGCAAGCATTCCACCTGAACTTCATCTGCCAGGGAAGTTTCTTCAACATAGTGGAACAGGCTCTCCTCTTTTTCGTTGAAGTAGGAAAGAAGCAGAAGCACCATATCCTTGATGTCATCTGAGCAGCCCTCCAACTGTCCTCTCTGGAACTTCAGCTTAGTTACTGTCTCAAAGATGCGTTTGGTCGTGTTTGCACAAACAGTTGCCATAAAATTCAAGAGCCGTTTTCCCTTTTTTTCAATACTTTTGAGGAATGTCTCTTTGAGTGGTAGTCCTGTCAGTTCCTGGTAATGGGCACACATTCCAATTTCGTAAAACAAAAAAGGCCATTCCTCCCTCAGGATTTGAAGAGCTGTTCCTTTGTTTATTGCTTTACGTTGGGAGTAGTATGTGCATTCCATAAGTGTTTTCACCTCATCTGGGCTGAAAGTGCCTTGTTCATATAGCATCTTCATTTTTTCTTTCTTTTCTTGTTGAGTCTCAAGCGTTTCAGTGACTGGCATGAACTTAACATCCCACTTTATGCAGCCATATGTGTCCTGAACGGATGCTTTTTTCTCCGCTGGGACTTCCTCTGTGTCAGAAGTATCTGACTTTGATTTACGTTTGTGTATTCTTGGGGTTGAATGTCGCTTCTTGTTGTCTATGCGGGCTTGAAGCTGCTTAACTAGACTATGATATCCTGGTCCCACTACTTCACCTTCTATCACATCTTTCAAGGACTGAGGATACTTGGCAACTAACTTTTTGGCAACTTCTGTAGAGGCTTGTTTCGTGGGAGATGCACAAACCGTCATCATCTCGGTTACAACAATGCGGATCATTTCGCGCCGTAAACTTGGGCTTGGTCTTTTGCCCCTCTCCAAATACTGCATCAAGGGTTCGGGAAATTTTTCGCAAGGAATCTCAAAGTGGTCAACCCGATCGGCAACTCTTACCAGATGGCTGGGTGAGGAAGAAGGTGAGTGTGAGGAGCGAGTGGAGGTAGGAGAGGTGAGAAGGAGTGATGGTGAAGCTGAGGGGGTGACATCTGGCTGGCTTGGGGTTACAGAGCTCTGAACTGTAAAACAAAAACAATCAAATCAATGGATTGCTGCATTTTCATTTGGTATTCAATAGCAACAAAAACAAAAAAGTCCAGATGTCCAGATCAATGTTCAGATTATGATGAAACTTGTGAGTAAGCCTACATTTTGCTTATTACATCACACAATTATTGATGAATAATTACTATATTAACACTGTAGGCATAAGTGGTAAACTTAAAATAAAGAGACTGAAGAGAAATACTCTAATCATTTTACACAAAGTTTGTTGGGATTGATAATTACTGTAGATGCAGAACACATTACAAAAGACTACACTGTATCCCAGAAACGGCTGCTGTCAGGAATCTGACAAGAAAGTATTGAAATTTGGCACTCCTACTGACTCCTCTACTGGCATCCTCTTCTGTAAGTAGGCTATAAACCATACATGCATGATAATTCATCTGTGTATCAAATGACCAAACTTGACAAATTGACATTTTTGCTTATGTAAAGGGATTTCGGTTGAGTTGTATTTCCAGTTTTTTTTTGTTTTTTTTTTAAACTACATTCTTTTTATTTTTGTTCAGTTTGGATGTTACATCTTGAGAGTTGTACTTACAGGTTTGTTTCCAAGAAGCTACAAGTCTTCTTGCTTGTATTGGTCGTAACACAGAAAGGAGATCAGCCTCTTGTACAAACTGAAAATCTTCAGTAGTCTCCACCCCTATTGACTGTAGTGTCTCATCCACAATGTTCAGAAGAGATCCAGGGAGGTCAGGTAAAACCTTGGCAATGGAACTTCTTACGTTGCTTTGGTCTCTGTCGTCCATTTCTAATACAGTAAATACAGTTTAGTTTACAACAGTATGATTTGAAAGGTTTCCATTAGGCCTATTGTGCCAACACACCATGTTTCAATGGAACCAATTGGTATCCATCCTTCCAGTAAGACGGTAAGGGATAGAAATCAGCCAAGTCATTAATGTTAAGGCAGCACATCTCTTCATTGTCTTTCTTTACTGAGTACATGTGGAAATAAGGTATGAACTCTGTATTGTATATGGAGACTATGAAATAAATGGTGTCATTTTTTATCAAAATAAGCCCTAGTTCACCAAAGTTCACAGAATCCCTTCCAGTCACAAGGAACTGTCCTTTTTTGTACAATGTACCCTTGTAGGACATTTCAACTGTAACCTTTGTGTTTATCTCACTGAAGCCAAACTCCCTGACAGCATCCTGGATTCCTTGACTATAGAGTGCTACATAAAATGGAGAACTGTCTTTAACTTGCAGAACACCCTGGCCAAGTGAGCCGGCTGAAAGATAAGCCTGCAGCATTTGATGTCTTTGAGAGAGAGTAAAGCAGAGGTTTTTGAAATTCTTTAGGTTCCTTGCACATCTCTTGAAATAACTATGTTTACTTTCAAATCTCATAGTCCAAAGTCTGATCAAGGGCCCAAATTTCAGAATAAGTGCTGGATAATGGCGTAAGTAATGATGCTTGGGTTTCAGTGTTGTGCTTGGGAAGAGAGCTTTTCTTGACTCTAAATATTCTTGAATAAGAACATCAAGAAATGCGACCTGTGAAACAGATATTTTCTGGGCACATACCATGTCTACAATGTCCTTCAGCTGTAGAGTCAACTGCCAAACATCATCAGCGGTGTCTTTCACTCTGTCACCTATTATAACAGGCAGTAGCCTCAGAAAATTCCAGTTCTGTATGGCCTGTCCTGACAGCTTTTTTGCTAGAGGTTTGACTCGACATGGCTTTGTAGAAGCATCAGACAAACAGTATTTGAACTGATAAATGCGTCGATTGAGAGTAGAGTAAGTGAACCATTTTTTTTGCTTTACGAAATATTTAAGATAAAGTGCTACGTCATATGCCAAAATGCCTTCGAAGATGTCATGCCCCAGACATGGAGGCAGACCTGGCTGACAAACATGGAAGTGGTGTAAAGAATTGAAGACAGAATCGAACTTCACTCCTTCAGATACATCTTCATTTTGGAGACGGTCAATAGCAGAATTGTACTTGTCAATTGTGCGCAATGGTCCACAAACATTTGGATTGTCACTCTGAAATTCATTTCGGGTTACTAAGCAATACCGACAAAAGTATTGTGAAGTACTGAAATTTTCTGAGAAGCCACCAATACAATGGGACCCCAAGTTGTCACCGGCAATGCAATATAATGTTCCACGTACCGTTTCATGTGATGCCAAGATTCCAGTCTCCTCCAATTCCTTCAGGTCACTCACCAATTCACTGAAAACCTTTGAATGCCCAAATGTTTTGAAGTCATTCTCTCTGCATAAAAGCACAAGTGACATATGGTCAGTGTCAGACCTCACATGTGGTGGTAAATTGGCAACAGACACATAAACAGCAAGCACTTTATGTTTAGCCTTTGCAGATCCAAGAGGATTGGCGACCTCAAATGCATCCTGATAGAGCACTAGTTTTAAACTGGATGGATTTTGGTTGAAAAACTCTTTCTGTTTAAATATCTGGCCATCACTAATGTCACTCAGAACATCTACACCTGACTCTGTTGACTGCTCTCTGATGTGTGCACTACTATTTAGCCAAAGATTTGATTCTAGCACATATTTCAATGTCTCTTTGATAGGGACATAGTAGGCAAACCGGTCTTGCCTATGTTCATCTGTTCCAAGAAGCAATTTCTTTGGCTCCACATAATGAAACATTTTTTTGAAAGTCTGATTTCTGGAGTATATAGTCCTCATCGGCCCTGTGTGGCATTCAGTAAAGAGATCAAAACCTTTCACAGAATCACAAACTTTTGTGATGTCATCATCTGACAATGATGTGTCATTCTTTAATAATGAACGAAGTCTGCTCAAAGTATATGCCTGACCTAACTCATGAATGTCTTGCATCTCCTCAACAATATTCTGAATGGTTGAAGCAGGAAGCAGAAACTTTCCCTGCAATTTCAAGTAAAACAAACTGACATTTCTGAGATAAAGATCACTAAAATTTTCTGATATATCCCCTTCCTCTGTGCCAACCTCTGTACCTACTTCATTCATTTGAGAGCAAAAGTCAGCTGATTCAGTAGAAGTGGCTACAACTGATGACTGTGGTGCAAAGTCTCTAAACATGTCACTAATGCTGCTGTCTGTAAGATCTCTGTGTTTCCGTGAAATGTGAGATGTAAATGAAGACTTAACATTGAAAACACTTGTGCATCCAGTCACTGGACAACATACCTCACGGCCTTCAGCAATATGTTCCTTCAGGTGTGCCAACAGGTTCTTGATCTCTTGGCAGTGGTGTTCACATAAGGCAACTGGGCACCTGTAAGTACTAACAACAGCACCAACATTAACAGCTTCAGGCATGTTATGTCTACGGTAAAAATGTGCTTTAAACGCTCCATATCTGAAAAATGTCTTACTACAACCTGAGCTCTGACACTTAAACAAACAATGTGGTTCATTCCTATGAAGTTTACAATGAAGAACATAACCTCTCAATGTTTTCACTGACTTTCCACAGAAATTACACCGCAACATTTCAAGCTAAATTTGTTGTTACTGAGGCTAAAACACAAAACTGATTGATTCAGTGCACTGAAATGAGGTAACTGTACCAATAGTACTAAACTTTAAGTGAATTTACACAAATGGGGCATGTGAGCTTTGTTACGTTGCCTCTAAACGTGCATGCGGTAAAGATTGAAAAATAACTTGCCATCTGATAGGTTAAACGCGACTACGCCACGCCTCTTCCTCAGACCGCGGGAAAGTAACTGGTGAACAGAGTAAAAGTAGCACATTTAAATGACTTTAATTACACTGCTCCATTTCAACGTACCACCAAAGTACCAAAACCACAACTGCAAAGACATTTATGATATAGCGAACTTGTATCAATTAAACAACACTGGGCTTAAATGTGTATTAACCAAGACAAATGGACTATGGAACAATCCTAGAACATGTTTTACTTTGCCAAAGCAGGACTACTAAAACGCCACCGAGTTTATCATGGAGGCTAGCAATGGTAAAACTAGTGATTAAAACAGCCAACCACAAAATCTGAACAAGACAACAGGCACACAAACTCGACAAGAACTTGTGGAAACGAAACACACTCTTTCAAACGAATGACATATTGGAGACGTGTTAAAACGAATATGACTTAGGTGGGCACATGGGCTAGCTTGTAGCTAATATAATTTCACACGGCAAGCAGCCTAATTAACCGGAAACTTGACACAACAGATAATATGATAATATAATCTCAACAGAAATGATGGTGAAGAGGGATTCTATCTACTGATAACAGGCACGCAAACTCAATAAGGGATTGTGGAAACTTTGCCGACACTATACACTTGTTCAAACGAATAGGCTAAGACTCATTGTGGACAGGTGGGGCTAGCTGGTAGCTAATATAATTCCACAACTACAAGCAGCCTAATGTTAACCACGAAAATTTGAAACAACAGATGAAGGGATAGTGAAGGGCAATTCTCTATACTGATAAAATGCAATCAAATGTTACCTTCCAAACAAAGAGTTGGTCGGTCCTCGGGTCTGTTACCTTTCTTTTCTCAACGTCTGTTCTTCTCTTCTCTTCACGAGTTCGAAGTGCGCGTGCACGTGCGTCTTTGAGCTCCGTCTCGAGTGATGTTCCTGTTCACCACGTTGATTCTGTCATTCCCTTTTACGAGTCGAAATAGAACATCCTTGGTCGAAATTCTTCCAAACGTTCTTGCTTAATACGTTTCCTTGATGATGACGAACCACAGTGGCTTTTCACCTCAGCTTATGTGGTCTGTTTTGCGCCATACATCGTGGAAGCCTCTTGGTCATTTTGTGTTATTTTGCATTGACCATGTCATGATAAAAGTCTATTCCTATGGCAATTTCTCACCGTTTTCCACCACAAATACCACCACATATTACAGCAGTAAAAATAACATTTAAGGTAGTTTCTTCATTAAAAGTAATGTAATGTTTATAATACAGTAATATACTATTTTGCCTTTTATCTGTCTATTACTGTTGGCATTTCACAGTTTTCCACCACAATTTCCACATATTACAAGTGTAAAAAATAAAGTTTTGGGCAGTTTTTTTGCTTTAAGGTAATTTAATATTTATACTGTGTATAATACAGCAATATACTGTTTTTAATTTTACGGTCTGATACTGTTGCCATTTCACAGTTTTTCACCCAATATTTCACATGTTAAAACAGTTAAAAATGAAGTTTTTGACAGTTTCTTGATTTAAGGTAATTTAATGTTTGTACTACAGTAATAAACTATTTTACCTTTTATGGTTTAATACTGTTGCCATTTCACAGTTATTCCCTGTAATTTTCACAGACATTTTTTACAGTGTGTGACACTATCTTTTTAACATCAGGCTTGACAGTCCTCCAAAGACTGCTTTGACAGTCAGTTCACCTCATTTTTGAGAAAACAGCTTCACATGTGTATGTTGATCTGACATGGTGACCACATACATGGCCAACACCTTCAGTGTCACCAGCGTGTGGATGTCAGTCACTTCACTTTGAACAGCCACCTCATCCACCAGCATCACCTTCTTCACGTTAGCAAATATATAGCCTAAAATAATGCGTTCTACCGTACAGGTAATACGAGTCTGTTAAAGGCACAATCTGTCAGGTAGTTTCTGCATCGTCATAAATGAACATGCTGTGTCATCACAGATTAAGGAAATACAAGCTTCTTAATAAATTACTATAGTTAGTATGTTTCTTATTTTGAAGTTTGCCTTGATGGCCTGGGCTGTCTGTTTGGGGTTTGTTCTGTGTGTTCTGATCCGGGTTTCCACCGGATTTCCTCTGCGAATCAACAAATATCTCCACCATCATCCTCCGTCCCTCTCTGTTTAATCTCATGGACGCTGTCAGATAGTGTCGGCGTGGAGGACCGGGCAGGTAATGGTGACTATTTCCCTCGTAAAGTTTCCACTAACTACAACATGCTGTGGGAAGTTATAAAGTCACTGAGTAATTAATAATAATATTATTAACTAAGTATTAATCTTGTTGAGCTCGTTTTGCCCTCGTGAAGGTTCAGTGTCTTCAATCTGACAACCTGTATGAACTTCAGTCTGACTGCAGGGTTTGAATTTGAGCTGTGCTTTCAGATCTTACATATTGTACTTTTAACACTAACAAAGACAAAAAATAACAAATTATAGGAAAGGAAACGAAAATATATGAATAATAATAATATTACACAGGATAGAATATTAATTTTATTTTATTTTACCAGTTCATCTTAAATTCTGGCCCTTGGACAAATGTAGTTGATGACCCCTGGAATACAGTAACAATATGTAACTTTCTATGTAATACTAATATCTAGTGGCTAAAATGGGAATCATCTCCTCCCACCTCAGAGAGAGAGAGAGAAATAAACTCCCCTTTAAACTCCAGTAAAGGAAACATGACACACAACAGTACTGTGGTCTTGTATGGTGGCCCTGAGAGCTCAATGAGCTGCAACCTAAGAAAACAGAAATCTACAAAGTATGAGCAGATTACAAAAACATCTTCAGCTGCGCAGCATTTAGTAAAAACTGCTCCATGAAACAAACAAATCTTAAGTTGAGTTTATTTGACAGATGTCAATAACCAGACTTGGACTCAGGCCCTGTTTACACGTACACGGGTATTTTTAAAAACGGAGACATTTCCCTTCGTTTGTATCTTTTACACGCAAACGGTGAATTCGCCTCTGAAAACGAGAGTGGAGATTCTGGAAAACTCCGTTTTGCGTTTGCGTGTAAACTGAGATAAACAGAGTTTTAGGCAGCGGATGCGCCAAAAGTGCGACCAATGTTTACTTGTTGCTATGACGATGCTCATGGAAGCGTTATTCTGATTGGCTTGCAGAGGATTCGCCTTCTTTCTACACTGCCACCCACAGGCTTGGCGTAGTTATGACGGCGCTCGATGGCGTATTTATGCGGGTTGACTTTTTTGAAAACGATGCTATGTGCACGATGTTATTTTGGAAAACGGAGGGAGGGAAATATTCGTTTCTCAACATACCCGGCTACGTGTAAACGTAGCCTCAGGCGCAGAGATGGTGTGAAAACGGCAGGCTTTATTAAATGGCAGCAAAGTTCACTTCCTACAAAGTGATAAAATAACAATCGCTCCAGTCGGAGGAAAAACAACTCTATGAAAACACTGACTTAAACTAAAGACGCTCCAGCCGGAGGATCTAATAAAGGAAATGCTAAACTGAAAATCACTCCTAAGTAGGGATGTAACGATGCATCGTGACACGATTAAAAATCGGTACAAATGCGTGACGACTCGCATCGGTTGACAGAACAAATGAATCGCGATTCTTGGCGAATGGGAACCCGCACAGCTCTCACTGGTCAAACAGGCTTCCCGGCACGTTGCGTGGGCGTGGCGTGTTTGGTCCGTCCTGCACGCGACTCTGCGCTTAGCCCGCCAGACTTTGTTTACTGGCTCAGATTTGGACATTTTCCCGGTGTACGTTCTTCTAAACATGCTTCAACATGTGTAAATATGCTACGTAGTTAATTAGTTCCGCTTTTGTCTGTTTTTACAACCAGCAGTTTGCACAGGGTATTTTATTTTGAAAATCCACCAGATTCTCTTTGTTTTTCTGTGTCTGGCTTCCGCCCGCTCAAGGTGCTCTGAGTTTTAATGTTTTTATTTTATTGTTATGTACAAAACTTACCAGGCACATTGGCTGGTGATCAGAAAAGTTAATTTAGAGCCCTGGTTACGCCTCGTGAGGAAAACTGCACATCACAGCAGTTACAGCAGTTTACTGTGAGACTGTTTCTAAAGAAAGCAGATATCTGTCATGTGTTTTGTTGTTTAAGATGTAAGTTGCACTTTTTATAAGAACACAAACAGAGTTTCTGTAAAGAAAGATTTTTTTCCTACAAATAAAAAGATAATTTTATTTGGTCATAATTTGTCTGTAGCTCATTTTGATTTTAAAAAATCGTGAAAAAAATCGTATCGGGAACAAAAAATCGTGACTTGAATCGAGTCGTGAGTTGAGTGTATTGTTACATCCCTACTCCTAAGGAGGAAAAACAAAAGGCTGAACTGAAAATCTAGAACCAGAAAATCTCTAAGCTGAACTAAGAACAATACAAAGCAAAATCACTCATAAGAGGAACAGCGCTAAGGCGAAAACAGGCTCGAAGATAATTACTATAATAATTATTATGACTGTGGACTTGGGTGAAGGGCTGTAGGAGACGTACGAAACGAAACACACTGGCAACAAGACAAAGGGAGACGCAGACTATATGAACACATGGAGGTACAGTGGTCCCTCGTTTATCGCGGGGGATACGTTCTAAAAATAACCCGCAGTAAACGAAATCCGCAAAGTAAGTTTTACAATTATTATACATTTTAAGGCCGTAAAACCCCTAACCACACACTTTTATACAGCTTTTTACACGCATTCTGTACAGTACTCCCTTAATTAACCAGGACGCAGAACACACGTGCGGTTCTCCCTTAGCCAATCAGGACGCAGAACACAATGCGCGTTCATACTGTACAGTACACTGTAAAAAAAAGCAAAATTACACTGAAAAAAAATCCACGAAACAGCGAGTCCGCGAAAAGTGAACCGCGATATAGCGAGGGACGACTGTAGTGGGAACAGGTGGACACAATCGGGAATCAGGAAAGACAATCAGACCGGTGACACATGAGGAAGTGCAAGAGATCTGAAACGAGAGGAGAGTTACCTTTCAAAATAAAACAGGAAATGACAAGACATGGAGACAGAACAAAAAAAACACCTTGACTTCACCGCGGTGTGACAACAGATACACAGTTAAACACAAAAATAACAAGTCATGGACAAGTAAGCGGAGTTCAATGAATATATGTTTAAAAAAAACAAAAACATTCTGAATGTCACGGTACGTCACAGAATTCATTTAACGTTCTTCAAGAACATTGTCTGAACATTACATTACATTACTTACATTGCATTTAGCAGACGCTTTTATCCAAAGCGACTTACAGAGGAGGACATAAGCTGAGAAAGGTGTAAAGGACACAGAGTAGTTGTTAGTTTTGTTAGTGTTGTTAGGCAGGGAAGCATTCTGGAAACAGAAAGGTTTTTACAAGTTTTTAAAGGTAGAAAGGGATGTTGCTGTTCTAGTAGCCGTTGGTCATTCCACCATTTGGGGACGACCACAGAGAAGAGTTTAGAGTGACCTCGCTTTGCGAGAGGCGAGGGTACAACTAGACGGTTTGTATGAGCGGAGCGTAACGCCCTGGTCGGGACGTGAGCCTTTATGCTGGATTGTTTTGGTTGAGGAATTCTTCTCCAACCTTGATGATGTTTGTCAGTGCGTTCAGGACCAGGACGTCGATGTCATTGTTGAGCTGGAGTTCTTCATGGTAGTTCTTCACAGGGAAGATGCAGTACATAGGAATGCCCACCAGTGCACTGAACTCCTCCATCTATGTTTGAAATAAAATCACATCGGTTCAGATATTATAGCTGAAAATGTTTTGACAGTATCAAATAATATTTCAGATGTTCAAACTCAATAAATGATTCATAATAATGTACCCTCTTCTTCAGTGTTCTGCTCTTGTAGACATCCTTTATATCTTTTTGGATTTCAGGACAGACTGTGTCAATTTTGGTGAGAATGGCTACTTGAGGAATTCCTGTTAAGAGAAAACAAAATTGACCACAGCTGATTAGCAAAGTTAAAGCTGTCTTTCTGGAAGACATTAGCAGGAAAACAAGCAAATATACTGTGGATAAAATCTGATCCAGTTTCACCAAAGTCACTGAATAAAGTTCTAAAGTTGTGCATTCAACACGATGTGATAAAAAAAACACTTGAAACATACATTTTGACTTCATGGGGACTTTAGGATGTTCAACTCCATGTAGAAAAGAAGAAACATGATGATTTCTGCTCTCACCCAGGTCATTGGCTTCTTCCCTGATGTCCTGCAATGTTTCCTCAATTTCATTTTTCATCTTTTCTACTTTGCTAGCATCAATAACAGAAACCAGAACATGCACTTTGTCGTTGGCAGTTGGGTTTCTGTTGTAGAATTGTCCACCCTTTAATATATTACGTTCAGGATTGAACTGAAAAACAAGTGACAAATCTGGTTATTTGCCAAGAATAACACAATAAAACAGATTACATTTTGTTTTAACTAAAGAATGTCACAAATGTTTGGAAAATGCAGTAACTCTACCGTGTAACCATCCCTCACATGTCCCTTCATCGCCCGTTTGACATCTTTCACATAGACTTTTCTGTTTCTCCTGGTGGCATTTTTCAAGCCCATGATGTCATTGAGGACAAAAGGGTAAAAGCCGTTGTGGTTTCCTCTTTGGATCCTGTAGGTTTTGTACTGTGAACCACGTATGGACGGAAATGTAGTTATTACACCTGTCCTGATTGGTTCAAGTTATGTTCCTACAGGTGTTTTCGTCAGCTACATTAACTTTATGTCTATTTGACTGAACAACCTGATCTGTGAACACACTGGAACTGTAGTAGGAGAGTTCTTCTTAGTTTACAGAATTTTAAATTGACTCTACCATTTTACAAGTACACTGTCGCCAACACAGAATGATGAAGAACAGCACTGTGACTGTTAACAGTGGGAAACATCTCTGCTTACCGCTCTAAAATACTGATTAATATGCTCTATTAAAGGATTAACAGAATGAAAACAAAGCAGAGAGAAAATAATGGTGATGTTGGTTTTGTCCGATTGTAACCACAGTTAAGTTTTCAACAGACAGAAATTCAGTCAAGGACAAGATGCTGAGCAGCTCAACAGTGTCAAGCAAAGCGCTTCACTCTCATTGAAAAATCTGCTCTGTCTGATCGGAGCCTAACAACCTGAACCTCTAACTGAACTGTTACAGATTTGCATTATGGGTAGTGTAGGCACCAGGTTTTTACAAGGGTGGAATGAAATATATGATATCTCTGGTTCTGCTGCATCGATTTTAATCGCACAACTGTGACCCAAAGTATATTCTGCAAATCTTTCGTCTTATGTCACTGTAGTGGTTTGGTGGTTCTGAGCGCTGCCAAACCAGTCGACACAGGATGGCTGACTGCATCCTGTGTCGACTGGTTTTGGCAGCGCTCAGAACGGAAGTGCTGCTGCTCTGATAATGTGCTGCATTTGCAAACAGTTTATCTATGAATATCAAATGTAAAGAATTTCCACGTCAGTAACAAAACAGACACTATTAGATTGAATTAACATTAATTTCAACCTAGATATAAAAACACCAAAGAACCTTTGCTTCTTTGTGAGGAAACACTGGAGAAATGTGTCCTGGTAGCACTTTGTGTTCCATGTTATGTATGAAAAGTGCTATACAAATAAAGTTTGATTGATTGATGTGCACAGCATCAGCTGCATCATCGTTAGTTGAATCTTACACCTTGCTACATTTTCAAAAAGAATTTGAAAGCTTTACATGAAACAAATTCACGTTGATTAATAGTTTAAAGGTTTTGCATACCTCTTTGGTAACACTGTCCTGATTGGAGTTACCCACCAAAGCTATTCTGCTCATGTTGCCTTGTAAGACAGTGCTAACAGAGTTGATGAAACTGGATTTTCCAGCTCCCAAGAGTCCATGAAGAAGAATCCTGAGCTGCTGGCCTTCAGTACGAGGTCTGTAGTTGTAACTTCCAGGGGGCCCTGTTTGTCCCTGTTCAGGGGAGGAAACATTGCATCATAATTCAGAATAATATATATATATATATAATTATAGATATATATATATATAGCTTGGTAGTTAATTTGGATGTCACTGAAAGAGGAAGAGGACAAAAATAAATCAACTTGTACTCCTGAGTTCATCTTAAACAGAAAAGTTCACATTTGAGTTACAATCACACTCACCTCCAGTTTATTTCTCTCCATGAGTCACTGAGAACTGACAGGTACGACACAAAAGTTAAAGAAATGCTCAAGTTATTGTACAACATGTGAATGAATGGTAATTATTACAGTTAACTTATTCTTACGTTCAGGTTCAGGTTCAGGTGTCTTGGAAGGGCTAGACCAGATTGGTCCCATTGCTGGAAAGATTAATATGCTGCAACAACAAACAAAAATATAGCTGCAAGCAGCAATGAGGGGTCCAAGTTAATGGGTTGATCACGAAATAATAGTACATACTTACATAAGAATATTTATTCACGAAATCCGCAATCATCAATTCAGTTCTGAATCCTAACATCAACTAATACGAAGCAACACTACATATTTGCAACGCCCCCAAGTGGCCGAATTTAACCAAATTTGGCCTGTCCCCTCGAGATGGGGTCTCGAGATGAACAAGCAAATTTTATTTTGATAGGTCAAACCGGTCCCAAGAAATAAGCTCACATCCCATTTGGCACCCTCTGCGCCGATTTTGATAGGTTGTAGCAAATTCGAAACTGAAAAATCCATCTCCTAACTTTTTTGCTGCTTGGTCTGAAGATCATGTCTGCTGATTTTTGTGAGAATTGGCCAAATTTTGAAACAGCTGAAAATCTCCAAAATCCAATATAGCAGCCACAATCTTACACTGACATGAAAAATTTTGACAGGACCTGAATTGAGACTCTCCATCAGCAGACGTGGAAATTTAGCGTCAAATCCAAACACGTCAAGAGAAAAGAGCAAAAAAGCAATTTTGTTAATTACAGTGACCCCTAATGGACAAATAACACCAATATTTTTTTGTGCACTTTGGGGCAGGTCTCGACAAGAGATGCTGGCTGCAGACCTCCACTGTCAGGCCCGGAAATGAACGGGATACATTTCAAAATAAAACTGCAGACCTCCACTGTCAGGCCCGGAAATGAACGGGATACATTTCAAAATAAAACTGCAGACCTCCACTGTCAGGCCCGGAAATGAACGGGATACATTTCAAAATAAAACTGCAGACCTCCACTGTCAGGCCCGGAAATGCAAGGGATACATTTCAAAATAAAATTGTGAATTTGTGAATGCACTTCCGGTTGAATCGTTTTCCTCACAAATGAATTTATTAGTAAACAATGATTCATCAATGATTAATCATTAATCAAAATCAGTTAAATGTACAAGCTAGTGCTCTTTATTCAGAAAACCCTCATGTCACATCTACATTTCAGGATCTGGTTATTATAGACACAGATTAAATGTTAAATATAAATATTTCAATATTTATCATCACAGTAACAGTGTTACACACATTAGTAGCTGTAAACACTCAGCATTAGAAAAATACATACGTTGGTTTGGTGCTTACATAAGGAGTAAACATTTATAATCATCACTTTAAAAGTTACATACGTTGTTTTTGGTGCCTGTTTGTTTCCCAGATATATTAGTGTGTGTGTGAATGGGTGTATAAGAGACATTAACTTAAAGAACTTTGTAGAAAGGCGCTTTATGAAGTTCAGTCCATTTCCTGTTATTACTTTACGGGCAGATCTGCCACATCCAATATGGCGGACGCGTTAACGTAACGCAGCAACGGACCAACCTGCTCAGTGAGACATCTGAAAATCAATTTCATCTGAAAATGAAAATGACCCTCTCAAAATGTCCTCTCCACCTCCCCACCCCCCAAAAAACGTCATCACTTCCGGGCCTGACAGTGGAGGTCTGCAGCCAGGTGCCTCTCGGTCTCGATGCATCTGACCAAATTTGGTTTTGTTTCGCCAAAGCGTTCCTGAGATATGGGCTCACATCAAATCGCCGCCTTCGCCGCTGATTCCGATTGGTTGTAGCACGTAAACAAAGTCAAAATTGAAAAATCCATCTAATAACTTTTGTGTGGATTGGTCTGAATATACTCTGTGCCGATTTTTGTAAAAATCTGTCAAAATTTGCGACCGCTGAAAATTTTGTTTCACTTTCAACAAAATCCAAGATGGCGGAAAATCCAAGATGGCGCATTATGACGTCATAGGGTGCATTGAACTCGGTATGATCCAAGGAATCCAAGGAATCCAAGGAATCCAAGGAATCCAACGATACCTTGTTCTTGAAAATCGGGCTAACGGTTCAAAAGTTACGTACACAAACGTACCCTAAACTTTGACCCGATGGTGGCGCTAGACCGTGTTTACTGCCAACATGTAACTTGGTGAAATTAATGATGAACAAATTTAAATCAGGTTAAATGACAGCTGTGTATGTACAGGAATACATATTTAACTCAAAATAAGAACAACATTTTTGTGTAAAAACTTTCTGTGAAGTTTGCAGAAACTTTACCTTGTTTTTATCCTTCACACGTCCCCTCAGAGCCAGTTTGATGTCGTCACAAGGACCCACGGAAGATTTCAGTGTTCGTGGTAAACAGAGTAAAACACCATCAGTTGTGTTGGCATGCAGTAAATATCTGTTTCATCAGCTCAAGTAATTCATATGAAGGCAGAAAAGGTGTGTCCAATACTTTATGTCCATTTCAATGTGCTGCTAAAACAAACCAAACAGCTGCAGACATTTTATAATGATACCATATTATACATTATACATTATTATATTATATATTATACATTATATATTATACATTATATATTATATATTATATTACTGTGTCTTCTCTGTTCACTGATGAACAGTTTTACAAGCATAACAACATGAAGCAAAGATGTGACAGTAACAACAGAAACGTCCTACCTTTGATGAGCTGGAACAAGAATGAAGACAGAACACCAGTGGACAGACTTATTTATAATGTGAGTATGTCCCCTCCCTCTTCCTGTTACTTTCACTTTCAATACAAACAGGACTTACCAGAAATCACATGACTTTCTTCAAACCACAGACTTCAAACTTCACTTTCACCAGGCCTGTTATCTGACTTTACACACTGTGTGACAGTGTGACACACAGTACAGTTCAAAGTTTGGACACACCTTCTCAGTCAGTGCTTTCTTATTTTCTACATTTGCACAATTCAAATGAAGAGGAACAGCTTTTATTTGCTTTGTTTGTTCCAACTACTGCTCCCTTGGATTACCTATACGTTTTAGTCGTAGACTCTACCTCTGAACAACACAGCAACGTTAAAATAGTTTAGTAGATTTGTGTACTGTGGATTTCTGTTATGTATCAAGTGTCCATTTCATTATAATATTCAGATTTATCATAAATAACTGAACACGCACGTTACAATTTTGGATCAAAGGGTCAAATTTGATGGATCGCCACACCCACACCGTTCCCTCAAAATTCATCATTTTGATAACTTTTACTCAGGACGTCTATGTGAACACTCCTACCAAGTTTGACGTCAATTGGATAAAATCTCTAGGAGTTCGTTCAAACATGACCAGCCCGAAACACCAAAAACAGTGATTTTCATTCTCAAATATCTCGCTCCCTGTTCATCGTAGCCCATTGCTCCAAGAGACTTTTTTTGTACAATTCGGCTGTTTCATAACTCTGTGTCCAAAACTGTGGCGAGGCTGCCTCAAAGAAAAGTTTAAGGGGGCGCTATAGAGCGCTTTTGCCCCGCCCCCTAAATAATTATGCAGCTGAAATTTGCATAATATTGGTGTTAATAAGAAGTTTCAGACACAAAATGTTGTCATGGAAATGTGTTCTATGCCAGACTGCCATTATATATCAGAGGTTTGGGGAAAAGTATTTATAGCACGTCGAAATTTCATGAATTTCGAATTTCGTGGCCCCGCCCCTCCCACACAGAATATCGAAAACTCACGATTTTGAAGATTTTCCTCCGAAAACATCTAGGTGGCGCTGTAGAGCCATTGTTGTACGTCCGTGTCCGAGACCCCTAAAATACGTAATTTTACACCCAACTTTGGGGGGTAGGCAAATTTTCGTGAGTTTTCGAGAACGTATAGGCCGTCGAAAATGTGATTTACTTTTAGGAAGAAGAAGAAAATAAAAAAATAAATAAACATTTGAAATTCAATAGGCCTCGCACCGCGTGCTCGGGCCCTAATTAATGAGTTTCTGTCTCATGTTTAAGGTGAAATCTGAGGTCAACGCACCGGGAGAGTGTTTGTACCAACAGGAAGAAGAAGAAGAAGAAGAAGAAGAAGGAGAAGAAGAAGAAGAAGAGGAGGTAACCAGGCTCAGCAGCTTCTACAGACATGATGGCAGAGGAGCAGAGAGTGAAGAGGACGCTGACGGAGGAAGCTAAGAAGAGAAAAGGAGAGAGTGAGCGAGCAAGAAGCCGCCGGACAAGAGTAAATGTGGGACTGACTTTTAGTGGTTGGTGAGAGCTTGGTGAAATAAAAGGCTGAAAGACAGACGCCGAGCTGGGCTGACTGCTGCTGGACTAGGCAGTGAGATCAGCTGCTGCTGGGTCTGGTTCTGGTTCTGGGCTGACTGCTGCTGGACTAGGCAGTGATATCAGCTGCTGCTGGGGACCTGGCTGATGATTGGCTGTTTGATCAGAAGTAATGTAATCAGAACAAATACTCGAGTACAGCTGTAGTCATGGTTACCACAGTGGGATTACACAAACAAATCTGACATCGTATTTCAGATCAATAACACGCCTGGACGGGTCAAACCACAAAGCTTTCGGTTTTATTTCAAATCTAAAACGAGGAGCCCAGTGAACGTTTCAGTTCAGACATGTTTTTATTTGTTCATGGATAAAAACACAGTGATCACATTTTTATCTGAAACCATCCAGACAAAATTACATTCAGATTTGAAAAATGTCAGAGAGAAAGAAAATCACCGAAAGAGAACGAGAGAGAACGAGCTAAACAAAGTGATTTAATACGACTCAGAGGTTTTACAGTGATCAGTCATTCTTATTGCTGACACTCAGTTTGCTGTCGGGATTTGACTTCCCTCATCAGCGTAACCTTCACTTTTGTAGCCCTTGTTAGTTTTTTTTTGTTTCCTTCACAGGAGCTGTACAGCTGCTGAAAGCTTCATGCTACCAACCAACAACTCTAATCAATCATTATTAAAGATCATTAAAGGAAACAACTAATAAAAATGGATCCAAGAAAATCGACTGAATTTGCTGATTTTACTGACGCCAGTGTCCTCAATGATTTCTACACGTCACAACTTTTAGAACTTTAATTACAGATTCTCGATGGAAAATACTCAGACAACCAACGGCAACGTGCCACGTTAGAGACGATGTTCACCAAATGCAGAGACATGAACCAGCTCGTTTTTCTGTCGAGAGACCTGAGCAAAAATAAACATGCCGTATGTGAAGCAATGACCTGGAAGTGCCTTGGACCTAAAATCATATTTCTAAAAATGTCTTTTTGGTTCACGATGTCCTCTTAGGGCCTCCATACACACCCAACATAGATATAAATAAATACAAATCAAAGTACATGTGAAGAGGAGATATTTTTATGCTTATTGTCAAACATGTAGTAAATGAAATATTTGGCTTTCGGTTGAGAAAATGTTGAAGACGTTCATGTACCTGAACACAGACTCTGTTTCTCTTTAAATGCTTTGATTCTTTTTCTGGATGCAGTTTTTTACTTTAATGATAAATCGCCTTCGTGAATTCTTTTTTTCCTGAGAGGCAGTGTGGGCGTTCAGACAGGTTTGATTGACAGCTCACCTCAGGTTAGAGGACAGCCGTCCTCCGAATGTACAGTCCCAATACTGTGGACTGAGTCTGTCTCCATTAGGCTTTAACGTGCATCCTGCAAATGCCTGGATGTCCTTTCATGCAGCTGAAGGAGGGAGGCTGGTGGAGGGGTGTGTGTGCAGTGTGCATCCAGCCGTGGTGAGAGGATAATGGGAAAGCAAAGAGCATCATTACCTCTCTCCTCCCTCTGAAGCGCTGGGAAAAGACGGAGCGGACACGTGGTGTTGGACGCTTTGGATCTGGACTGGTTTTAATCCAAACATCAGCAGCGTTCACTGAACTGTAGCTGTAAGCGACATTTAAAGCACGGACAGCATGCACCAAAGATCCAGTTCAGAGCGGCCAAAGCAGACCTGACAGTGACATTCAGCACCAGGTGGACCAGCTGCAGCTCAGGACTTGTTGGGTTTCACTGAAGATACACTCAAATTAGTGATGCTCCGATCACCATTTTTTGGGCCGATCACCGATACCGATCACCAAAAAACTTGATCTGCCGATTGCCGATCACTGCCGATCAAAGAATGAATTTAAAATTTAAATAATTAACAATAAAAAAAAAACAGTCAAAATCTTCAAATGTACAGAATGCCTTTATTTTACTGTAGCCTTTGAGAACAATATCCATGTCACCAATATCAACAATATCCATGTTTCAAAATAAATAATAAGTCGGAGAGAGTACATCGAAGTCCCTCCCACAACGAAAGCTTATTGGTGTATTTTGCTGACCAAACCAATCGGCGCGCTCTCTCTCGCAACCAGTCGCCCTGAACACGAGAACACGCTGAACAGAGTTTTCGCTTGAATGCATGCACGGGTGCTTCATGTAGCTCATTGTATCTCAGTCTCACGCGCTCACCCCCCTCCCCTCCTCTTGCCTATGCCTGCGCAATGTAACTGAAAGTAATCCGAGCATGATGCGCGAGGTACTATCTTTTCTTTATGCTCGCACTCGCATTTTTTTAAATCTCTCTCGCGTAATCCAAAATCCGGGATGTTTTACCTAGCTCGCGGGCATCAGGGAGCCACTGTTAATATCAGGGAGACTCCCGGAACTTCCGTGAGACTTGGGATGTCTGTGTCGATATGCACCTGTTGGCCCACTGTTCCACGTGTTTGCCAGTTAGAAACGTCGCTAATAATGTACGTCACGTGATCGGCTTCCTGATCGGCATGTTTTTCCGATCGCCGATCAGGCTATTTTTAGACAATATCGGCCGATCATGATCGGCAGCCGATCGATCGGAGCAACACTAACTCAAATATTCTGTTGTGGCACCGGAAGAACATTTTTAAACAGGGATGCACTTTAACATTTGCTTCAGAATTGATAACTCCTGTCCTGACGTGCTGCTGAAGCTTCATTCTGAAAACAAACAGCTGAACCTGAACCTGACCGAAGAAACCAGCTTTCACACGCTCACCATCAAACTGTGTGACCATGTTTCAGACAAACTTCACAATAAGAGCCCCAGTGTGTCAGGCCTGCACAGTGTGTTGTATGTTTCATCACTTATCATGAAAGTGACGTCACCGTACGTGGTGATCAATATACTGGGAGGTTTTTAATGTACTTTTGATTTATTGTTATTATTTAGGTAATGAATAATTTTTCAGCTCGTTCATCTCAAACCAGAAATGTATTAACTCAGGGTGAGAGCGTCCGACCATGCTGACTGACCGACAACACATTTCTTTTCTTTTGGCATTTTGGGAATAATCTGTTTGTTAAAGTGCAATTTCCAATCTCCTCAGCTTCCGTCATTTAGCAGCATTTTGATTTTCTGATTGTTACGTGACATTTATTTTCATTGTTGATGGCAGCAGCTGATTTCTAGAATATCTGCCCACAGATAAAATTAGAATTAATTATAATAATAGTTACAAAGTTTAGAGAGGAAGTGAATCTTTGTTTCTTGGCTGGTTTTCAGTATCAGGTTTTTTTTTTTTTACGATCAGCAGGTTCAGCTCTTTTTTTTTTTTTTGCTTCAGACCTTTGTTTTTTAAGGATCGTGTTTGGTGGCGTTCTCGTCGAGCTCCTCGTCTCAGAATGAATCTGCCGTTTCCAACATTTGGTAATTATCCCCCCTCGAGCAGACCTCCCCCAGTCCACCTCCCCCTTTCTATGAGCCAGACAGCTGAAAACTCAGATCTCAGCTGTGAGGACTAAACATACTCCTGGAGGCTGTAGCTGTCCTTGATGTCTTTTGGAGGGAGTTTGGAGGGAGACGAGTAGAGTTTCTGCCCGTGATGCTGTCCAGGTTTCTCCTGAGGAGGTTTCTCCTGCTTCACTTTGTCCATCTGCAGCTTCACCACCTTGTTTTGCTGGTTTTTCGGCGGCACGTGCTCCGTCTGCAGCTCCCGTCTCCGCTGTTCCTCTCGGTACATTAGAAGTCTGCCGGGCTCGGCGGGGGAAGGATAGTCCGGTCGTCCTGTTCTCTTTCCAGGACACGACAAACAAAAAATGACTCCTCCAGCCAGGAGGAAGCCAGCGGAGATGAACGTGACGCACAGAGCTCCTCCAGGCTGATATTTACTGCTGTCTGGCAGGTCCGTGGTCAGGAAGGTGGTGATGACTTCGTTGGTGAACCAGGACGCAGGGACCAGGCAGAGAAAGCTGGCCAGGACGAAGCACCCCCCTGCAGCGATGGCTGTGTGCCCCTTCGCTCGGTGGCTGCCCCCCCAGCGGGTACATTTGAGCCCCAGGGAGGCGAGGCAGAGTCCAAACAACGCCACCATGCAGGACAGAACCATGGCGGCCCGCATGGTCTGCAGATACGCCGGCAACGACAGCACCGAGTTCTTCATGGTGCAGCTGAAGACGCCGGAGCTGTACCAGACGCAGTCCATCCACAGCCCCTGCATCTGCGAGATGGGGGTCATGATGCTGGACCAGGCATTGATGCTCACCTTCCAGTTGGGAAGCAGAGTGGCTACCGTGGTGCCGAGGACGCCAAGGAGCGCCAAGGCGAACGCCAGGATCTGAATGGCAGCGGACAGCATGGCTCAGCACCCCCCACCCGTCCAGCTCCAGGTCCTGACAGCAGATAATTCCTCAGCCGAGGCTCCAGCGAGCTGCAACCAGAGAAATGAGAAGTGAGCGTGGGAGCGTGACGGACGCAGCTGAGGCTGCTGATGGGAATGCGTTTTTTGATTTCTTTTTCTGGGGGCGAGCATGCGTGAGCTCGCTGATGAGGTGATCATTGACACTCAATTATGTCCCTTTAAAGCTGCAGTCCCTCGGGTTTAGGAAACATCACCGCAGAGGAAAACACTACAAAGCTCCATGAAGACAAAAGTTATTTCTTCGACATTAATCCAACAAAGTTGCAACAAGAGAAAAAAACAGCTGGTGCTGTGAGGTGGAGTTGTGTGGAAGCTGCAGGTCTTTACCTGTGTGGTGTCTTTGGCAGCGTCTCCTGAAGTGAATCCTGAGGACGGAGCAGAGAGGCGGTGAATGAAAACAGGCTGTGGGTTAACAGCCTCTAACTACCCCTCTGCCTGCGTCTCCTTGGCAACTGTACATACAGTTTCATCCTATTGTGCGTCCTGGAAAAGATGCACCATGCGTCGCTCTTATTACATTTCTTTCTCTGGATAGAAGAAACCTTGGTACGAACCAAACTGACCAAAGTCTGGTTCAGGAAACAGGTTTTTGTTTGGACCCTGAAGGTCACGGGTTCTGCTGAAGGAGCCGCAGAGCAGCACTCTTATCTGATGGGTTGATGGCGGGGTACGGCGCCGCGGAAATGGTTCTCGTTGACGGCAAGAAAAGCAGCCGCGAACCTGAAAATGATTCTGATTGTTCAGAAAGAGTTTTCCGAGCGTTTGAAAAACGCTGCTACCTCGTCAGAATGAAGCGTGGCTGATGAGCGCTGATGATATCTGCGGCTTTTTAAAAACCTTTCAGACTCATCACGCACCATCGACTGTTTCTGTGATAGAAACCGCTGAGCTGCTCTTTGTCCAGCTGCAGTGTGAATCAAGGTGTCGCTCGTCATGTGACTTGTGTGAAGAATCGCCCACTGCAACGCGGTGATAAGAGTCCGCAGCCCGCCCGCCCGCCCACCCATCCGGCTGGGATGGGACCCGGCAGTCAGTCAGTGGCAGCCTGTTATTACCATAATCCTCCAGTCTGGCTCTTATCAGGCTGAGACCTGCACACAGCAAACACACATTTCTGTTTCAGCCTGTGGGAAAACACGACATGAAAGTCCCGTAAAGCACCAACACTGCTTAATGAATGTTGTCAGAAAAACTGGGAACAAATAAAAATGCAGTGATCTGTTTCCCGCCGCAGCGATGAGGTCATCGTGTACGCCGAACAGGAGATACCGGAGCTTTAAAGATTTCTAAAGGATAAAACAGATTCATTTAAAAAGAAAAAGTCATCTGTGTTTGACTAGAAGCACTTATTAAATTGATTCTCTGAAAGGAACAATTATAAAACCATTAATTCACTTTGTTTTTGACTCAACAAACCAGCGGGCAGCAGCTTTTCTTATTTTTAATGCAGGACAATCTACATTTTGTTATAAATAATAAATAATAAAAATGATTTAAAATGTGTTTATGTATTTTAAAGTTTTGCTGATTAAAGATTAAATATCAGCAAACACATCAAGCTGCTAAATGAATTCTGTTTATAGTGGTGACAGTTAAATCACAGAATCCTTTTTTAAGCGTCGCTGTGTTTCAGGGTTTAAATCTCAGATGTCAGAGCGTCCTTGAATGCAGCAGCAGCTCAGCTGCATTATGACAATAATAATTATGTGAAAACATGAACGTTCACACAGAGTGACGCAGGTCGACTCAAAGAGAAACCATCAGCAGTTATCGATGAAATAATAAAACATCTTTTTGTTTGTGCGATGAATGAAGTCGTCCTTTAAACGTGTCGCCGTGGTTCTGCTGTTCACTGATGTGGGACCGGCTGCAGGTCTGTGTGAACCGGACCCTGGAGGATCGGGCCGGCGCCTCGGGCCTTCACAGTCTGCTGCTGCAGAGGACGGACGTTCTGTTTTCTTTATTTTTATTATTCAGGATATTTTATATTTCAAGATTTATTCTGTCCAAATTTTAACTTTTCAGTTTTAATGTTTGATGTTTTGTGTGTTTGTTGAATTTTAAAATGTAGTTTTAATTAATGTGCTGTTTGTTTTTTAGCTCGTTTAATCTTTTATGGTTACATTTATTTATTTTTTATCTTTTATCTTTTTTCTTTAATCATTTATTATTTCTAATTTATTTATTCCCTTGATGACATTTTTTTATTTCATCTTTAATTATTTGTTCATTTAATAATTTATTTTGTTTTGTTTCATAACACTGTTTATTTTTTAGATTCTGTTTTCTTTTAATTTATCTGCTTGTTTGTCTGTGCGGTTTGTTGTTGTTTTTGAAAATAAAATAATAAAAACACACTGTATATATTTATTGTTTAATCATCGTCCAGCTGATTCAAGCTGAGTCTGTTTGTTTTTCCTTCAGTGAATTTAGATTTAAAGTGAATTCATGATTCAGTGAAAATGATTTTACTTCATTACATTCATGCAGATTTTTAAATCTGTATTTTAACGATGAAGCTGCTTCGGTCTGATTATTTAAAATCTGCAGAATCTCATTTGAATATTTATTAATTAAAACCAAATAAAAAATGTTTTTGATCACGTTAGTTTGAATGTCGACAGAAGAAGACGTCATTCCTCCACGTGGATCAAACGTTCATTAGCTTCACATTACAGCGTTTGACCTCGGACCCCCCACAGTCTCGAACAATCAGTTTGGAGCCGAATCAAAACCATCTGGAGGAAACCACGCCCCCGGGCCCCCGAGGCCCCGACAGCCATCAATCACACACACACACACACACGGGAATATCAATGAATGTAAATTAACTGCTTTATCTCGGCTGAACACACACACACACACACACACACACACACACACACACACAGATTTCCATCTTCAGGTTTCAGTGGTTTTATTTCCTGACGACCAAAAATGGAGCTCAGGCCTAAAATAAAGGAAACAACAATATGAATAATAATCTGTGAATTTCATTTATTTCATTTATCGCTCGTCTCTGATTTTCTTTGTCTGCTCCGTTTGTTTCAACCACAGACTGTCTAAAACCTGGACGTAGTCTCCGTGACGTCCCCGCAGACTGTCTAAAACCTGGACGTAGTCTCTGTGACGTCCCCGCAGACTGTCTAAAACCTGGACGTAGTCTCTGTGACGTCCCGTCCTATAAACATTCACCCTCAGTACAGTTGTCATGAACGGGGAAATTAGCTACAGAGACCAAAACTGTTTTTTGTCCCAGGCTGTAAACATGTTTATTTCTGCTGTGAAGTTGGACATTTGGACATGGGGACTTCTGGAGCCAGCCTCTTGGTTTGCATTTGTTTGCTATGTTTCCTTTAATTATTGTTTACTACAGGACGAGCTGTAAAAACTGCTGATGTGATAAAACGCCGACTGAAAGCTTCATGCAAAAGTCTAACAGCTGATTGGCTGAAATCAATAACCAATCACAGCCCAGACTGAATGAATCATCACACATCATCTCTGTGAACTTTAAATATAATCATAATAAAAACTCACCGGTCCACAGACGTAACGTGTTCGTCATCCGACAGTAACTGTGAGGACACACACACACACACACACACACACACACACACACACACACACACACACACAGGTCCAGTTCAGCACATTCCTGCCGTTCAAACACACACTGACTGTTTGAGGGGGTGGTGGGTAAACCGTGGCCCGTGGGTCAGATCTGGACTCTGATGAAGATGTTTAATAAATCTGCTGTAATATTAATACGCGGCGTGAACACACACACACACACACACACACACACACACACACACACACACACACACACACACACAGTGTAATCCCATTGTGGTAAATCTGTCCAGCTGTACTCGAGTATTTGTTCTGATTACATTACTCACTCTGCTTAGCTTCCTCTTCACTCCTCTGTCCACAGAAGCTGCTGGGCCTGAAAAGTCCAAACACAGACGGACAGAGACAGCGTTCAGCTGGTCAGAGGTCAGAGGTCAGAGGTCACAGACGTCACATTAATAACGTAAAGAAAAAACATTTGTCAGATTATAAAATTAAAAACAGACGCAGATGATTTCAGGCTGAAATGTTCCGCTGCCCTAATCAAACGATTAAGTGTGTATGAAGTGTTTTAAAAGGTTTTCTTTCTCGGTTACTGCGGCAACAAGAGCTGAGGTGACACACACACACACACACACACACACGATGTTCAGACCACTTCATTGTTTTTCTACATTTTTTCGTGACTGACGGGAACAAAGAGCATCGCTGCTCAGCACAAAGACAGACTGAACCACACACACACACACACACACACACACACACACACACACACACACACACACACACACATTAAGGTCTGCAGTACACAAACACATCATCTGCATACAGTTTGATCACACGTCACCTCCACACGACTGTTCTGGTGTCCGTGGTCTCCTCAGGACGAACTCTCATTCTGTGTCCAATGCTCTGTCGTTGTGTCTCTACAGGTGTTTGTGTGTTTGTGTGTTAGTGTGTTTGTGTGTTAGTGTGTTCACACCTTAACTTAATGCTCTTTTTGTCAGAGGTTGATAATTAAAGAATTAGTCCTATCCATGTGTATAATATCTGAGCTGGAAGAGTTTTATGATGATTTATTACTGAAGGAGAAAAGTTCAAGTTGAGAACAACAAATCTTCTTAAATTAAATATTTTGTCATTTATTGAACATTAACAGCATCGAGTCGTTAAAAAGATGTTTAAGAAAATAAATTACCAAATAGAGTTCATAAAAATAACTTGAAAAGTTCATTTCAAATGAAACAGTCAAACTGAAATACACAAGTGACAAAAATATAAATACAATAATTCAGTTCCACGAAGGCTTCGATCCGATCCAGCAGCTCCGGACGTGAAGTCCAAACTGCTGTTGTCAAGAAAATCTGTTGAACAGAAAACTAGGAGAGAACAATAAACTGTACAGGACGAATATTTACAACATTTGATAATCACAAAGAGTTCAGGCAGCGTGCAACGAAACAACGAAAACAATGAAACATTCATCTGTTCTTCAGATCGGGAACAGAAAACAAGAACACAGCGACTCTCCGTAACGATACGCGATCTGAAACTGAAACGAAAAAAGAAATTCTCCTGAAATCAAATCAAAGTTTTTGAGGTCACACAGAAAACTTCAAGATTCCTTCATCGTTCCTGAATCTCATTAAAATAAATATTCCAGAGTTTGTTCATGTCGACGACGTTTAGAGCCACGAGAGGAAATGAACCAAATCTGATCTTAGGAAATCTGTACAAATCTTTCAGGGAATACTTTTTATTATTATGACGAATAAAACTAAAATATTTTAACAATATTTCCATAATCATGTTTACGGCTAGTTAAGAAAAAAAATTACAACTTTCAAATATATTTTTTTTCTGATTTTAAAGAGAATAATTTAATTTTTGAAAACAAAATAAAAAATAAAGTCGTACAAATATTTTTTATTTTATGTGGAAAAAAGCAGAATCATTAAAACTGAATTTTTATTATTGAAGGAAAAAGATCAAATTTTATGAATTATGAATTACTATATAAATATAAACTTTTACAAGAATGTTTCATGATATTTAAATAAAAATAAAATATTTATTTTCTTGAAATTGTTGAAATAATATTTCTCCTGTAAATTTCGAGCGTTCCCTCTGACTGTCAGTTTTCTTGTTTCCTCACCACCATGGCCCTCTGAAACTCAGCGAGTTTCCTGCACGTCATAAGCGTCTCGCTGACGTCATGAAGCGTCTCCGCTGACGTCATGAAGCGTCTCGCTGACGCTCATGAAGCGTCTCGCTGACGTCATGAGCGTCCCCCGCTGACGTCATGAAGCCGTCTCTGTGACGCTCATGAAGCGTCCCCGCTTACGTCATGAAGCGTCTCGCCTGACGTCATGAAGCGTCTCGCTGACGTCAGTGAGCGTCTCGCCTGACGTCATAAGCGCTCCTCGCCTGACTCATGAAGCGTCCCGCTGACGTCATGAAGCGTCCCCGCTGACGTCATGAAGCGTCTCGCTGACGTCATGAAGGGTCCCCGCTGACGTCATGAAGCGTCTCGCTGACGTCATGAAGCGTCTCGCTGACGTCATGAAGCGTCCCCGCTGACGTCATGAAGCGTCTCGCTGACGTCATGAAGCGTCCCCGCTGACGTCATGAAGCGTCTCGCTGACGTCATGAAGCGTCTCGCTGACGTCAGGAAGCGTCTCGCTGACGTCATGAAGCGTCTCGCTGACGTCATGAAGCGTCCCCGCTGACGTCATGAAGCGCCTCGCTGACGTCATGAAGCGTCTCGCTGACGTCATGAAGCGTCCCTCAGTGTTTCCGTTAGCACGTTAGCGTCAGCCCTACAGCGTGGGCACGGCGGCCTGTCTTCCCAACATGTTGTCATAGAAACAGTCCTCGTTGATCATGGAGCTCATGCTCTGAACGCTGAAGTCCCTCTCCAGCAGGTCCAGCACTTCTCCTCTGCAGTGCGACGCCGCCGCTCCTCGCTCCTCCTCCTCGGTGAAGTTCAGCCTCTGCAGCTGAGCCTCCAGCTCGCTGGTCAGGGAGCAGAGCCGGCTCCTCTTCCCGGCTGAGTCGGAGGCGGCGTGGCTGGGCAGCAGAGGCTCAGAGCAGGTCTCTCCCTCCGGCTGACGGTGAGCCGTCCTCTGGGCGTCGGAGCGACAGCGCTGCTGCCTCCTCCTCCAGGAGCTCGTCCTGTCGGAGGTGGACAGCCTGCTCCTCCTCAGGGAGCCGACGGGCGCTCGCTCCCTGAGGAGGGAACGCAGAGCTCGCAGCACGGCGGCCTTCGTCTCCAAAGCACTGAAACATCACGAGACATGAATCCATCAAAGCACTGAAACATCACGAGACATGAATCCATCAAAACACTGAAACATCACGAGACATGGAGAACATCATCATCATGTACCATCAAACCACCCTGACTTTAAGGAACACACACAGTACACACACAGTACACACAGTACACACACAGTACACACACAGTACACACACAGTACACACACAGTACACACAGTTCACCTGGATGTCTGTTTACCTGCTGCACAGCTGGAACACCGTCTCCGGTCGTCCCTCCACCTCCGACCTGCTGTGGACCAGCTCCCAGACACACGGGTCCTCTGAGCCTGAACACAACAAGTACTCTGTTACTTCACTACAAGTAATCCAGCTACAGTGTAGAAATACTCTCTACGAGTAGTTCCAACCAAGCCATCTGATTGGTCAGCGTGTGTGGAGGTTGACTCACCTGTGATGTTGGCCGGTCTGACCTGAACAGCTGAAACTGGGATTAACCAGCGGAACCTGAAGGGGTCGAGATCAGCTGAGCGAGCGCCGGTCTGTGGACAGAGCACGCGGCGTTCATGCTGAGTGACACGTGAACAGGTGAACGTCATTCTGTGAAGGTCAAAGGTGACTTACCATCCTCTTCTTCAGCTTGACGCTCTCGCGGTACACGAGGATGACGGCCCGTTTGAACACTGAGGGACAAACACAAAGTTAGACTCTGGTTTCTTCTGCCTGATGCCGTACGTTACGATCAGAACATCTCAACCCACCGAACAGCGTGAGCTCCGGTTCTTTCCTCAGGCGTCCCAGACAGGGCAGAGGGTTCAACCAGACCACCGACGAGTGCACCAGGAACTCGCCCATCGAGATCTCCGTCACCTGAGCGAGAGGACAATGAGAATGAAACAACAGAGGCCAGAGCGGCCCGGCGTCCTGAACCTGGCTCGGTTCAGGTGTTCGTACCTGTCTGTGAGGTCCGCTCTGCTCTGCAGCCAGCTGGTCGAACACGGAGCCGTAATCCTCGTAGATCTTCTGCATCTCGTTGATGTGACTCGCAACCTTCTCCATCGCTCGGAGCGCCTCTGTGTGGACGACAGGTGGAGTTACAGGTGTGGACAAAACAGCACGGTAACTAATTAACTAAGTAACTAAGTAACTATCTGACTGACTGACTGTCAGGTGTGTGTTGTACCTGTCAGGTGTGTGTCAGGTGTGTGTTGTACCTGTCAGGTGTGTGTCAGGTGTGTGTCGTACCTGTCAGGTGTGTGTCAGGTGTGTGTCAGGTGTGTGTTATAGCTGTCAGGTGTGTGTCAGGTGTGTGTTGTACCTGTCAGGTGTGTGTCAGGTGTGTGTTGTACCTGTCAGGTGTGTGTTGTACCTGTCAGGTGTGTGTCAGGTGTGTGTCGTACCTGTCAGGTGTGTGTGCTCGGGGCTCTCGGGGTCCGTCAGAGACACCAGCTCTCTGAGCAGCAGAGGATACTTCAGGACTCTCTGTACAGGTTTGATCAGGTACGACTCCAGAGAGGACGAGTGCTGATTGGTCGGATTCCTCGCCTCCAGGAAGTGTTTGAAGGCGGCGTCTGTCTTGGCTGTAAGGATGACATCATCGTTAATAATGAATTCATGTCAACACCTGCACAGAGATCGTGAATGAAGGTGTCAGGTGTCAGGTGTGTCACCTCTCTCCAGGACTTTCTGGACTTTGATGTGGTTGGCACAGAAGCCGCTGTAGTGCTTGAAGTGGTCGGCGTAGTAAAGAAAAGATCCTCCCAGCGAGAAGAGGAGTTTCTTTGAGGAGAGAACATTCTTTAAAATCTAAAACACCGATAATAATTCATTTTAACGAACTCTGGAAACTGATGGACGTTTACCTTGAACTGTCCAGGTGTTTCCAGGGTGCTGAAGTTCGGACAGGAGGCGATCCTCTCCTCCAGCGTCTGAAGGAAAACTCTCTGGAAGTCCAACATCTCCGGCAGACAGCCGAACAACGCCTCCATCTGAGGGAGAGACAGCGTCAGACAACGACGACGACAACGACAACGAGCTGACAGCGTCAGACGAAACTGTTTCCTGTTTGTATTCACCTCGTCTTTGCTGAGGAAGCTCTCCGTCTGAAGAGGAGTCAGGTAGATGTCGAACAGACAGACCAGATCCTGACGGAGAGATTCACACACAGAGAGAAGGCAAAGACACGTTTATTACAGTACAATATAATATTACTGTAGTATTACTGTAGTATTACTGTAGTATTGTGTACTGCAGTAGTATTACTGTAGTAGTACCTTGACGTAGGACTTCTCCGTGGCGACCAGCTCCTCGATGACTCTGCGCAGACGCTGACACACGCTCAGGTGGGCGGGACTCGCCGGCTGCAGGCCGACCTCTCTGCCGTACGGATTCCTGGGAACGTCAGCCTCCGCCGCTCGGCCTTCTGGGAAGGTCTGGTAGAGCGAGTAGACCCGGTCCACGTTCTGACGGGGGGCAGAATAAAGACCAGACCAGAGGTCATGATGTGCATTTCATCATGACAGGAACGTTTCAGAGGCGACCGGCCGTAACTCTGATGAAGTTCACAGCGTTTCATAACGTTCAGCTACACGGCTCACCCAGAACCTTCTCATGGGTTCATCAACACAGCAGCAGGACACACACTTCACACGTCACCAGCACCAGGTGACACATTACATAATAATATTACAGTTACCCCAAAAAACTGAATCTTGTTACAACAAGCCCAGTTAGCCCAGTTTGTTGCGCTCAGAGCTCGGTGCAGTGTCAGTGTCTGGAGGTTTACAGGCCCAGTGCTCCGACGACAGAGCAACAAGCAAACACCAAAGACCAGCAGCGACTAGTTTACCAGCAGGACGAGGCCCTCGCTGTGCTGCTGCCGGCTCAGGCAGCAGGTCGCCTCTTCCAGCAGCCGCTCCGCCAGACCCGCACCGGGAAACGCTTCCCCTCCCTCCTCCTGCTGCTGCTCCTCCTCCAGCATCTCCTCGTCCTCCTCCAGAGGCAGCACCCAGCACAGAGCGCCCATGGTCAGAGAGCACGATGAGGGGGAGGCCTCAGGAGAGGTCAGAGGTCCCCTTCGAGGGCCATTCCCAGAGGAGGAGCTGCTCAGGAGCAACATGTACGAGGTGTGTCTGCTTTCCCGTGGACGCCATTAATCCCTCTCAGGTCTTCGCAGACAAACACCTCCGAGGCTGTAAGCCTGGATTAACAGCTGAGCACAGGTCACGTGACACAGGAGGTGTCTGAGCTGCAGGGGGCACAGGAGGATTGTGGGAAGGGATTTCTGCAGGTGGGTTCAGAAGCGCCGAGCGTCTCACCTGGTTCTGCAGCTCGGCGTCTTCAGCCGGTTTCAATGAAACGTCGTCAAAAGCAGGAAGCAGGACGCCGTCTGGAGAAGAAGAGTCTGTAAAGATCAAGAGCAGGTTCTGGTTACGTTCTGGACCCTTCCCGACCTCTGACCTCTGGCAGCACATGAAACAAACGTGTGAACCGGGTTTTGAACCTTTACAGTCGTGCACACAGTTTTCCCAGAATCCTCTGGGGGTGCAGCCTCTGTCCTCAGTCTGTCTGACTCAGCTCTGAGCGAGCGTTTCTTCTACAGGTCGAAGCTCCTCTGGGAGCTGCAGCTGACCTGACGCTGAAGCTCCTGTTAAATACGGACTTCGGTTCAGCGTTCAGGACCTTTGTGGTACGTCGTAAATCTCTCTGTATTTTCTGTCGGTTCTGTTCGGCTGTCAGACACTTAGAACGAGAATTCTCGTGTTTACCAACCTGAGTTGGTCCTTATGGTGCCGCTGGTCCAGGTCTGGAGGTCAGGCGGTGTCGGGGGCTGGCAGGGGTCACCGGGGTCGGGCCACATGACAGCGGTGGACTCCTCTGGGTCGGAGAACTCGTCTCTCCTGAGGAGCAGCTGGAGCTTCTGGTGGCTGAAGAGACTCTGCATCAGGTCCAGGTCCAGTCCGGACACGGCGGCTCCGTTCACAGCCAGGACTTCGTCTCCTGCCCTGAGGCCTGATGGGAACATGATTTAAATGAATCAAACAGGAAGTCTCTGTCTGCTCCTTCACAGAAGAGTCGTCGCTGCCCTCTGCTGTCCAGAACCAGCATTACATATCACACACGTTAATTAAACAACGAGCTGTGACGCTTTCAGAGGTCCCACCTTCTCCGGCCGACAGTCCCAGCGGGTCCACCTCGCTGACGAACACGTGACTTCTTCCGGCTCCGTCCACGTGACCCGTCACCGCGAAACCTGCACGCCGAGCGAACGCAGAATAAAAACACACACTCAGCACGGACACAGCGTTCATGTTTCTGTGCGGTGAAGCCTGGGACTGTCTTCTCACCAAAGTCTGCGTCGGCGTCGAGTCGACAGATGTTGAGTGTGAAAACATCTGCAGGCTGCAGCTCGGCGCTCGCCTGGACGACAGCGAGAGAAACCGAGGACTGAATTTATTCAACAAGGAGAGTCAGACTCTTTAACACCAGCATGAGTTATTTATTATCAACCTTCTGCTGTGGACACATAATGTATCATCATATCTGTTGAAAACAGATTTATACTTAAAGTTCATCATAAAACAGCTCAGCTCATCACAACAAAGAATAAAACTGGAGAGAGAAATGAAAAGCAATAGAAATATGATACATTACACAATGTTAATAATCATTGATTCTGGTTAAATCATGACGTCATCATGACTTCTCGTCGATCTTTATTGTTCAGTGAACTCACCTGCAGAGCTGCAGGACGTCCTGCAGGGGGCGCCGCCTCCCTTTGAATGGACGCACAGTCGAGTCTCTGCAGGAGGACACACACACACACACACACACACACACACACACACACACAGATCACTCATTAGTAATTTATCAATAATGAATCAATCAGCTGATTGACGAGCTGCAGAGAGACTTCAAATGCTGGCTTGTGATTGGCTGAGAGGTCAGAGGAAACGCGACGAGATGAAACAGGACACGGAGGAGACGGACCAGGAAGTCATGGCGGGAGGAAGGAGGTTAAAAGAGGAGCAGAGGAGGTGGAGGTCATGTGGAGAGGAGAGGGTGGAGGTGAACACTGAGGGACAAAGGCATTCTGGGAGAATAAAAGGCCGAGACCTTTTAATCCTCCTCCTCCATGAAACAGCTGTCTGAATAAAGACAGCCTCCCTCTCCTCCTCCTCTGTTCTCCTCCTCTCTGTGTGCTCCTCTGTTCTCCTCCTCTCTTTGTGCTCCTCTGTTCTCCTCTCTTTGTGCTCCTCTGTTCTCCTCCTCTCTTTGTGCTCCTCTGTTCTCCTCCTCTCTTTGTGCTCCTCTGTTCTCCTCCTCGGGGGGTTAAAGAGTGACAGGTGGCAGCAGACAGCGTCAATAAACACACTAAGTGTCCAAAAGTGAGCGGACGGTGCTTCCGCCTGCATGATTTAACAACATGACGACCGTTTATATAATCTGCTATGACATGCTGAAATGTAAAAGTTATGATTAATATATAATATATATAATAATATAACTGCAACAGTAAAGATTTTTTATTGCTAAAACACAAAAGTTTGACAGTTTCAGCTTCAAATTAAAAGATATTCAGATTTTTATTCACTTGAATATTAAAGTAATTATTACTTCATAATATCAGCTAATACTACATCACTAACAGCGTACGTTACGTTAGCTGGAGTTATGTTAGCTGGAGTTACGTTAGCTGGAGTTACGTTAGCTGGAGTTACGTTAGCTGGAGTTACAGCTGGAGTTATGTTAGCTGGAGTTACGTTAGCTGGAGTTACGTTAGCTGGAGTTACGGCAGCTGGAGTTACGTTAGCTGGAGTTACGGCAGCTGGAGTTACAGCTGGAGTTACGTTAGCTGGAGTTACGTCAGCTGGAGTTACGTTAGCTGGAGTTACGGCAGCTGGAGTTATGTTAGCTGAAGTTACATTAGCTGGAGTTACGTTAGCTGAAGTTACGTTAGCTGAAGTTACGTTAGCTGGAGTTACGTTAGCTGAAGTTACGGCAGCTGGAGTTACGTTAGCTGGAGTTACGTTAGCTGGAGTTACGTTAGCTGAAGTTACGTTAGCTGGAGTTACAGCTGGAGTTACGTTAGCTGAAGTTACGTTAGCTGGAGTTACGTTAGCTGGAGTTACGTTAGCTGGAGTTACGTTAGCCAACTTGTCAGACTGCATGTTGAAGACATGTTTTGTTGTGGACTTAAATTATCCCAAATGTTTCTGACAACAAGAAATTTGTCATTTTATTTAATTTGGTCGTCACACCGATGAAGGAGGTTCGTGAACTAGTGAGTGCTGACTTAACTCTAACCTTCATCTCACCAAAGTCATACATTTAATGATTTTCTTCTCCGCAGTGTGACTGTGTAATATGATGCATGTCCACACACACACACACACACACACACTAAAAATACTCGCTCACAGTTTATATTTAACTTAATTAAAAACGATCCGTGGAAGGAAAAGAAAGAGACACTTTGAGACTAAATTCTGTTCCGGATCAAAACCAAAATTAGCCCCAGGGCATCATGGGAAAAACATGCGGGGTTGAGCCGAGCTGAAATTACAGGTCTGTGCAGTGGCAGCGGTAATCAGAGCGGAGGAGCTGCAGTCAGTGTGGAGTCTGAGGACCACCGACAGTCAGTAAACACATCGTGAAAGTCATGACTCAACCAAAGTCCTTTTAAGGAAACAGCTGCACATCCAGTTTGTTACACGAGACTTCATGTCAGTTTATCCATCACGCTTCATTTCTGAATGACGAAATTATGTCTGACGTCTGTGACCTCCTGTTGACCCACACTGACCTGTGATCAGGTGACCCACACTGACCTGTGATCAGGTGACTCACACTGACCTGTGATCAGGTGACTCACACTGACCTGTGATCAGGTGACCCACACTGACCTGTGATCAGGTGACCCACACTGACCTGTGATCAGGTGACCCACACCGACCTGTGATCAGGTGACCCACTCTGACCTTTGCAGGTGACCCACATGACCTGTGATCAGGTGCTCACATGAACCTGTGATCAGGTGACTCACACTGACCTGTGATCAGGTGACCCACACGACCGTGTATAGGTGACCCACCTGACCTGTGATAGGTGACCCCACGAAACCTGTGATCAGGTGATCCACACCGACCTGTGATCAGGTGACCCACTCTGACCTGTGATCAGGTGAACGGTGTCTCTGTCATTCGTACGTCTGTTCTCACTCTATGTAACTTTGGGCTCCGGGTCGGGAGAAGTACGTAACGCTTTACGGCCACTAAGGTCACACAGCAGCAACTATTTCCACTGATTCTGGTGAAACTGGATCAATTTTATGGAGGAAATGTTTTCTGGTTTTCCTCTGATGGTCCTCCGGCTGCTCCGCCTCAACTCTCTGTGATTTACAGAGTTTATGATGGACAGTGAAGTAAACGGCTGACAGCTGTAGCTGCTGTTAGCTCATGTTAGCTCAGTCTGGGGTTAGCCTGCTTTTAGCATCAGGTTAGCTCAGTCTGTTAGCTGCTGTTAGCTCATTTAGCTCAGTCTTTAGCTGCGTAGCTCATGTAGCACTGTTAAGCTGCTGTAGCTCATGTTAACGCTGTTAGCTCAGTCTGTTAGCTGCTGTTAGCTCAGTCTGTTAGCTGCTGTTAGATCATGTTAGCTGAGTCTGTTTAGCTGCGTGAGCTCAGTTCGCTGTTAGCCTGCTGTTAGATAATGTTGTTCAGTCCTGTTAGCTCATGTTAGCTGCTGTGGCTCATGTTAGCTCAGTCTGTGAGCTGCCTGTTAGCTCATGTTAGCTCATCTGTTACGTGCTGTTAGCTCAGTCTGTTAGCTGCTGTTAGCTATTTAGCTTCAGTTCCTTGTTTAGGCCGTTGATCATGTTAGCTTCAGTCTGTTAACCGTGCTATGTAGCTCAGTCTGTTAGCTGCTGTTAGCTCATGTTAGCTCAGTCTGTTAGCTGCTGTTAGCTCAGTCTGTTAGCTGCTGTTAGCTCATGTTAGCTCAGTCTGTTAGCTGCTGTTAGCTCAGTTCGTCAGCTTGGCGGTGAGCTCAGAGCGACGGGTAGGCGTTATGGACTACCAGGAAGAAGAAGAGGAGGTAACCAGGCTCAGCAGCCTCTATGGACATGATGGCAGAGGAGCAGAGAGTGAAGAGGACGCTGACGGAGGAAGCTAAGAAGAGAAAAGGAGAGAGTGAGCGAGCAAGAAGCCGCCGGACAAGAGTAAATGTGGGACTGACTTTTAGTGGTTGGTGAGAGCTTGGTGAAATAAAAGGCTGAAAGACAGACGCCGAGCTGGGCTGACTGCTGCTGGACTAGGCAGTGATATCAGCTGCTGCTGGGGACCTGGTTCTGGTTCTGGGCTGACTGCTGCTGGACCTGGTTCTGGTTCTGGGCTGACTGCTGAGCATGAGAAGTTGTTCAAATGGATGAGTTGTGCTGTCAGACACTCGCTTAGTCACATGAAGACGTCAGCTCAGATACCTCAAGTGTAAATGTCGAGGAAGGATTCTTTTATCGTCAGAACATTGTCACTGTTTTCTGGAAGCGATGAAGGTTTCCTCCGGCCCCCCTCTGGACGTGGTGGCGGTTCTGAGTCCAGTAACCGTGTGGGCTTGTCTGTTACATGTTTGCTGGACAAAACCAGCTGTTTGTCTCCTGCAGAGACGACGGCGCGATTAATTCCACATGTCCTCCAGAGACCAGACTGTCTCTGTGGGTCTGCCCAGAAAACCTCATCTGATCATCTGATCGGATCTGAGAGCAGATCCAGGAAACGAGATCCAGCTCACAGAAAGATCCAGACTCTAAAAAGCTGCGTTTTAGGCAAGGTCAATATTTGATGCGGTCAGTCTGTTTTTTCCTTTGACCGCTGACCGAGATTTCCGTTCACTGGAACAAAGAGGCTGAGAACAAACGTACATGTAAGGATGTGGACAGAGGCATCCACATGGGGGACTCTGGACAGACCACGACAGCCTGCAAGCCGAGGACTGACAGAGACGTTGACACGTTACCTCGTCCAAGTCACTCCCATGATCCCATGCTACTTCATGAAGTCAGGCAGAAGTTACAAACTGTGTCCACAGATTTATCTCCTCTGGACTCCGAGTCCTAAAATAGCTCGCTGTTTATCAAGGGGGGGGCCCTCAGGAGCTGAGGATGATGGGAAATTCAGCTGGCTGATGAGCCACAGTGGAAGCACCGAGTTAGACAGAGTGCAACATGGGAGTTTTTTTTTGGGGAGCAGAGGCCGACAGAAAGAAGCGATCACAGCCAAAGAGTCGAAATGTGGTTTGACACGGCGTATTTATCTCCATAAACATGTTCAGGAGCTGATTTCTGCCTGGCAGTAAAAATGTTTCAATCATCCTGAGTCATCGATGCTGAAGGAACGTTTTCACAGCGAACGAAGAAAGAAAGAAGTTCAAAACATTTGTTATGAAACCATCGAAAGCTACAGAAGAAGCTCCTCAGTGGACCCAGAGCTGAGATCTTTAAACAGGTCTGAAGTCGAAAGAAAGAAAAGGACGACCAGACAAAACTTGTTGGACAGAGAACTGAGTTGTGTTTGGAGGAAGAGATAACGCTGTAGACTGAATATAAAGTTCCTTCCACTGCACAAAATTAAAGCCAAACTTGATACTGTGGGACCCTGATATTGTGGGACCCTGATACTGTGGGACCCTGATATTGTGGGACCCTGATATTGTGGGACCCTGATACCGTGGGACCCTGATATTGTGGGACCCTGATATTGTGGGACCCTGATACCCTGATATTTTGGGACCCTGATATTGTGGTTCCAAACCCATTTGAGGTCCCATCCTTAGACCTGGACGAGTCGAGCGCATGCAGGACTGATCAGAAAACAAACAGCGTGATAAGAAAGACTTAAAATGACCGAAACCATCTTTGATGACTGAACTCAAACATCATGAAACAAGTGGATCTTCCACAGGGAGACGAGACCAGAATTCAAATCTAGAAATCTCTTGTCCCGCCATATAAACGCTTCAATCATCATCGTACAAACAGACAAAAATTACCTGGGAGGTGGAGTGTTTGCGGTCCCTGCTGGGTCTCTTCCGTCCATCCAGGGCCTTCAGGGAGGACGGCAGGCCCCTCCTCCGGTGGCTTCCTCCTGACATAGTCCGACACCGACTCCTCAATGTCCCCTCGTCCCGGCTGCACACCTGAGGACAGACGAGTGATGACAGACGCTCGAAGAGACAAACACAGATTGAAGGTTGTGTTCTTCTTACCAAGGCGTGGAAGGAGGACACGGAGAAGACTCCCAGGCGTCCCAGCATGCTCTTAGAGGGCCGGCTGGCCACAGCGAGGAGGCTCTTGGGGTTTGGGAGCTCGCTGCCCTGCAGGCTGGACAGGTAACACCTCAGCCGGAACAGATCCAGATTCAGTTTCTCCAGGTTCTGCTCCCACTGCTGGATCTGAACACATGCATCAGGGTCACTTCTGAGCCACGGACAGATTTCAATGTTTTACTGGTTCACTCGTGTTAGATGGTGTTGAATTAGTGTGTCGTCTCTGGATGGAAACTCTGGACTACAGATCTGTACGTGTTGTTTCCTCGTCGACTTTGAGAAGCAAACCAAGACGACATTTGTTGTTTTACAGAGCGACAAACACTAATACTGATAAAGGATGTTTGTGTGTGCAGGTTAGCGCCTCGCATGTGATGTGAAGTTGATGTTGGCTTGTTTTTTTTAGACTGAGTTGACTCGTTATCTTTAGTCTAAGCTTGGTTGGTTCAGGATTAGATTGTGGTCCAGGTTTTTGCATTCACATGGGACACAACCAGCTCGAGGACAAACGTCTACCAGATGCAGAAACAACAGCAACAAATCTAAGGAGGGTTTTTGCAAATCTAAGTTGATATAGAGATACAAATGTTCATGAGGTCATACAGATCATCTTTGTTGAGAGGAAGTTGGTTGTTATTTCGTGTAATCTCACATCACAACAGAGGACCAATGAAGGGAATCTCTCCTCGTTACTTCTCGAGGACAGATACATAAACGTGACATCATAAACAATGTCTTCAGCTCAGAGGAAACGTCTCTAACTTTTTGGGATTTTCCAGCTCTGTTTGCTGAAATTGTAGCTTTCCTCTATTTTCCGACCTCAGCTCGGTTCTTGTGTAATTGAATGTCGAGCAGTAAGATTAGCCTCTAATCTCCCGTCAGAGGAGCCGAGTTCAAACAGCAGCGCTGGGATCAGTTTCACAGTTCACAAGAAACAGATTAACCAGCTGCTAAATGAGACGATGTAATTTACTGCAACATTTCATCAGCGACCGCTCGGCTGCTCATCAGGAAGTCATTTCAAAGCTTTTCATCAGTGCTAAGGGAGTTGATCCAGCGCTCCGAAGGAAGCCTGAGAGTTTACTGATCTGTTCGATCAATGAAACCTCTGGATGTGATCATGCCAATAACCAAGCTAAGCCTTGTTAGCCTTCATGTCCCTGTAGAAACCACTGGTTCCCAAAGGGGGGGTGGGGAACCCCCGGGAGGTCGCAAGGCAGCAAAGGAGGGGTCGCAAGATGATTTTCAGAAATCAAGTTTAAAAACTTTTAGAAATACACATTTTAAGTAAATGCATTTAAAATAAAAACCTTTTGGTTTCCTCTGATGTACCAAGGACAAATCAGCTGACACGGAGGACGCAGATCACTGGGACAGGTGTTTTGGTATAAACTGTAGTTTTAACCTGTAGTTGTAGTTTTAAACTGTAGCTGTAATTTTGAACTGTAGTTGTAGTTTTAAACTGTAGCTGTAATTTTAAACTGTAGCTGTAGTTTTAACCTGTAGTTGTAGTTTTAAACTGTAGCTGTAGTTTTGAACTGTAGTTGTAGTTTTAACCTGTAGTTGTAGTTTTAACCTATAGTTGTAGTTTTAACCTGTAGCTGTAGTTTTGAACTGTAGTTGTAGTTTTAAACTGTAGTTGTAGTTTTAAACTGTAGCTGTAGTTTTAAACTGTAGTTGTAGTTTCAACCTGTAGCTGTAGTTTTAACCTGTAGTTGTAGTTTTGAACTGTAGTTGTAGTTTTAACCTGTAGTTGTAGTTTTAAAGCAGGCCTTCTGAATAGGGTCTTCTCATGCAAACGTCTATTAGCTATTTTCTGTTGTTATCTTCTGTCTGTGTGAAGAACGTTGAAAGGTGGTTTCACTTCATTATGAACAATGCATTGATGAAAGAGGCTGGTTTGGAAGCTTTCATTGGTCAGCTGTCTGAAGGATTATCCTCAGGAGACAAAATTCAAAGTGTCTACTGCAGCGTTAAGAAAACGGCGTGCTGTGATTTTTTTAAAGTCACCCGGCCGGCTCGCGGTGTGTTTTTTCTCACCCGGGTTTGGACGGCGAGCCGCTGTCGCCGCCTCAACATTTGGTTCATGATGTCACTCTACAACGGCCTCATCTGGCTCCATCGTTAGCGGGAAAGCGTTTGTTGTTTCAGGCTGCCGGTAAGAGCCCGAAACATCTGGAACAGATATTAAACTGAGCCCATGTGAGACGGCGCTGCTCTGCAGCTGCCAGAACGTCCTCCAGGCTGTTTGTTATGTAAAGACGTCTCAAACAGTTTCCTCTGGCTCGCAGAGACGCTCACGCTGCCAGCAGATGATCATCACTGCAGGTTTGTCTTTCACCTTTCTGACTTCACTGTCTCTACTTAAAGAAAACACTCTGACTCAGGATAACGTCCCAGACACAGAGTGGAAAATGACTCTTGACTTATTACAAGCCAAAGAATCTGCTCCAGTCATCGCGTCTGTTAACGGATCTTCAAAACAAACAAATGTGAAATGATTTGAACCGTTGAACATCATAAATATCTGAACACAAATGTTTCTGTTGGATCTCCATCAGGTCGTTTTTGACCTGAAGTGAACCTCGAATGTGTCGGAGTGACTTCAGTCCACATCCTGTGGATCCATCAACACCTGATTCTGGACGAAGAGTCCAAAAGAGTTTACTGTATAGACCATGATGACTTATTGAGTCATTAATGAAGGATGATTTTTCAGTTAGTCGGAGTGTATCTTGTAAATTACAGGACTGAAACAGATGAATGAAATCACATAGTCCATAATATTCTGGTGGGGCGTGGAGGTCAGGTGACGTCGTATGAAGAGCGAGAAAGTCAAACCAGCAGAACTTTTATCTGGAGAAACTTCTGCTCGTGTCTGTGAAACCAAAAGTCAACTTCAGCTTCTTTTCCTGCCTAAACCGAACAGTGAAATGTTTTATTTTGAAAGTCTTACAGGATGTTTTATTTTTGCCCTGAATGTTGCGTGTTAGTTTGACGTGTGGGAGCCGTGAAGCTGCTGTTTGTAAGTATGAACCTTCTCCTGCCTCGGTGAACCCACTGAACCTCGAAGGGAATTGAACCTGTGACATCTCAGGGGATCTTAACTTTAGTTGGCCCTCTCACACTGACCTGGCTCTCCACAGCCTTCCTGTTCTTTGGCTCCTTGATGACGGACAGCTGCAGCTCGGCCATCTTCTTCATCTTCCCGTCCATGTCGATCTTGTGCAGCAGCGAGCGGCTCTGGCAGCGCAGCAGACGAAGTGTGTCCTCCTTCCCCTGACGCTTCGCTATCAGCGAGGCGCTCGCCGAGTGGATCGCCGTCACCCAGTTCTCCAGGTCGGTCTGGTTGGTGGCCTGGACGGGACGAGGACAGACAGAAAGTCAGACTGCAGGTCTTTGAGCAACGAGTCCTTTAAATCATTAAATATTTCAGCTGTTGTCCGTGTAACGCCTCTGACCAGAGAGCCACAGGAAGTCTGAAGTCTAAAACAAACAGACACAAACTAAATGCTGTCTCTATTTTGCAGCACAGACCGAGTCCGGCTCAGACACAGCTGGTTCTTCACCATGGTGCTGGATCAGTCCTGAATCTGTTAATAAAGTCAACATGTGTGTGATGGCGATGAGGACACTGTCTGTGTAACAACACTCGTCTGGCAGAGCTTGATGCAGAAAGGTTTGGACTGCGTCCTGTCAGTCGATGATGAACGTTGAACATTTGGTTTTCTCTTCACATTCCTGCGGGCGTTAATGATCAGTGAGAAACAACCTGCGGCCCGATGGGCTCAGAGGATTTCAGAGGAAAACTTCTCTGGACATAAAAATAAAAACAGCAGCTCTCATTTGGTGTTTTTGTGTCGGAGGATTAAGCGGCTCGCCGTCGGGGTCGTTGTCATTAAGAGCAACATTTGTTGCAGTAATTAGCCGGGTGTCGTGACTTCCATTAGCGGGCTTTCACCCTCCTCCACCCTCCATCTTCAGCCCCTTTCAGCTCCTGACAAAAGCTCTCGACACCTCGGTGCTCCCCCTCCCGGGAACCATGGAGACGAGTCGTAGATGGCCCGGCGTGTGATTTGTGTGTCCGTAAACGCTCGAGAGCTGAAGGAGTGAGAGTTACTCTGGGAATAAAAAAGTGCCCTGAGCTCGTAAACAGCTCCAAGAAGAAGATAAACGTCCGCTCGAGGTCAACACCGCTGGAAACGTGCTGTGTCTATTTTTAGACCGGCTCTGTGACCTCTGACCCTGAATTAAAGACTTCAAGTGTTTATCAGTTTCTTTCTGTTCATTGGAGAGTAAATATCTAGAATGTAAATACACACGACTGATGACGAGATCAGTTTTAAGTGTCCGGAGGTTTTTAGCTTAGCTTAGCAAAAAGACTGGGAGCAGGGGGAAACTGCTAGCCTGCTTTTTCTACGTTGGCTTCTCTTGAGCCAAAATAATACTCATCACCCTCAAGGCTGCTACGCTACGTCGAGCCACTCTGGAAAGTCTGTGTAGGTCCACTCTGGTCCGCTTGATCCACGCTGATCCCTGTGCAGCCTGACTAACTGAACAACCCAAACTCAGCTTTAGCTTTGTCTGCAGAGCAGTCGGACTCAAACTACAACCCACGTCTGTGTTGGACTTCATCCAGCGGCCCTCGAGTGTCGGCGGTGTGAAGCTGGCAGCAGCACGTGCCACAATCCTACATCCATTCATCCACACCGCCGAGGGCCGGAGGTGACAGGCGACGATGAGGACGGGAAGAGGCAACGATCAGAAGTCAGACAGAAAAAGGAGGATTCAAACATAGAAAGAAACTTAACTGTGATGCGTTCGAGGACGCCTGAAAATATAATAAATGAACAGTTTTGCAGTTAAATGTACCAACAAACGTTCCTAAAACCTTCCAACCCAAACTGGCAACGCTGCGTTGAAGTGTGCGTGAGCGGTTGCCTCACCTGGAACAGGTAGATGTCTCCGTGCGAGTTGCTCAGACAGAAGACGTGTTCCTTCTTGGGATGTTCGGGGACGGCCTGGACGATGCTGTCGTCGGCCAGCAGAGCGTAACGAGGAGAAATCTCCTGATCGGCGCTGACGTTTTTCCCGTATGTCTCATAAAACAGCAGAGTGCAACCTGATGGGGCAGAGGATCGATTATTTAACACGCTGAAACATCTTTGTGTTCCCCTCGGTGTGTCGTGGTCCGGGTCGCAGCGTACCTTTCAGCGTGACCCAGTAGTGTCTCCACTTGCGGCGAGCCACCAGCTCCAGCTTCCTGTCCTTGTTGACGGTGATGAGAGCTTTAAAGGAGAGCCACCCAGCCCGTCGTACCACACCCTGCTCCTTCTCAAACAGGACATCCAACTGCTCGCTTCCTCTCACCTCCACCTCCCCGTCCATCTCCTCCTCCTCTCCTTCCTCTCCCTCCTCCTCCTCCTCGTCTCCATCCCCCTCTGACGGCTCGGTGCGGTCGGCGGCGCTGCTGCAGCCCGTCTCCAGCTCCTGCATGAAGTTGTCGTAGATGTTCTGCCTCTGGGCGTCACTGCTCTGGTGGTTCAGGTTCAGGCTCCTGGAGGAGCCGGCTGGGAGCTGGTGCTGGTTCAGAGCGTGGAGAGGGTTGGAGGACCACAGTGTGCCACAGTTGACGAAAACGTCGGAGGTGTCGCTGCCGTACGGCTCCTGAGGAGGAATCAGACGAGACAACAGATCTGGTAACAGCTTCCTTCTTTAATAAATAAACTCTCAGAATAAATGAACTCTCTACAGCTCCATGTGGATTCATCCGCCGCTGAAAATAGTCCCCAACAAACGCACTATTTCCTTAAAACTCCAGCTGATTCAGACACAAATGAAATAAACGGAAATTTAAAAAACGACTTGTAAAAAGTTAACGAGCATTTTGAGTTTGTGTTAACGAGCGCAGCGCTCCCCTTCATTACTGAGTGTTAATGTGATTTGTTAAAGCAGAACACGCTGACACGAATCATTCTGCAGACTTTAAAGTCAGGTCGTTATTTTCACATTAAAGGTCGATCTGCAACATTTCTACAGTAACGCTGCGTTTCCATCTAAACTAAACGTGTCAGATAGATTATCAATGAAAACTACAACTCCCATGATGCCACACTACTTCACGACATTTGAAATCCTCTGCCGTCTCACCTGGATCCTCCTCTTCTTCCTGCTCAGACTTCCTGTCCAGTCGCTGATTCGTCTGATTCGGCTCTTCAGGAAGTCTTTGCGGTTGTTCCCGGTGGCGGCGGCGGCGTTGACAGGCTCAGCCCTGCGGCAGGGTAACGTGAGGGAGGAGTATAGCTGCTCCACGCCTCCTCCTGAGCCCTCCTCCTCCTGGATGACATCATCCAGCAGCGCCGCGGAGGACACGGCGGCCCTCTGTTGCTGCAGGGAGGCGTCCGGCGTGGTGGGGAAGGCAGGTAGCGTGTTGTGGCTGGAGTAAACGTTGTCCAGGGAGGTGGTGGAAGGTGAAACCAGGCTGAAGTCTCTGAGGTCGGCCGGCAGGATCACAGAGTCTCCGATGCCGCTGTCCTCCGTCCGGCCGGAGGAGCAGGTGTTGTAACCAGCGGTGGAGGTGAACTCGGTGGTGTCGGTGGCGGGGAAGACGAGGCTGGAGTCCTGAGCTGAGAAGAAAGTGTTGTACCCGCTGCTGGTGGTGGCGGTCTCCTCTGTGCGGGTGGAGGAGTACGTGGTGTAGCCACTCTCCCCGCACACGAACACGTTGTCGGCCAGCTCGCCGCCGCCCCCCCACGGCGAGTCGTACCAGGAGCCGTCGGAGCTGAGTGAGCTGCCTTTGCTGGTGCGCAGGGAGGCGTCGGCGACCGGGGCAGACGTGGCGGCGGTGGCGGGGAGGCCAGCCAGCCCTTGTGGCTCCATAGTGCCGACCCTGGCGTTGGTGAACTCCACCCTCATGCTGCCGTCTTTGCTGAGCAGCACCTTCGGGCTGCCGCCGCTCTCCAGCGTCGTCCGCTCGCCACGACTCCCGTTACTCCCGCTGCCATTGTCCAAGTACCCAAACTGGCTCCTGCCCGGTGCCCGCTCCCCTCGGACGAACCTCTGAGGAGATCCAGCTCCCAGCTTGGCGCCTACTCTGGTCGCGTGTTCATAATGCCAGGAGCTCCTCCCTCGGCTCCTGCTGCCTCCCTGGCTGCTCCTCCACCAGCTGCGAGCCGACGGCACCTCCTCCCTCCTGGAGGAGAACCTCAGCGCGCAGGAGGACTTGGCGGGAGAGGCGAAGCTGCTGCTGTGACTGTCTGTGTTTCCCATCGAGACCTGCAGGAAGAAGACATCGTCAGACCGAAGGACGGTTATTACGGTTTCAAACTCGTCGCTGTCGTCAACCAATGCTGACTCAAATGACATCACTCGAGGACAGTCCTCCTTCAAAGTTCTCATCAGGTTCAAACGTTTTTGAAAGAACGATGATGAAGGCCGTGTGTGTGTGTTAAAGCTCGCACAGTAACGTGAGCGCTGAGTGAAATCTGAATACTTAAAGGTCCAGTCTGTAAACTTCAGCTGCATTGCAGCCTCCTCACGTCACGCTGGCCTTCTCATGTAACAGAGAAACATCTCTGTCTGCAGTCAGTTCAGTTTGTGTGTTCAGGGCTGCTCGTACATGCGAGACAGCTGACACCATTTAATGAAGTTTAAATAAATGAAACTTTCTATTCACGTCACCACAGCTGAACATCTTGGATGATTCATATTTGATCAAATGATTTCTTTCATTTTCTACTCGCTGCAGATTTGAAAGTGTTGACTCAATTACTACAGATACTGCAGTAACTGTAGTAACTAACTACAATTACTGCAGTACCTGCTACTGTTCTGAGTACTTGTATGCTCAGTACTAACAGCTGATCATAAAAAGTCAGAGTACAGAAATCATTTTTACCTCTTTCTCTTCTTCACTAACTCCTCATGCTCCTCGTCCTCCTCCTCCGTCCTCCTCTCTCTCTCTGACTGAAGCTCTCTCCGGCGCCTCCAGCTGCTCTCTCTCTCTCTCTCTGTCTGTTAGTCTATGTCGCTCGCCCTCTCCCGTCACTCTGGATCATCTGTTGGGGGAGAACAGAGAGGAGAGGGAGGAGCTTCATGAGCTCCAGCACAGACTTTGCTTTTGTATAAACCCTCCTCCTCCTCCTCCCTCCTTCCTCCTCCTCCTTCCTCCTCCTCCTTCCTCCTCCTCTTCCATGACGTCTCACAGCAGACCTCACTCCGTCTTTGTTTATTTGGGTTTTCTGGTATGTGAAGTCATTTTCTTTCTTTTTTTAAATCGAGCACTGAACAGACCGAGCTGAGACAGACAGAGAGACAGACAGAGACAGACAGAGACAGACAGAGACAGACAGACAGACAGACAGAGACAGACAGACAGAGACAGACAGACAGACGTCTTTCATCAGAGAAGAATAAAATGAAACCAGTTGATTTGACTGAGGAAGACCAAGACAGGCAGACCCCCATAAAACAAACCAAGACCAAGACCAGCAGACTGGACCAAGACCAGCAGACTGGACCAAGACCAGCAGACTGGACTGAGCTGACCGTGGTCAACATCCTGAAGGAAGAGGCTACGCTCTGCAACACTTCAGCCTCGTGTGAAAGGAGAGGCTTGAAAAGATTTCAGTACTTTTCCAGGACTTTCCATGACCTCTGATCTGACGTTCATCATCACAACCTCCTCAGAACGTGGCAGAGCTCTGAGGGCTCATTTCCTGAGCGAGCCAGCAGGAGGTCAAAGGTCACGGCGGACTTGAGGTTCAGGCAGGGCGACGCCCATCCTGTCCCAGAGCTAAGGAGCTGAGGAAGGAGGTGGTGAGAGGGCGGAGAGAGCCAACAGCAACACAATGCACTGCTGACCCTGAACGCATCAATGACCTTTGACCTCCTCAAGTGAAACGAGGACAGAAAACACTGAAGAGAACCTCGACAGCTGGAACGCCCGACCGAGACAACAAGCAGAGAAGAAGAAGAAGAAGAAGTGCTTAAAGTCTCCATGAAACAGGAAGTCCACATCCTCATTTCATGTTTGTCGAGGACAGTGATCTGCATTTATAGCAGCAACAGAACCTCTGAACCAGCAGTGTCCAGTCTAACAGTGAACACAGAGAGAGAACCTCTGAACCAGCAGTGTCCAGTCTAACAGTGAACACAGCAACAGAACCTCTGAACCAGCAGTGTCCAGTCTAACAGTGAACACAGCGACAGAACCTCTGAACCGGCAGTGTCCAGTCTAACAGTGAACACAGCGACAGAACCTCTGAACCGGCAGTGTCCAGTCTAACAGTGAACACAGCGACAGAACCTCTGAACCGGCAGTGTCCAGTCTAACAGTGAACACAGCGACAGAACCTCTGAACCGGCAGTGTCCAGTCTAACAGTGAACACAGCGACAGAACCTCTGAACCGGCAGTGTCCAGTCTAACAGTGAACACAGCGACAGAACCTCTGAACCGGCAGTGTCCAGTCTAACAGTGAACACAGCGACAGAACCTCTGAACCGGCAGTGTCCAGTCTAACAGTGAACACAGCGACAGAACCTCTGAACCGGCAGTGTCCAGTCTAACAGTGAACACAGCGACAGAACCTCTGAACCGGCAGTGTCCAGTCTAACAGTGAACACAGCGACAGAACCTCTGAACCGGCAGTGTCCAGTCTAACAGTGAACACAGCGACAGAACCTCTGAACCGGCAGTGTCCAGTCTAACAGTGAACACAGCGACAGAACCTCTGAACCGGCAGTGTCCAGTCTAACAGTGAACACAGCGACAGAACCTCTGAACCGGCAGTGTCCAGTCTAACAGTGAACACAGCGACAGAACCTCTGAACCGGCAGTGTCCAGTCTAACAGTGAACACAGCGACAGAACCTCTGAACCGGCAGTGTCCAGTCTAACAGTGAACACAGCGACAGAACCTCTGAACCGGCAGTGTCCAGTCTAACAGTGAACACAGCGACAGAACCTCTGAACCGGCAGTGTCCAGTCTAACAGTGAACACAGCGACAGAACCTCTGAACCGGCAGTGTCCAGTCTAACAGTGAACACAGCGACAGAACCTCTGAACCGGCAGTGTCCAGTCTAACAGTGAACACAGCGACAGAACCTCTGAACCGGCAGTGTCCAGTCTAACAGTGAACACAGCGACAGAACCTCTGAACCGGCAGTGTCCAGTCTAACAGTGAACACAGCGACAGAACCTCTGAACCGGCAGTGTCCAGTCTAACAGTGAACACAGCGACAGAACCTCTGAACCGGCAGTGTCCAGTCTAACAGTGAACACAGCGACAGAACCTCTGAACCGGCAGTGTCCAGTCTAACAGTGAACACAGCGACAGAACCTCTGAACCAGCAGTGTCCAGTCTAACAGTGAACACAGCGACAGAACCTCTGAACCGGCAGTGTCCAGTCTAACAGTGAACACAGCAGCCTGCCGAGGTGGTTTTCTTGCTGTGTTTGGCTCCTGGCGTCCCGGGCTGAGTCAGTTTAGTTAGCTTATTATTATATTATTATTATAATTAAACTATGTGTGGAGAAAAAAGTAAAAGTACAGCAGGATTGTCACGTTCTAAAAGTTCATGGTCATTAAAACCTGTTGAAGCAGCATCCTCCTGTCAAACTGTCTTTGGAGAGAGGAAAACTTGTTCTGGTGAAAATTTGCTGAACATAAATAAAATCTATTTTTTCTTGAACTGACTCCCCCGTCCTCCCTCGTCCTCCCCCGTCCTCCCCCGTCCGTCCTCCCCTCAGGCCGGACCTGTTTTGTGTCTCGTTGCTCAGACGGCCGGCTCTGAATGGACAAAGTCTGCCGTACACTTTTGTTTGCTCATCCTATCTGCCATCTGCCAGCTTGTGGGACGCTCCGCCACAGGCGACCCCTCCCATTCTTTACCAACAAAGACCCTCCTCACCCCTCTCACCTCCCCCTCCCCTCCCCCGGGCGGGCGTGAGGCCGACATATTGAAGGAATTCATCCGATCTGAATTGAAAAGAATTTGATTAATACGCAGATCGGTTGGTGTGGAGGAATGCCACCTGTTCACCGAGTGGACTTCAGCTGATGGTTTAAAGAGACTTTCAGGTCCAACACTGCCGCCGGCAGCCTGATGTTAAACTCGATGCGTTCAAGAGCGCAGAGTGACTGTTTCAAACAACACGACTGTAAACAAACCAAAGTTCTAACGTTACGTTCAGGATGAATGTCTCCCTTGTTCACTGAAGAAACATCTGGACTGTCTAAAGTTTTACAGTGAATCAGCTTCTGAGTGATGAGCCGCTCTGCAGTGGCACCTAATGCGAGGCATCATGTGACTGAATGAATTCATCCAAATAAAGAATTTCAGAAAACATCAGTGATGGGTTAACTCGACTAAAACAATCGCTGGTTCATTGTTTTGTTTTTGTTTTTTTGTCTCCAGGCTGAGAGGACGCAGGAAACAGGAAGTCCAGATCAGCAGCAAAGAGCAGGAAACACAAACACCTCCTGCAGCAGCAGATACACAGGCCAACACCAGCCTGCACACTCACACTTATGTTTAATATATATCATTTTATACCTTATAGAAACAAACTCTGATATATTTGCAACATGTCATGTGAAGGAAACCGATCTGATGCAAAAAGTGGAGCTCAAAGACGTCGTTTGGTGTCGACGCATTTCAGATATTTTTAATCAAAATGCTGAAAACAACAATCAAGAAGTTTCAGTTTAATATCCTTTAGGGAAAACTAAAAGAAATATTCAGCTTTAAAGTTCAGACGACACGACAACAACACAACCTGACAGACAGGGCGTCATGCACGACGTCCCCAAACGCTGATTTCGTACCAAACGACCGTGATACACGGCGAGTTATGATTGGTTGTCGCCTACAATCCGTGGAGTAGCAGTGAGTGAAGAGATCTTTCCAAACAAACACCGCAGCAGAAAAAGAAGTTCAGCTGCAGAAGACAAACAGAAAGATCCGATTTGAAACGTCTTGCTGTTGTGGAATAAATGAACATATTCAAACCATCAAACCAGGATTTTTCCTCTGACTATAATCGTACCATCGGTGTTCCTCCACACTCTGACGTTCCTTCATGTTCCTGCAGATCAAATGTCTCTCAGTCCAGCAGGATGTGTTTTTGCCGTTGTGACGTGCCAGAACGTTCCTGCACTGACGGGTCCAGACGACGCACAGACACAAAAATGCTGTTAATTGTGGTGTGATATAATATATGCAACACCGCCCTGACACTTTCCATGGAGCCCGGACTGCCGAACACGCACCCTCAGGTCAACGAGTGCACACCGTGTTCAGTCACATGATCCATCAGTTCAAACAACATACTGATGACTTCTGCACGGCTGCTGAATTCTGACAACCGGCTTCATTTCCCTGTTAGATATCCAAATTATCGTCGTATTTATGATTACTAAATGTTCTTAGAAGGTTCTCCGGTTGAAATGAACAGTTGAAAATGTTTCTTCATCTTTATGTGACATGTTGAAATCTGTTGTTCTGTCTGGAAACAGAATATTAAAACATCTCTGCTTCAAATGGACTTCAGGGATCTTCAAGTCTTCTGATGAAAATCAAAATCAACTCATCAGCTGATGGTTGACGCTCTGTGTGAAATCTAAAATCACACCTCTTCATTGTTTGGGCTCGTTGGCTGATTGTGGAAAAAAATATATACAGATCAAATAAATACAATAAATATGAAGAACCATTAATTTATGACGAGCTCATGTGTTCTTCACCGACTTCCTCTTCGTCTGTCAGGAAACAGATGATGACTGTTCATGTTCTTTGGTATTTCATTCTTGTTTCTGTAACTAACTCTTTTCATTTGAAATTCATCTTGCTGAGTTGTGTCTGGAGAAGCTCTCAGATTTAAAGAGATTCAGGTTAAGAAACTCTCGCTGGCTCCAGGCGAAATGATTTTCCTTGTTGGACTTTTTCTTTGGGATTAATTGTGCAGCACACGTGGGGGAGGGGTCGTGTTGTGTTTTTGCAGGGAGACGCCAAGGAGCAAAATGAGCGCTCCACCTCCCCATGGGAACAAAGCAACAGCTTCGATAAGGAGGAGGTGGAGGGGCTGGAGCCAGCAGCCACTTTCACCCCCATCAGAGGAAGTGTGCCTGGGCCGGGGTAGGGCGGCAGCATGTTGGGTGGGGGTCTGTTTCCTGTCCTGGCTGACTGGGGTCCTTGTCCTGGCACCGTGGGCAGACGGGCGGGGCCCCCGCCGGACTCAGGTGGGGCAGAGTGTTGAGTTTGGTGTGGTCGCTGCAGCTGCTTCCTCCTCTGCAGAGCCTCAAACATCCAGAAGAAGAGAAGAACACTGCAGCCCATTGACAGACACTTCGTGTGGTTCAGCTGATCTGCGATCAGTCACTCAGAAGCCAGACTGAAATCAGCTGATTTCACTGGAATCACTGAGATCATGCAAACTTCATTCAGCCAGTAACAACCAGACAAACCTGCTTCAATTATTCTCCACTCACCAAGTTTGAATCGCAACTGCAGTCGTACGAGGAAAGCACACGAAAAAACCCACTGTCGGTCGGACAGACGAGATATTTCATTTGAGATATTTTGGCCAAAATAATCCATGATAATGAGATGAGGTGAGATCAAAGTGATGTTTAATTTATGTTGCGTAACAGAACAAAGTGGGAAAGACGTGCAGACAGAAACAGAAACGATTTTTCGTTGGAGCTACAGATCAGTGACAGATTGTGAAAATAAGAAGAGTTGCAGCTGGACAAACCAAAAACACAAACCTTGTCTGAACGTTAATGTAACGCTCGTGTCCGCCCCTCCACCCTCACATCTCCCAGCATGCCGTGCAGCGAGTCTGGGCTCTAATCGGCGGTTAATTGAATGAAGTGTTTGTTGGTGTCGTGGAGGCTGACAGATTCAGGCGCTGCTGCAGAGCCTAATCACATTTGATGGCAGGTCAAATGCAGTTTGGTTTAACCAGCAGAAGGTTATCTGCAGGTCCTGAGTAAACGGTCAATCAGTCAGTCTTCTTCCTGTTGGCTCTCCTGGAGCTTCATCACAAACAACTCCAGCAGGGTCATTTCATAACAGACTGATTATGATGTGATAGTCAGTTTGAGTGAAGGTTTAAGATATTCACACGACACCGAGACGGTCATCAAATCTTTGTGTTTCTTTCAAACACGTAATTTCATGCAACAGAAGGAACGTGAAGAGTTTGATTGAGGATTGATCGGGCCAGGCTGAACGACAGCAGCAGAGATTTCACATCAGTAAATAAATCCATCTTCTACTTCTCTTGTATACAGCCCAAAACTTTCTTCCATAGTATCATCATCACTGCCAGAATTTGACCTCGTTGGTTGAAATACCCCGACGACAACTCAAGCATTTCTGTGTTCAAACATGTTTTCTTGCCTCAGGAGGTCCAAACCGAGTCAAGGCTTTCTTACCATATTGTGGGGGCTCTCGGGGGCCCCTCAGAGGCCCCTGGAGGACTCTCCTTAGACTAAATGATCCCAATGATCTGCACCATAACAATATTTGTCACTGGACTCTAAAAGCCGAATCCAACCAGAACAACTGTGAGCTTCTCAATGACTGCTGAATGGAGGTTGTGTGCGTGCTGCTCACACTCTTCTTCCACCTCCTTTGTCCTCCAACAGAGAGAGAGTGGAAGAACGGCCGGACAAAGCAGCGACGAGTGCCCAGCGTCGGCCCTTTCATTCAGCCTCCAGATGCTGCTGCGAGGCCCTCTGGCCCCAAGAACATCCATCACAACACAAGACTCACTGTCAGAGAGAAGAGCAGCATGCTCACACTGATGCTGCCCGGCCTTCAACAACTTTATGAATGAATGACAGTACTGATGGATTAGACCATGAAGTTCAAATGATCCTCCACAGAGTGTCTGAAACCTGGACGTAGTCTCCGGGACGTCCCCGCAGACTGTCTAAAACCTGGACGTAGTCTCCGTGACTATCACAGACTGTCTAAAACCTGGACATAGTCTCAGCGTCCCCCACTGCCGTGTAGCTATGACTGAAACCCAACATCAACATTTAACACTGATGATCTGGGTGAAGGTTTCCAGTAAACCAACACATGCTGTTCTGTTTCCCTCTGAGATAAAACTCTGATTACTGAAAGGAGATGACAAACGGTGAACAACACTGTTGGTCCTTCAACCCTCATTGATTAATAGTATCCACATATCAGCAGAATATCTCTGAGCCAAGAGGCAGAGATGTGACGGAAACACCTCAGTGTGTTCATGAATTTGAGGTATTTCATTGGTCTGCAGACCAGTTCACAGGTAAACACACAGAAATGAAGTGGACTCAGCGGTTAGCCAAACGCCCGAGTCCAACCACAGAGTAAACACAGGCTGGACCGGCTCAAAATAAACTCAACACAAGCTGGACTTATTTCAGTAACAGGAAGAAGTTTATAACCTCTGTTTTTGTTTTTTTTGTTGAATGTTTCAGTACGAAGGTCACGTTACAAATTAAATGTTGACTTTAACAACGAAATGATGAAGTTATGGATGACAGGAAATATGAAGCTACGAGCAGCATCTAATCAGCTTTAGTCTGTAAATGGGGAACAGCTAACCTAGCTCTGTCCAAAGGTAAGAAAACCTCATAACTACCTCAACTAACTCGAGCTCACTGGTTAACACGTTACATCTCATTGTTGGGGATATGTGTCGGACTATTTCATGCCTGGGACCTTTAAGGCATCGACCGGAATAAGATATAAAAATACAAATCAAATCAAAACGAAATCTGAGAAGCTGTCTCCATGAAGCAGCTGTAGATTTATATCTGCTGTACGTGGCTGTAAAGTCCACAGAAAAGATGCATTCGATTTGAACAAAAGTTTTTTTAGTGTGGTTCCCACCCGAGCTCGGCCTGACATTGTTTCACTGCTGCTGTTACGTCAAGCGTCATATCTGATAAAAAAGCTCTTGACCTTCACTTTAAGTGCAGACAGTGTGTGTCGAGAACAAAACAAGTTGGAAATCAGTTCACGAGACGCCTCCTAACTTTAAGAATTTAACTAGTTTAAGTCAAACACCTCCTTCCTTCTGTCCTGTCTGAATCCTTCGTCTGTTTCAGGAGAACAATGTTCCCCTTGTGGTCCCAAAAACCTGATTAAAGAGCTTCAGATCAGCTGTAAACAAGCTCAGAGTCTTTAAAAGGTTATCTCAGAGATAAACAAGAGAAAGGATCGCTTGTTTGAGGGCAGGTCAGCGGATCTTTGGACCGGCTCGGTTTGGTTGCTGAGCTTCAGAGGAATGTGAAAGCTTGTACAGGAAAACTCGTTGAGGTGAACCAAAAAATGTCAAAGATAAACTGCGTGTCAGTTGTTGTTCACGGGCCGAGCGATCACGCAGAGTCGTGGAAATGATCCTGATCCGACTGAGCAGCCGGACTCAGGCTGAGAAAACACCTCTGATACCGATGAAGACCAAAGAGAAGCCGACAGGAATTCTGCTGAGCCGAGCCTTTATGCCGGAGCCCAGAGGGTCCGACCCAACGGGTTCAATGCACACTGGCAAGACTGGATGTCAGTTTGACCAGAGTTACCTGCACAACAGGTAGATTTCTGTCAGACTGTCAGTCAGCTGGAAAACCATCATCAGGACAAGATTTGGAAGATCTGGAGAGTCTGGATGTGAAACCTTGACCTGTGTCCACGTTTGGTTATCTTGAACCGGAGACTCAAACAGACAGTTAACTTCATGTAACGTTATGGAGCTCAAATAATTCAGAAGATAAATAAAGTTTCTCCAATTTAACTTTGAAGTTAACTTTTGGGCTCTTTCTTCACGAGCAACAGAAAAGTTGCCGGTGATAAAAAGTTTCTTTCTTCATGTGCTGAAGACACAAATGATGAAGAATCTGCTGACTCACAATAACTGTCAGGATCATGCAGATGTTTGAGGGAAGCAGAGCTGAGCCTGATGATGGTGGTTCACAATCAGAGCTGAAACCAGGTCTGAACAGACTTTACGATGTTCAGGAGGTTCAGGATGTTCAGGATGTTCAGGATGTTCAGGAGGTTCAGGATGTTCAGGATGTTCTCGCCGTCCATCAATCAAATGACCCAATAATCTCAAAATTCTGAATTTGAAGATGGCTGCCCGTGTTTTCTAAAGATTTTTACACAATAAAACCAGTGAACAGAAAGTTTGAACGATAAAATGATGGTGAGGATTTAAAGTCACTGTAATCAGAGCAGGAGCCAAACCGTCCTGCAGACAAACTGCTGCAACATCTGGCTGCTGCTGCAGGAATTTCCCGCCGTGGTTGTAAACAACCCACACACACACACACACACACACACACACACACACACACACTTCCTCTGAGCTGGAAACACCTCTGAAGGGTCAAACATCCCGTCACACACTTCCTGTCCTGCTGTCACTGTGCAGACACAACGAGCTCAGAGCTTTGTGTTCCCCAACAGGAAGTCCACGAGAAGTTTCCACATGAGACCAACAACGTCACACCTGGATCACACCTGGATCTGTGGTGTTTACATTCCACTTTGTTTCTATGGAAACATGAAGGCTGTTTAAGGTGCACGCTGTCTTACATCAGAGCTCAGAGAGACAGCGAGGCTGGAAGACACCGAGGACACAACGAGGACACAACGAGGACACAACGAGGACCAAACAAGACATGTCAGAAAACAAATGAAAGGTCTCAGGAAACCAGTCCACAACCATGAAACCAGTCCACCAACCATAAAACCAGTCCACCAACAGTAAAACCAAAACCAGTCCACCACCATAAAACCAGTCCACAACCACTAAAACCAGTCCACAACCACTAAAACCAGTCCACAACCACTAAACCCAGTCAACAACCACTAAAACCAGTCCACAACCACTAAAACCAGTCCACAACCACTAAACCCAGTCAACAACCACTAAAACCAGTCCACCAACAGTAAAACCAGTCCACAACCACTAAAACCAGTCAACAACCACTAAAACCAGTCCACCAACAGTAAAACCAGTCCACAACCACTAAAACCAGCCCACCAACAGTAAAACCAGTCCACAACCACTAAAACCAGCCCACCAACATTAAAAACCAGTCCACCAACAGTAAAAACCAGTCCACCAACAGTAAAACCAGTCCACCTGTGGTTCTGTTCAGCGGTTGTCAGGACTGAACAGATTGGTTGTCACAGTCTTGTCGAGTTGGGATCCTTAAATATTTCTGCTGTTGTAATATTGATCATGGAAACCAGAAGAACAGTGACGACACTGCAGCTCTGCTGTCTACATCTCAGCATCAGCATCTTTTAGTTTTTCCACTGCAGAGCTGTTTGGTGAACCAGAGCCAGAAACGTCTGGGAGCTTCACCAGTCAAGCTTCAAGTGTACCGTTACCAAAACCCACTGAGCAACAACGGAAAAACTCCTCGAACAGAGCCAACACGACGACAACAAACTGCACTAATGCAATGGAAAAAAACCTCAACCCATCAGGAGATTTTCCCCGAGGACTCAGAGCTGGAGGGAGGGATGGAAAAGATGCCCGGGACATGGGAAACAGGAAAACTGGATATGTTTCCAATTTGAACAAATCCACTTCAGGAGAGGAAGAGCAGCTCCACGTGAGCCGTTTATGAAAAATTTAAATTATTAACTTTACAGACAAAGTCACATGAGACCCTGAGCGAGGAGACGCTCTCAACATTTTCAGGACAGCAGCAGAGAGTTTGTAGGTTCCTCTGTTGGGACGAGGCTCCATGTGCCTTTTCATTTTCCCTCACATTAATGACGACATGCCACAAATTCACTCGTATGACTGGACGGGGCGGGCGAGCGAGGGGGTTTATTATGATGTGGGAAAAGAGAGAGAGAGAGTATTATGTGAGTAATTGGAAGCAGCTGTTGAGGGAAACACTGATCCTGGTCTGAGAACAGCAGCAGGGCGATGTAACACTGCGACAGTGGAGCTGATACACATCAGTCCACATACACCAAAACCAGTCCACATACACAAAAACCCAGTCCACAAACACCAAAACCAGTCCACAAACACCAAAACCCAGTCCACAAACACCAAAACCCAGTCCACAAACACCAAAACCAGCCCACAAACACCAAAACCAGTCCACAAACACCAAAACCAGCCCACAAACACCAAAACCAGTCCACAAACACCAAAACCCAGTACACAAACACCAAAACCAGTCCACAAACACCAAAACCAGCCCACAAACACCAAAACCAGTCCACATACACCAAAACCCAGTCCAAATACACCAAAACCCAAAACCAGTCCACAAACACCAAAAACCAGTCCACATACACCAAAACCCAGTCCAAATACACCAAAACCCAAAACCAGTCCACATACACCAGAACCAGTCCACATACACCAAAAACCAGTCCACAAACACCAAAACCAGTCCACAAACACCAAAACCAGTCCACATACACTAAAACCAGTCCACACACACCAAAACCCAGTCCACATACACCAAAACCCAAAACCAGTCCACAAACACCAAAACCAGTCCACATACACTAAAACCAGTCCACACACACCAAAACCCAGTCCACATACACCAAAACCCAAAACCAGTCCACAAACACCAAAACCAGTCCACATACACTAAAACCAGTCCACACACACCAAAACCCAGTCCACATACACCAAAACCCAAAACCAGTCCACAAACACCAAAACCAGTCCACATACACTAAAACCAGTCCACACACACCAAAACCCAGTCCACATACACCAAAACCCAAAACCAGTCCACAAACACCAAAACCAGTCCACATACACTAAAACCAGTCCACACACACCAAAACCCAGTCCACATACACCAAAACCCAAAACCAGTCCACAAACACCAAAACCAGTCCACATACACTAAAACCAGTCCACACACACCAAAACCCAGTCCACATACACCAAAACCCAAAACCAGTCCACAAACACCAAAACCAGTCCACATACACTAAAACCAGTCCACACACACCAAAACCCAGTCCACATACACCAAAACCCAAAACCAGTCCACAAACACCAAAACCAGTCCACATACACCAAAAACCAGTCCACATACACCAAAAACCAGTCCACAAACACCAAAACCAGTCCACATACACCAAAAACCAGTCCACATACACCAAAAACCAGTCCACAAACACCAAAACCAGTCCACATACACCAAAAACCAGTCCACATACACCAAAAACCAGTCCACATACACCAAAAACCAGTCCACAAACACCAAAACCAGTCCACATACACCAAAAACCAGTCCACATACACCAAAAACCAGTCCACATACACCAAAACCAGTCCACATACACCAAAAACCAGCCCACAAACACCAAAAACCAGTCCACATACACCAAAACCAGTCCACAAACAATACAACCAGTCTACAAACACCAAAACCAGTCCACAAACACCAAAACCAGTCCACAAACACCAAAACCAGTCCACATCCAGGTTAGCCGTCAGATTATAGACTGGTTTCTACCCAGTTTCCAGCAGTCTTTATCAGGTCTATTCAGGGTAATGATGTCCTGAGTAGATGTAAGGAGACCCGGCTCCAATCAAACCAGCTGACTTCATGTTGGAGATGCAGCCCTGTGTCGTATCTGTCTGTTCTTCCAGTAATCAAATGCACCATAATGGCCGCTGTGGTTCCCAGTACATTTCATGGTCATGTTGAGCTTTTTCCACCAACGTCTGCAGAATGCCCCTCACCCTCCTCACCCTCCTCACCACCCCTCACCCTCCTCACCACCCCTCACCCCTCCAACATGCTAACCAAAGCCTTCAGTGCTGTGGACAGATGACTGCTGAAATTACAGCTGCAGGCACCAAATAAACCTCATCATGGTGAGCTGCACATTTACAGTTTCCTTCGGCCTCTGAGTAATCACAGCCGTGAATCAGTGAGTGCTTCTAATGTCTTCGTTTATTTCCACGCTTCCTCGTTTGTTTTTGGAGAAAACTGCTGAAGGACAGAGCTGAAAACATCTCTTGCCTTTACGCATCTTCAAATGTTGGAGGTGTTTGGAGTTAACTGTGAGTTCTGCCTGAAGCCCAGCTGATTCCACAACAACCCCGTCCAAACCACAAAGTGGGAAAAAAAGAAACGCTGGTGTTTTTTTGCCAAGAACAGTGTTGGCCTTGTTAACTTTGGGTTAAGGTATGCTGCTCGACAGCTCCATCCACTTCCTGTGTTGACGTTCAGGACCGTGGAGCTCAAAGAGGCTTTAATTCACCTGCATGGGAGTCCAACCTCAGGCTGCAGAGTCAGACTGAGTCCTGACAGCTGCAGCTTCACACAGAAACAGAACTGGAACCATTTACCTGAACGAGTCTTAACCAGCGCGAATGTCACACATCAACTGTAACTACACATTAACCGACCATGTCTCCTAGAAATGACGTTTATACGTTAGGAAATTGTTTTTATAATTATGTTGTAACCAACGTAGACCTGATTATAGCCCGCTATGACAGACACACGTGAAACAGAGGAGTGGTCACCGTTATCTTTTCTTTATTTTGGGGGTTTTCTGAACACATGACGAGAACCGGCACCTCGAGGAGCAACGTGAGTTGGTCAACTCTCTCTGGCCACTCGGTAACAGCCTAATCTGACTCAGTGACCGAATTAACAGACACAAATCGTGTGGTCTGAGCCGGATCAGGTTTAGGCAACAAAAGGACTTTGGTAAAGGTTTCATCATGGATCAACATTTTTCCGACTTGTTGGGTACGTTGTTGAACATTAGCTCATAAGGTTCATATAAAACAGAACATGGTGCTGCTGCAGTTTAACAGTAGAAGGACTGTGATTGGCTGCTTGTGTCGACGTTCACCGATCACAGTTATTGTCTACATCGTTTTAGTGTCCAACAGGTGAAGTCTGAAGTTTAAAGTCTTGACATAAGTCAGAAAGTCTGAATCTCTGATGATGATGTGATGTCACAGGGTCCTGGAGTACACCTGTACGTCACTGCAGCCAGGTGAGAAGTACAACGACTGCAGGTCAACAAAAACCAAGGTTTTCAAGGTGGGAGGTGAAGTACCCAGAATGCTGTGCTGTTGATCTGATGCCTGATGCACTCTCGTGAAGTTGAGCATAAAAAACATTTTAAAGGGTCAGTTTGTCGTCCTGGTGGTGAAAATAAGATCCAATTAGTTTTATTAGCCAGAAGCTGCTTCGCTTTGAGCTGTAATTGAGTTCAGCTCTGCTGAGTCGGATCCTCTCGGCTCGGCCTCGGCTCAAACAAAGCCTCTTGGTTTGTCGGATCAGACGGCTCACGGGCCGAACGCGGCAGCCATCGTGCAGAGAGCGGCGGCCATGCGCGACAGAAATGGAAGTTAATTAGGTAGAAAATCCAACATGCATTCCAGCCAAACACAGAGGCCCTTCTACTACAACTACCACTATAAAAACTTCAGGTTTAACCTGTTTCAGTCTCAAGTTATCAGCAGGTCGCTGGTTCAATACCCAGCTCTGCAGTGAGGAAGACACTGAAGCCAGATTTCTGCAGATCGCTGTGACGTCAGTGTGTGAATGTGACACGCTGTGTGCTCCACAGGTCAGAAAGGCTTTACACAAAATACAAAACATGGACCACCAACACGGGTGGAGAAGTTCTGGAGAAACGTAACCCTCCGTCACACGCTGTGGAGTCCAATCTGACATCGGACCGGTCAAACTGCTCCACAGTCAGCCTGACCCCACAAAAACTCCCAGAATCCTCTGTGACAGGTCTGATGTGAGGGTGTAAGCCGACTCTCATTAGCTCCCAGCAGACACTAATGAGCTCCACTCAGTGTTCATTAACATGCTGTTTAACTGCGAGGCGACATCTGGAGAGCCAGCAGCGAGCGCTCGGCCGGCGGAGCAAACAAAGAGGATCACAGAGGATCTCTGACCCTGATCACTGATCCAGTCCTCTCATTGGTCGCTGAAGCTCATCGTGATCAGCTGACAGACGGTCGATCACGTGTGTTAAAGCTTTCTGAACATTTGGATCATTGTTTCGCAGCCCTCAACACAGAGTCATGTTTGATCTCTGTGTTGTTTGTCGTGTTTCACATCATTCACTCGCTGATTCAGTCTCACGTCCTGAATCCAGACAGGAAACGTCACTCAGCATCTGGAGGCTGACGGAGAACTCATCGTCTCTGTTACATAATCAGCTTCAGACACAACGAGGCTCGAGTCTTCAGCATGTTCAACACTCACTCAAACTATCACAGTCACATCTGGAATGAATGACTGTTTGCTGGGACAGTGAAGGCAACACGCTGCCTTCACTGTCCCGCTGAGTCTGTTCACTTCAGGCCAGAGGAAACAGGAAACAGACTCACCTGCAGACGTTGAACACACTCCTCGTCTTCAGGTGGGTTTTCCTCTGCTGCTGCTGCGTTCACTTGTCGCGTTAAAGTCTGTGCGTTTGAGTCTCGTGTTCCCCGTCCTGACAGCAAGGAGGGTGGAGTGGTTCATCTGGACCAGGACCAGGACCAGAAGGAGGAGGAGGATTTGTTTCAGCAAGCCACACCTCAGTGAAGCAGAGTAACAACACATGAACACTTCATCTGACTTCACAACTTTGCTGCTTCCAAAAGAATATTCAACTTTTTCACATTTAACCTTCAAAACATTTGATGACTTTAGAAAACACTCCTTTAGACTGAACATGACATAACAACACTTCACTGTGACTCATCATGAAGTGAATAATTAACAATAATCATCATTATTATTACTCATTACTCTGACTGTTGAACAGACATCCAGGCCTCTGCTGCCTCCTGCTGGCTGCACCACCAACTACAACAAACACGTGGCAGAAGACAAAGTGACAAATCAAACATCGATGACAAATCTATAATCAGTGCCAATGATTTATAATAAAATGAACGATCCATTAAACAGGAAACATTTCATCATTTATTATTAAAGAAATTCTTTTTCTATTTTCCAGGACAAATGTTTCATTTTAGGTCGAATTGAACATAAATAATATAAAAACACTTTTCTACAGGCTGAATAACTGCGTCACTGTCAGCTCAGCAGACCAGAATAAACTGTCAGAGGACGAACATGATGGACAGGTGTTTGGGTCACCTGTGTGCAGCGCCGTCGTCCTGATCCGACTCTTGTCCAGTGATGAAAAGAAGCTGCTTTTCTGTCCGGGGTCACATATTTATTGTGTTTTGAAAGAGTTGCCTTTACACGGACTTTAAGGTTCTGTAATTCTTAAACCCATCCTGCGGGTCCAAATATATACGATATACTGACCTAACTACGTCCCCTCCATCATCGTGCCCCTATCCAGAACTCCTAATGGTGGACCTGCCTTCATACAATAGTTCACAATGAGCTTCACCTCAACAACTCCACCAGTCAAATTTCACATTGATGACGAGTCAGAATCAGACGTGGTCTGCAGGAAACGTTTCACACCGTCAGTCAAGTCATTTTTATTGATCCCAAAATTTTTTATCCAAAACACAAAGAAAAAGAGAAAAAGTAAAGATTTGACAGTTCAGTCATGATGACATGATACAGAGGCTGTGCTTCGTCATCAATCAAAGGTCATCGTCCATCCGTTCCATGATTTCACGTCTCAGCAGACCGACACAAGAAAACGTTCCAGAAACGTTTTAAAAACCTTTTAACTAGTCCGTAATGATGATCTCTGCGTTCATCCGAGCAGAAATAAGCGGAGTCATGATCGAAATGTGTCAGGAGAATGTTCTGGTCACGTGTGCAGGACCTGTTGGTACCTGCGGACGCTCTGATTGGTGCGTTCCCGATATTTGTGTCCGAACTGAGGAGTGGTTGGCGCCTCCTGGTGGTCGTCTGGTGGTCACACACTGTGTGGAGCTGAAGACGCTCCTGCAGCAGTGAGAGGAAACAAAGAACGTTATCAGAGCACATTTCCGGTGTTTGTGCAGTGTGTCCAGCAGATCCTGTAGAACTGAACCAGTCCTGGTTCCAGTTACAAACCCTGAACTTTGAGAACAAAGGAGAAGTAAAGAAATCGAGGAGAGCAAGGTGGAGGCAGCAGTTAATCAACTGTGGATGGCATTGTTCTGATTGTAGATCTGTTTTTTGTTTTTAATAACTCGTATTTTAATTACTATCAAATTTAAAATGAATGGAGGTGGAATCATTTTCAACACATGGTCAAAGACTATCAATCCTTTTGTTGTTATGTGTCAGAGGATGAACATGATGGACAGGTGTTTGGGTCACCTGTGTGCAGCGCCGTCGTCCTGATCCGACTCTTGTCCAGTGATGAAAAGAAGCTGCTTTTCTGTCCGGGGTCGGAGGTCACGCCGTCTCCTGAGCCCACCTCACAGGCCACCACCATGATGGGAGCCCGGCCCGCCTTCAGGTGGATCTGGATGATGTCCTGTATATATACACACACACACACACACACGTTTGGATCAGAACCCGACAGACTTCCTTGCCACCCGTGCTCCCTCTCCTCATTTAAACAGACACGCTCGACTGACTTGTGTCTGTTCACCAGAACCAGCTAAAACCCGTTTTGTTGCTGCCCCCGTCCACAGCAGTACATCAGTTAGCTTCACGTTGGTCCTCCTGTCTGCTTTTTGAATGACTCTGGATCGGTACCTCATTCGACCACACTTCAAATAAGTCAAACTGTCCCTTGAAGTGAAGACAGAAGAGGTGAGTTTACCTCTCTCGGTGCAGGAATCTCCAGTTTAGTTTCCTCCGGAGCTTTGACCACGATCACCGTCTGCTCCTGGAAGGCTTGGAGCCGGCTGACGTCCTCGTGGGTCACGTAGGCCATCGTGAGGAAAGGTTAAAGAAAAATATCCAAGAATCCAGCAGATAGAATCATTACGGTGTTTAATATCTCCATAAACAGTGGGGCCATGAACATTTGAGCTGTTGTAACACCAACACAGTTCAATACACAACAATAAAAGGAAATAAACAGTTTGGCCTCCTGGGTTTGGATCATTTCAGGTGCACCTTTAGAATTCAATAACTCCAAATCACAGTTAAGGAGGACATCCATCAACCAGCATCCTTACATCAACTCAGAGTTTGTTTCATTTCACTTGAACATACAAACATACATTTTCTCTTCACTGGGCTGTTCCTGAATCCAGTGATATTCTGGGGGGCCAGATGTGAAAAAGGATATGCAGCGTTTTCCATGTCGTCGGTCATGTCGAAGAGCTGCTGGGCGCAGCTTTTGATGAGGCCGTCCAGCGTGTCCTCCACCAGCTTCAGGTTCTCCAACTCTCTCTGGAACTTCTGCTGGTTCTTCCACAGAAAACTGGAGACCGGACACTTTCCTCTGAAGACAGATTACATTTCATGATTAAAGCAACAGGATGGCAGAGGAGCAGAGAGTGAAGAGGACGCTGACGCAGGAAGCTAAGAAGAGAAAAGCTGACTGCTGCTGGACTAGTCAGTGATATCAGCTGGAACCTGTTGAAGACTCACATCCACTTGATCCTGTTACACGACTCTTTCTGGATCAAGTTGATCCCGTCCAGGACGTTGGTGATGTCATACACTCGCCGTCTGCGGATCTCCAGGCTCGCGGCGACCTGCCTGAGGTCCACGGACCCGTCCGGCGCTGTCAGCAGCAGCTCCAGAAAACGCTGAGTCAGCATCCCCAGAGACAGGTCTGAACACAGAGAGCACAGATTGAGATGAAGAGACACGTCCACACCTTCACGGACGACTGGTGTCATTTGGCGTCTCTCACCTTGTCTGCTGACACCTGAGGGGATGGAGTGTTTCCTCTGTCGCTGAGCAGCACTGGAAACAAGAAGACGTCTGAGGAGTTCATGACTTCTGCTCAAACCAAACAGGGAAGAGTCCCACAAGAATCCATGAAGTTAACCAGAAATATTCAAACCAGCAGCCGAGGCGTTTGTTACCTGGTCTTCTCAGCCTCTCCAGGATCTTCCAAACCTCCACCTGGATCCTGGAAATCAGAGCAAATCAAACCTGCTGTGGTTTACTTACTTAAACAAACTGACAAAATGATCTTCATCATCTTCTGATTATTGGACATCGTTTTCGATTGGTGAGTTTCTGTCATTTATGTTTACAGATAAAAGAAAGAAAGAAAAAAAGACAGTGTTATGTGGACGGATATGCAGACCTGAAGACCCAAAGACCTGAAGACCCAAAGACCTAAAGACCTAAAGACTAGAAGACCTAAAGACCCAAAGACCTAAAGACCCAAAGACCTAAAGACTAGAACACCTAAAGACCTAAAGACCTAAAGACCCAAAGACCCAAAGACCTAAAGACCCAAAGACCTAAAGACTAGAAGACCTAAAGACCCAAAGACCTAAAGACCCAAAGACCCAAGACCTAAAGACTAGAAGACCTAAAGACCCAAAGACCTAAAGACTAGAAGACCCAAGACCTAAAGACCTGAAGACCTAAAGACTAGAAGACCTAAAGACCTAAAGACCCAAAGACCTAAAGACTAGAAGACCTAAAGACCTAAAGACCCAAAGACTAGAAGACCTAAAGACCCAAAGACCTGAAGACCTAAAGACCTAAAGACCTAAAGACCCAAGACCTAAAGACTAGAGGACCCAAAGACTAGAGGACCCAAAGACTAGAGGACCCCAAAGACCTAAAGACCTAAAGACCCAAAGACCTAAAGACCTAAAGACCCAAAGACCCAAAGACCCAAAGACCTAAAGACCCAAAGACTAGAAGACCTAAAGACCCAAAGACCTGAAGACCTAAAGACCTAAAGACCCAAAGACCTAAAGACCCAAAGACCTAAAGACCTAAAGACCCAAAGACCTAAAGACCCAAAGACCTAAAGACCCAAGACCCAAGACCTAAAGACTAGAAGACCCAAAGACTAGAAGACCTAAAGACTAGAAGACCTAAAGACCCAAAGACTAGAAGACCTAAAGACTAGAAGACCTAAAGACTAGAAGACCTAAAGACCTAAAGACCCGAAGACCTAAAGACTAGAAGACCTAAAGACCCTAAGACCTAAAGACCCAAAGACCTAAAGACCCAAAGACCTAAAGACTAGAAGACCTAAAGACCTAAAGACCTAAAGACTAGAAGACCTAAAGACCCGAAGACCTAAAGACCCGAAGACCTAAAGACCAGAAGACCTAAAGACCAGAAGACCTAAAGACTAGAGGACCTAAAGACCTGAAGACCTAAAGACCCGAAGACCTAAAGACCTAAAGACCAACAATCTTATGAACTCTAAGTGTCACTGCTGCTGTAAAGACTGGTCTGTGATCTGTCTGTGACGTAAAACTGATGATATAAAAACAACATAAGAGAAACGTTAAACAAACTGTCCAGACCTGCTGCGCTGGATCCGGTGCAGGAGGAGCATCATCTCCACCTTCATGCTCCTCTTGCTCCTCGCAGCCTCCAGTGGTCCACTGCTCCTCCTCCTCCTCCTCATCAGAGGACTCAGCTCCCCAGGGACTGATCAGGCCCAGCGGCTCATCCAAGAAAGGAGGCATGATGGGAATGGCATCGCTGTTGACCCCGCTGGCTGAGACGTCCTCCGGCAGGAAGTGGTCTTCACAGATGAGATCCTGCTCTGTCCAGTCCTGCTTGTCGGTCTCCCTCAGAGCCGCCAGCCACACCTGAACATCGAAACAAATCCATTCATCAGGTTAATGAACCTGACAAAATCTAAGGGCTCACCTCAGGGCCTGAAGACCTGAACCTCAGGGCCTGAAGACCTGAACCTCAGGGCCTGAAGACCTGAACCTCAGGGCCTGAAGACCTGACAACCTGAGGACCTGAAGACCTGAGGACCTGAGGACCTGAAGACCTGACAACCTGAGGACCTGACAATCTGAGGACCTGACAACCTGAGGACCTGACAACCTGAGGACCTGACAACCTGAGGACCTGAAGACCTGACAACCTGAAGACCTGACAACCTGAGGACCTGATGACCCGAGGACCTGAAGACCTGACAACCTGAGGACCTGATGACCCGAGGACCTGAAGACCTGACAACCTGAGGACCTGAAGACCTGAGGACCTGAAGACCTGACAACCTGACAATCTGAGGACCTGACAACCTGAGGACCTGAAGACCTGACAACCTGAAGACCTGACGACCCGAGGACCTGAAGACCCGAGGACCTGAAGACCTGACAACCTGAGGACCTGAAAATCTGACAATCCGAGGACCTGACAACCTGACAATCTGAGGACCTGAAGACCTGAGGACCTGACAACCTGAGGACCTGACAATCTGAAGATCTGAGGACCTGAAGATCTGAGGACCTGAAGATCTGAGGACCTGAAGACCTGAGGACCTGAAGACCTGAAGACCCGACGACCTGAAGACCTGACAACCTGAGGACCTGAGGACCTGACAATCTGAGGACCTGACGACATGAAGAACTGAGGACGTGACGATCTGACAACTACTAAGAAAGCTACAAAGTCAGAGATACACATGTTACAGTGTCACGTGACAAAGACACGTACAAACAGTGACGTCTTCAAACGTTCAGATACTTTAACTTCATTAATTATTCATGACTAAAGAAGCGTCACAGTTAAAGTTCTGATCACAGCAGCTCGGTCTGTTAACACGTCACCAGTTAAACCCGGTAACAGCTCGGTGTCAGCCCGGTGTCAGCCCGGTGTCAGCTCGGTGTCAGCCCGGTGTCAGCTCGGTGTCAGCTCGGTAACAGCCCGGTGTCAGCGTCTTATCTCCGGTTCGGTTCCGTACCTTGACTCGAGCCGGGTCGCTGGGGAAGCTGAAGAACCTCTTCGGTGTTCGGCTGTAGGCGGCCCGGTTGACGCTCGCCGTCCGGTTCGGACAGCCGGACACGACACACTTCACCATGGTAACGGCGGCTCCTCCGCCCGGACCGAAGCGGCCGGGCTTAACGGAACCCCCGAACCGCCGTTTGGACCCCGTTAATGTTCGGAACCAGCGCGAGAGAGACGGAACGTGCCGTTTGTTTATGTCACGCCGGAAGGAGATGTCCTTCGTGACCCGGATGTACAACAATGGAAAGAAAAGGCGCCAAATGTCACTGTCACGTGCCTGTTTCTAAAAGTACGGAGGGCGGAAAGCGCCAAAATTAATAAATAACCATTAAATAATTACATGAAACCAGCGTGTAAAAATCATTTAAATCGTATTATCTGTCATTTAAGGCAAAGATACTTGTTTTTTATTTCTTTATTTACTTCCCATCAGACAGTTTCCATGCACAAAACACCAAAGACAAAGGAAACAATATAATTAAAGGAAAAGAAACAATATAACTGAAGATAAAGATCTATATGCAGATTTCTTTATTTAGTTTAGTTTGCTTTTTGTTTTAGCTCAACTTTTTTTTAAAGATATTGAAGAGATGTAAAGACATTTTAAACATTTTAAAAATGAAAAAATGAACAATAAAAGTTAGATACAAATGCACTGTTCTTCATGCCATGTTCTACCAGGTGGACACCTTTTCTCTACACAGAGCAGCGCCGGTCCTGGCCACATTTGCGCCCTGGGCGAACACCCCCCACCCCACCCCGAGGCGAACATTTTCTCGTGCGCCCTCACGGCCGCCCGTGCGCCCCCATCAGTCTGTCCGCCGCCCCCCTCTGCCTTGTCATCACCCCGCTCCTGGGGCGCCCGCTCCGCTAACTTAATGAGCGGTATCGAAAATTCGTGAGGTTTTTTTGCTTTTTCGGGCGCTCGTGCGCCCCCCATGCACCCTGGGCGGTCGCCCACATTGCCCATAGCTAAGACCGGCCCTGACACAGAGACACTGAGGAGCCAGACTTCAGGAGCCCAAACCCGGGATAAAGAGGTTCAGTGAATGTGGTGTTGAAGGTGTGGAGGTGGATCAGGGTGTCAGAGCAGACTCTGTAGAAGGACAGAGAGCCAGCAGGACAGTCCACATACACTGCTACTCTGTCAGAGACCGAGGGCGACAGAGGGATGTCGGTTCTCACGTTATTGTGCCAGACAGAGTGGCTGTGATCGGAGCAGCACAGACTCCAGGACTGATCGTTCCCTCCAAACCTGCTGTCATATCCGTCTCCTTTCCTTCTGATTCCTCTGTAAGACACCGCGATGTGAACCAGCCCGCTCCACTCGACCTCCCAGTACCAGCGATCGGTCAGAGCGTTTCTGCACAGCAGCTGGACCCAGTGGTCGAATCTCTCTGGATGATCAGGATACGACTGATCCTCCCTCACCCACGCGACCTTCCCGTTGTCAGACAGTTTGAGGCGTCGGTTTGCCGTGTCCGGGACCAGTGTGAGTTCACAGGCATCTGATGAGAGAGCGAGAACTTTATTATCCAACACAACTGCACGGTTAACTGTTATATACAACAGGAAGCCCTGACCAAATAACAACACTGAGACTGTTCACTACTCGCATCACTCCCTCTGCAGCTGTTCTAATGTTTACATTAATGTTCATCATTTATCGTAGATTGTAGCAAAGATGAACATATTTCTGCATCAGCCACGTCAGTAACTAACAGCAGTCAACGTCAGACAACCTCATCATGCGTAACAGTTACCGAGTGTTTCTGTAGCATTGACAAAACATTAAAAAATAATTAAATATGTCTAATTAAACTAAAGCTCCCTCTGCTGTATATAAATATGACACCAAACTCCCTTTAAGAAATATGACATTCAAACAATTCCTGATGTGTCTGTAAAAACACGTCAGTCTCAAAACACTAGTGTTCAGGAAATGTTCATGTGTTGCCTTCAAACTGAATCCACACTTACACTTCCTCACACCAGGTTTCAGTCTCTGCTCTCCACCATAGTCCATACTAGAAGGAAACACAAACATAATGAGCTGAACTCACCAGATATCAGGAAGGAGTTGAACAACTAAATATAAATACGGACTTTCTGCAACATTAAGCCTGTTCTGAACTTTCGTGTACTATGCCTCCACAAAGAAACCGACAGTTTGAGTATGGCAGACTCCAAACTGTCGGTCCATACCTGAGAGTGTCCAGTCTCCAGTGTGGATCCTCCAGTCCAGCAGACAGCAGCTTCACTCCTGAGTCTCCTGGATGATTGTAGCTCAGGTCCAGCTCTCTCAGATGGGAGGGGTTGGAGCTCAGAGCTGAGGCCAGAGAAGAGCAGCCTTCCTCTGTGATCAGACAGCCTGACAGCCTGGAGATATTTGAATTAAGACAAACACAAGTCGGTAACAGAACATCTATACAGAATTCTCTATTAGTTCTTCACAGACGTCACTTTAAGTCGTGTTAAACAGTAATAATGTTGTTAGAATTGATCATCTTTAACAAAAAATCTAAATAATAATGTTGTTAGAATTGATCATCTTTAACAAAAAATCTAAATTCTAACCTGAGACTTTCCAGTGTACAGTGTGGACTCTCCAGTCCAGCACAGAGCTTCTTCACTCCTGAATCCTGCAGGTCATTGTTGCTGAGGTCCAGATCTTTCAGACTAGAGGACTGGGAGCTGAGAACTGAGGACAGAGCTTCACAGCTTCTCTCTGAGAGGTTACAGTCACTCAACCTGCATTAAAAATGCAATACAACAGTGAAAAACTTTGTCTTTCTTCTCCATGAAATATAAAGTTCACAATTTAAAATATCTAATGATCCATCCACCTACAGAGCTTTGTTGGAGGCTTTGATCACTGGCAGCAGCCTCAGAAGAGCCTCCTCTGAAGCAGAGAATTTCTTCAGGTCAAACACGTCCAGATCTTCTTCTGATGTCAGTAAGATGAAGACCAGAGCTGACCACTGAGCAGGAGAGAGTTCCTCTGTGGAGAGACTTCCTGAACTCAGGGACTGTTGGATCTGCTCCACTAGAGAACGATCATTCAGTTCATTCAGACAGTGGAACAGGTTGATGCTTCTCTCTGCAGAGGGAGTCTCTTCAATCTTCTTCTTGATGTACTCGACTGTTTCCTGATTGGTTTTTGAGTCACTTCCTGTCTGTGTCAGCAGACCTCGTAGGAGAGTCTGATTGGTCTGCAGTGAAAGTCCCAGGAGGAAGCGGAGGAACAAGTCCAGGTGTCCATTTGGACTCTGTAAGGCCTTGTCCACAGCACTCTGGTAGAGATGTGTTAGTTTAGGTTTGTCTCTGAAGACTTTAGACCACCAGGATGTTCTTTGTTCTTCTGACAGCAGATTGACTCCAGAGTTGATGAAGGTCAGATGGACATGAAGAGCAGCCAGAAACTCCTGAACACTCAGATGGACGAAGCAGAACACCTTGTCCTGGTACAGTCCTCTCTCCTCTTTAAAGATCTGTGTGAACACTCCTGAGTACACTGAGGCTGCTCTGATATCGATGCCACACTCTGTCAGGTCTGATTCATAGAAGATCAGGTTTCCTTTCTGCAGCTGCTCAAAAGCCAGTTTTCCCAGAGACTCAATCATCTTCCTGCTCTCTGGACTCCAGTGTGGATCTGACCCAGCCCCTCCATCATACTTGATGTTCTTCACTTTGGACTGAACCACCAGGAAGTGGATGTACATCTCAGTCAGGGTCTTGGGCAGCTCTCCTCCCTCTCTGGTCTTCAACAGATCCTCCAGAACTGTAGCAGAGATCCAGCAGAAGACTGGGATGTGGCACATGATGTGGAGGCTTCGTGATGTCTTGATGTGGGAGATGATTCTGCTGGCCTGCTCCTCATCTCTGAATCTCTTCTTGAAGTACTCGTCCTTCTGTGGGTCAGTGAACCCTCTGACCTCTGTCACCATGTCAACACAGTCAGGAGGGATCTGATTGGCTGCTGCAGGTCTTGTGGTTATCCAGAGGCGAGCAGAGGGAAGCAGTTTCCCCCTGATGAGGTTTGTCAGCAGCACATCCACTGAGGTGGACTCTGTAACATCAGTCAGGATCTCAGTGTTGTGGAAGTCCAGAGGAAGTCGACACTCATCCAGACCGTCAAAGATGAACACAACCTGGAAGTCTTGAAACCTGCAGATTCCTGCTTCTTTGGTTTCAGTGAAGAAGTGATGAACAAGTTCCACCAAGCTGAACTGTTTCTCTTTCAGCACATTCAGCTCTCTGAAAGTGAATGGAAACATGAACTGTATGTCCTGGTTGGCTTTGTCTTCAGCCCAGTCCAGAGTGAACTTCTGTGTTAAGACTGTTTTCCCAATGCCAGCCACTCCCTTTGTCATCACTGTTCTGATTGGTTCATCTCTTCCAGGTGAGGCTTTAAAGATGTCTTCACAGCTGATTGTTGGTCTCTCGGTTTTCCTGAATGCTGTTTCAATCTGTCTGATCTCGTGCTCAATGATGACCTCTCCTTCTGTCATGTAGAGCTCTGTGTAGATCTCATTTAGAAGTTTAAAATTTCCTGCTTTTGTGATTGTCTCGAATAAACGCAGAAACTTCTTCTTCAGGTTGGACTTGAGTTTATGCTGATACTTGTCAATCTCTGAATGAATAAAAAAAGAGATGACACAAATGACAAAATGCTAATTTTGTTCATCTGAAGATAGTATTACATTAATTGTAAGTAATATTGTCTGAGTAACTGATGGTCAAAGACAGGACAATTACATGAGAAACAAATGAGGTCAGAGACAGAGCATTGAAAATGACCAATCAAAGGAGGGGAGTCCATTCCATTCATTCTGTGTCACAACTTAACAGGCAAGCAAGTATTGAGCAAACTCCCAGGACAACTCTGGTATGTTTGCAAAAGTGAAGAGCTTGTCTACTGTTCGGTTACCAGAACTTGAGGTTTGACTCAGAGATGTGTCAACCAAGACCAGGGGTCCAACTGAGACTTGATCCAGCTGCCTCCACAATACAGGCTTTGAAAACTTGTCTGCTTGTCCATATCCCCAGCCACCATCCTTCAGAGACCACGGCCTCAGCCATGTTAACAGTTCGTCCTCACCGGGTGGTGATCAGTTGACAGCTCTGATCTTTGCTCTACATGTCCCAGACATGGCTGCAACCTGATAAAATTACTAAAGTGATGATCAACCTTCTGGGTCCGATTCTAAATGATAAATGGACTGTACTTATATAACGCCTTTCTAGTCTTCTGACCACTCAAAGTGCTTTACAGTACATATCTCATTCACCCATTCACACACATTCATACACTGATGACACAGCCTTTGGGAGCAATTTGGGTTCAGTATTTTGCCCAAGGACACTTCAACATGCAGGGAGGGGATCGAACCGAGGATCCTCCCAAACTCCCTCTCTGTCACATCCTTTTATTAACGGCTTACCTGAAAGTCCTGATGTCCTGATGTTTGATAAATTCCCCACTAGATCATTCTCATCCATCCTTTCTAAAAGCATTCTGGCCACCTTCATAGTGTTTGTACTGTAGATCTCCACCATCCGATCCACTGTGTCGATCCTGTCGGCATTCTCCAGTCGACTCTTTGGAACTGGTGGGAATCCCTCTAAGATCTCCTTCTTCTGCAGGTACCACTTGAATTTTTTAAAAACCTTTTCATTCAAATTCTCCAAAATTTCCAGGAGCTCCATATGTGTTGCCATCTGTCCTCTGTCAAGATCTGGAAGATATCAAAAGAACATTTTTACCTGAGAGACAAACACTTTTCTTCACTTCACAAGAAACTTTATTAGATTGTCTTATTCAAGTGGGATTACACTCGGAGGCATGAAATCACAAGTACTGATTTTTACATGATGCCCAGTTTGTAACACTGTAAATACAACAGTATTTAAATACATTAATGTGGTCATTCTGTGTCAGGATGTGGTCCAGGATCAGACACTTAAAGGAGAGCCTTCAGACCTTTAAGTGTGCCTGAATAATAATTTATTCTTTAATCTTTTTCACTGATGACACACAACAAAACATCTGAACGATTGTCAGACTCAGGCGACAGTTTAAAGGAAGGAGAAAATTAGTCATCATTAGTGAGGTTTCACATCCCTGAAACAAACAACCTTACATAACCCCACAGAGTGTGTGTGTGTGTGTGTGTGTGTTTGCTCATAACTCACACAGCAGCTTCGGCGACACAAAGAGTCACAGAAGTATATTTTAGTTTTAAAAAATCTGTTTCATACCTCTGATTTGTTCAGAATCTTCAGTGAGGACAGCCAGCGAGTCGACAGAAGCTGATTATGTGAAACTGCCAGTTTGACGTGCGGTCAAACTGGCAGTTTCACATAATGGTAACACCCACCGATGGGCGTCTGTTCAAAATTGTGAGAGATGCCAACAAGATAATTGGCAGCAGCAGCTCTGTCTCTCAGAGATCTTTGACAGACGAGTCCTACAGAAGGCTCGGTCCATCCTGTCTCGCCCTGACCACCCATTGTTGCAGGAATTTATTTCTCTGCCGTCTGGACGGAGATACATGCTACCTAGGGCACGAACAAATAGGTACAAATTCTCCTTTGTTCCACGTGCAATCAATGCAATCAATGCGATCAATGCAATCAATGCAATCAATGCGATCAATGCGATCAATGCGATCAATGCGATCAATGCGATCAATTTGCACAATTCTTAAATCGCACTGTTCTTGTGGCATCTGTTTATCTTTTATAGACTTTTTGCCTTCTGTCACTTATATTCTAACTTCGTTTAGGATTGTTTAAATCAAGTTTTGGTTGCTTTACTTTGCGTCATTGTTATATGTCACTGTTTGTCTATATATTGTTTGTTGTGTAAGTTGCATTGTCACTGCAAATCAAATTTCCCCTGGAGGGGCAATAAAGCTCTGAAATGAACTGAACTTCTGCAGAGCACCTCTGACTCGCTGCTCTGCAACCCCCCATCCAGTTTAAAAGATCATCAGCTGTCTTATGATTTCAGTTCAAAAAACTCATTTCTGACTCGTCTCACAGCCGCTGTGATGCAGATCTTCCACTAGGTGGCGCTGCTGTAAAAAGACATCACAGAGCTTCACCTCCACCATCCCAGCTGTATTTCACCTCTCCACATGTGAAGACTCACTTCAGTCAGATGCACAGAAAATAAACATTTAGAAGTGTTTTCATTCGTGCACACTCACCTGAAAATAAGATTTGTTATGTTTTTACTCGTTTGCCTTCGTCAGGATCGGCCAATCAGAGGCAGAGTAAGGCGGCTCATGACCTCCTAATAAATGTATTTTTTAGTATGTTCATGTTTTTTCATACAGTGATACTTTTACACTTAGAAATTGTATAAATTATACTGTAAATATACTATATTTATACACATTTTATTCACGTCACTCTACTCATTATTAATTGTATTCTATTTCTTTATTTTATTTGATCTTTTTATCACTAGAGCTCTTAAACATTATTTATAAATCACTTTTCATGCAGTTCAAAGGGTAAAAACTTTTAGTATATAGTAACCGTAACTTGAAAAAGATAATTCATTGTTGTGCACACTTTGGTCTCCACATCATTTTGTTCATTATAACACCCACCTGTCAATCAAAGCGTCCACGCTCTTAACCCTGCATAACTTTAAGCCTTAATATAATGTGAACAGGTGAGTTGTATATAAATTCACCCTCAGTACAGTTGTCATGAACGGGGAAATTAGCTACAGAGACCAAAACTGTTTTTTGTACCAGGCTGTAAACATGTTTATTTCTGCTGTGAAGTTGGACATTTGGACATGGGGACTTATGGAGACTGACTCACTTCTGGAGCCAGCCTCAGGTGGACGTTAGAGGAACTGCAGGTTGTGGCTTCTTTTTGACGTCCTGTAGAACACATGAAACTCGCTGTCTGATTTGCATTGTGGTTCACTGTGATGAAAAATGACACATTTGAGCTCTTTGCTGAGACAAGCAGCAGATGTTTGTGACAGACTCCTTTAAAAAGTCTCTCGCCTCCTCCGACATATTCTGAATTTTTGGAGCCTTCGTTACCAAAACATCAGAGGTCAAAGAGTGCGTCCTGCTCATATAGATCAGTTCTAATCTCACAGCAGCTGCAGCCTCCATGTGCCGATCACTGAAGATTTGATTTATCTCCACGATCACGATGTGTGCTAATCAACAAACATGGCTGCCACGTTGTTCCAGGAGATGCTTTTCTTCTTGAAGCGACACCGAGCGGCTTCTTGTCTGAAGACAAATTCGTTCCATCTCGTGAACCTGGAGGAGATTTAGAGCTGGCAGAACGAGACATGCTCACATTTGGAGTTAGCATTTCATATTTCAACACTAACAGATGTGATGTGTGTGTTTCTCTGTTTTGAACATCGGGATACTCTTGAACTCTTTGGCTCCTTCAGACACCGTTTGCTTCTCGTTTGGTGCCTGTGGAGCCAACACGATTATTATTATTAGTCCAACAACTGTGAAACCATCACCTGCTGAGTCACTGCTTCATGAACCCATGCTGGAGTGAGTCAGTCTGAGCTGCTGGAGAGTCATAAAACCACAAATATCTGGCTGATTATTTAGTCTTCCCACATTCTGCATACTTTACCTGCTTTTCACATTCCAACATTATATAATGTACAATATACTCAATCTGGATCCTCAAGACTAAACACAAAAGCAGGTCCTGAACAAACAGTTTTTATTAGCCAAGCCTCAGTAAGTCTACAAGAGATTATTCATTTCATTATTAATGAATATTCTGATTATTTATAATGAATCTGTGAATTATTTGTTTTATGTCAGGTTCTGGAGCCATCCCAGCTTGTGTTGTTACTCAGTTTACCGTGAAATAAAGAGAAGTGAGGAATGCTGAGACATAAAGAAATGACCAAAATTATTAATCACTTATCAAAATAGATGCATGAATTAGCTCGTGATCAGCGAATGGATTGTTTCTTTCCTCCTGCAGAGTCGTTGGCAATGAAATGATACAAATATCAAAAAGTCGGAATGAAAAATGAACTCAAACATTTTCGCAGCAGTTTGGACAGAACTCACTGACTCAAAGTGTTTTACTGTGGAAAACTTTCTCCGTGCAGGTGAATTCTTCATCAAACCCTGAAATACTAAATGTGAAAGCTTCTGGTACAGATAGTACAGACAGATGCAGAGGGCGTGTCACAGGGACACAGCAGTACTGAATATTACTCACTACTCCAACCTGCTGATCTAGATTGCATTGCCTGCTCACTCAGCTCTGGTTCTGGCATGACACCGGCTCCGGTTCCCGCCCTGGCCTGTAAACCTCAAAGTGCCTGTGGTCCAAACACCGACACCCCCCTGGTGCTCTGAGCTCCAGAGGAAACTACAGGAGGCTGTTTCTGTTTCCCAACAATGACCCGAGCAGACCCGCCTGTACGTCGACTCAGCTTCCCTGTGAACGCGACTTGTTGAGCTGGTGACTCACAAAAGTTTGATTAGACTTTTTCTTCCTACTGTTCATTTATCTGAAGTTAGTCCAAGATCAGGCGGAGTGAATCGTGTCAGCCAATCAAGTCACTGCTATTGGAGATATGTGGCAGTTTGGGTCAAGGTGTCACAAACGAGTTAAACACGTGAAGTGAAATCACCACAGTCAGTCAGGCGTCGTTCAGGGGATTGATTTTAATGTGTTTAAGTAATTTAAAACTCTTTAACAAAATAAATAATCAACTAATATGATGTGATACATTTGGAAAGAGGTCAGTGTTCAGAACGTCTCACAAAAGCTATTTTACAGACAGTTTTATCATCGTGTGGTGAAAATGAAAACAACAGTCCTGTTCCAGAACATGCAATGAATCATCACACATTCACTGCTTCTTTCTGGAGTTTCACTTGGCGTCGATAAGAAACGACGAGGTTTGCACAACAGCCTTTGTCAGAGTTCATCGTTTTGTGATGCAAAGCAACACGACTGGAACTGAAACACGTCAGATCGATGATCCTGTTCATTTGTCACTGAGTGACTCTGAGCTCACGACTTGTCAAATTAAAAATGATCGTCTGAAACTTCATGAGCTCACTGTGACCTCTGTCAGGCATCACATGACGTGCTGCTGGAGGACTGAAGGTGCTTTATCAGAAGGTATCTATGGATTCTAATCAGTACTTTGACTTTGTTTGCACAGGTGAAGCTTTAAAAGAAGAAATAATTTGTGTTTCAATCCAAATATGTCAAAAAAGTTTTACACATTTTTTAGTAATGTGAACGGACGCCTGTTTCCGTCCACTAATTTGGTGTGATTAGTAGGAGCTGGTTTACAAGGTAAACAGTAGGTGGCGCCAATTCTCTCATCAGGAAACTAGAATGAGAGGACACAACAAGACGACGTCATGAAAAGAAGCTCGAAGGTGTGAAACAGAAAAACAAACGTTTCCAACATGTGGAGCGCTGCAGTTTTCTGTGTATCTTTGTAAAGACACGGCTGCATAAGCTGCAGACTGGTCACATGACTACAGCTGCTCAGGTGATGGTCAAAGGTCAAACCACTACCTGCCTCCAGTGACAGACTGCTGAGGAAGCAGTACTCTAAACCAGTTTAGTTATATTCCATAGATTACACACTGCGAGTATACTTCATTGTACAGCAAATAAATATTTCTGTTGTATATTTCTACGTCTCTTTGCGTCAGTTCCCGGGACACTTGTTGGAGGAATAAGTAAAAGTATTATTCTAAAACTGACACAGATATATTCTGATTCACATTCAGACAAAAACATGTATGAGAATAAAACGACTGACCGACAGCTTCAAGACACTCTTGTCATGTGAAAACCTCAAAACTCCAGTTCAGATGTGACCCGCTGTTCAGAACTTCAGAAGGTTTCGTTTTCAGGACGCTGAAACATACCGTGATCCATTTCTGTGAACGTTTCATCATAGTTTCCTGACTGTGCACAGTAAAGAGTTAAAATTCAGATTTCAAGAAACCACTCACATCACATTATACTCAGCACAATGCTGTAATAGCTTATTCTTTGTCACAATGTTAAATGTAGAAGATCACAGCCTAAGACTAAAACTCATCTGAGATTTGGAAAATGAAGTTTGGTAAGACTTATTTCAATTCATTAATGGAAATTTAACAACTCTTGGTTCTTGGTGCATGTAGCATTTAAAAGATGTGACAGAGGTAAAATGAATGCTCCACCCCTTTTCCACCAAATGAGCTCTCGTACTTTAACAAGTTTTGTTCAGGATACAACAACTGTCAACCAAAATGAATCTTCATGTACAGACAGAAATGTTCACTCTTTAAACTATCTGTAGGACTTTCCAAATAAGTTGGACTGTTTTGAGAAAAATAATCATGTTATGTTATGTCATCAGGTTTTTATAGATTATATCAAAATTCCTCATAACGCAACTTTTTGCTCAAAATAACTTCATTCTTCAAATCTCAGATTTTTGTGGCCCTAACACTGAAGTCGTGGCCTCAGCGCGTTAAAGTTAGATAAGTCTTTTATTCTTTGTATGGAAGCGTTCCTCACTGTGGTTTAAAGTTTAAAAAGTCTTTAATTCTTTGTATGGAAGCGTTCCTCACTGTGGTTTAAAGTTAGATAAGTCTTTTATTTAAAACAAACATGAAGGTGCGTCTGAAAACGACTTGTGACTGTGGAGCTGTGAGGTTTTCAGCTGTGTGACCATTAAAATACCAAAACGTTGAACATTTCAGGGCCTTTCTCCTCGAGGCGGTGTTACCGCAGCCTCAAGTCAAATATTTTTTCATCGTCCCTCAGTGCTACAAATCAGCTGAGATCATCCGGTAGCAGAAAGAAAGGTCACAAGTTCAACTCCCTCCCTGTGTGTCATCAGCCAAATGTTGTAAAGATGAGCTGGTCAGTGTTCAGCACTCCTATCTAATACTTCATTAACAACACTGTACATGTCCAAAGTGTCATTAGAGACAAACAAAAGGGTCCATCTGTGTTAATTCTGATGCGTACAGGACTTGTTGTGTTGTTCCTCCCGTCTCTCAGGTTTGGTGTTTGAGTGTGTGCCGGCTCCTTTTTTCCCAGAATGCACCTCTGTATCTCTTCAGCTGTTTGTCAGTCTTCCTCGTCACCGCAGGATTTTCCGCTCTGAGGACGAAGAAGGGACGAGAGACAGTTTGAGTGTTTTTATATCTCACAGTATGTTTTAATGTATGTGTGTGTGCTTCTGACTTAAGCTACATTCGAGGACACATCACATCAGACCAGTTTACTGGGGTCGGCCTGACCAAATGGGGACAAACTGATTTTTGGGTCAGGTTAATGTTTGCTATGTCTCAAGGAAATAAATATAAGTCTATGTAACGTCCCCAAATGTGACCTCAGTGTGTCCTCACTCTGTTTGCGTCCGGACGGAGCAGAAACTCGAACACTCGGCATCCTGAGTGTTTGTGCAGAGGCAGCGTCTGAGGTCCCTCCTGAGTCGGACTGAACCAAATCCATAAGGAACCAGGTGACTGGAAGACAGGAAGAGGCCGTGTCAATCATTCATTGTCCTTGTTAACATCGGTGACACATCTACAACACATTTACATTTCCTTGTTGGAGGTTTTTCCTGGATTTCTCTCACATTATGACGGGTCATAGCTACCGTATAACGTCGTCATATGCACATTATGAGCTTGTTATTAAGTTGTTTTTGTACCTAGACTTAACCAAACTGCAGCTGCTTAAGCTAAAATCTGAAATGTTTCTCAACAAGCTTTATTTTGAAAGTCTAACAGACGATAACTCGAGTCCTGCGTGTCCAAAAGTGACGCTACCCAGCATCATCGTTTGAAGCCATTTTTGACGAGTTGGGGGTGAGAACATTTTCTGCCTGAGTTGATGATTGTTAAAAGAATAGTTTGACATGTTGTGCAAACGTCTCCTCGGTTTGTCTTTTACTACTGCAGTGATGCATCCTGCTGCTGATCCATCTGGTGCCAGTGTTTAAGGGGATCCACCGATGGATTATTGGTGGGGTTAACTACACCACAGACTGCCAGCAGATGCCAGAGGCTTAACAGGACTACATCCATGTCAAAACAAGGATGAGGTTTAAAATAAAATGGAGGTTTATTGCTGTTAAAATGCATCACCATGATCACATTGTTCAAAAGTTTCACGTCTTTTCTTTTTTGAAACATCTGGCTCTCATTTCCACTTTAAAATGTGACCCAGCCTTCCTCTGCCCTCCACCGTCCTCCATCAACACTCTCCCACCTTCTTCACCGTCTGCTGTGTCATTTATTTTCCTTTCTACACTTTGTTAACGTCTTGTTTTATAACTCTGTTGGCTTCACTTCCACTTTTATGTCTTCATTTCATTGTCAAAGGGTCAGTGAGCTCCACCCTTCAGGTACTGTCTTTACTCTTTCAATAAATCAACGTGACCTGAACTACTGAACTGCAGCTTGATGAGTTACGGCACTTCTACTCGTCTCTTATGGGTTATCATGTCAGCAGATAAGATTATTTATGTTGGACCCCGGAGGACGTTCACGATGAAGTGCTAATGTTCAGGGCCGTACTACACCTGTCCTCCAGGATCCCTGATACCCGCTGGTTCAGAGGTGTTATACATCACTATCAGTGTTTTCACTGATTGTGAATGGTTCAAATTTCAGTTCAATACAAAACTGATTTTACTGTTCACGGCTCAGCAGTCAAATATCTGCTGCAGAGTTCTCACATGACTAATTTGTAGTTTTTACAGACGTCTGGCAGCTGACTCTGATGCAGTATGTGGGAGATTTCCTTTCAGCGTATGACCAATGCTCACACAGTGTCACATCATACATTCTGAATGTGCTCACTCGGTTTGTTATCTGGGAAATAAAACTCTCACACACTCCCATTAGTGAAAAGTTAAAAAACATTGGTTTCTATCTGGCTGGATGTTTCGTTCAGTAAATCTGTCGACCGAATGTCAGATGTTATGTAAAGTGTTTGTTTGAGTTCACTGCAGGTGGCTCGTAGTGGAGGAGGGTTGCTGCTGTCTTTGGTTTGGATAGAAGCCTTTTTGGATGCTTCAGTATTCAGTGTTTTATTGTTACAGTTAAAATCTGAAAACTGTGTGAAGGTCAGACTTTCAGAATAACATTTACACTCAGAGTCTTTGGTTTGGTTTCTTTGTTAAGAAAGGAAACGGTCAACAAATCAAGAGCTGGTATGATCTGCAAATTAAAAAAGATAAATAAATAGAATATGACCAGAAGACAAACACATGTTGACATGAAGGACATGCTGCATCCAGGAGCTCCCTGTCGCCCTGCAGGGTTTCGTGGTAAAGTGAGTGATGGTGGGAATTGGCAGTGCTGTTTAAAAAAGGTCTTTATGATGAAGGCAGGAAGATTGCATTTTACCACACGGCTATGTTTAGACTAAACCAACAATCTGAGAGTTAGTGAGAGGGTCCCACCACTGCACGAGCTGTTTTTGGCTCATCTCTGGAAGCTATTTCGGTGACACCTCTATTTTTCTCCCTCTCAAGTTAATTCATTTCGAATGTGACTTATCAGCATGGCATGAAAAATACAGTTCAGTTCAGCAGTTAAATTTGTTGAAACCGCTCAGAAGTCGGATACGGTGAGATAAAATTAAAAAAGGGAGCAATCAAATGAAACTACATCATCTGAGATAAAGTAAACCTCAAGACTTTTCTCCACCTAATTTTGACCTTTAAATCCGCAGACCTTCTCAGAAATGATCATGGGACCTTCTCATTTTAATAACACTCTGTGAACTCAGAGACACAGACATGGCAACAGACTTTCAGGAGGTAAGTGGTTGTGGGCAGATCAGGGTCCGACCACAGTGATTTCAGACTCTTTGTGGTCTCCTTGGTGGCTTCGTGTTAAAAGGGTTAAAACGGGCAAAAGGAAACATGGCAGAAATTACCCTTCGTTAGGAAAGGTGCTCTTTCTTATTTGCCCCACCACATCTGACTGCTCACTCATTGCTTGTGCATACTGAACTAAAATGAAGTTAATTGCTGCCAATTGTGAAAGGAGACTCACGCCTGGTTCCTGTTTGAGGGCAGGAAATTTAAAAATATGAACATCTGGACAAGAAAATGAGAAAAATAAGGTGTCGATACAAAAAAACGCTGCGATGGAATTTAGACATTTCCGGAATTTCAACTTCAGCTGGCTCATGAAATCAATTACCACAAAATATCATGGAGGAAAAAAGTTGGTATGTACTATGTATTATGTATTCATCATCTGGCTCCTACAGAGTTACCTACTGTTGCATTGTTGTTTAATATTTAGGCGGAGGGGGTCACAAATCCCTCAAAACTGTGACTCCAAACGTGATTCCTAGATGACAGCGGCCATATCTGTCCGTGAAGGTTCTCAGTCTTTCTTGAAAAAGGTTAAGTCTGGGGCAGTTGTACTTGCTTGAAGATCCGTGATGATGGATCATCACCTGATGCCCCAGGCTTAACCTTTTTCAAGAACTGTTTGGAGAAGTTAATGTTAAATAATTTGAGTCACTTGTCTGCTGACGGGAAAACTGGACGTGGCTCGATAAGAAACTTTGTTTTCTGAGTTTTCTTTTGTTCTTTTATATATTAAAAGTCCTGTCAATCAATTTGAACAAAGTTTATTCTGCATGCGAATCTGTAAGAATCTGTACAGGCGTGGATTTGAAAATATTTGGATATAGATGAAAGTTGATTGTACTCTAAATCCTGTAGTCTCTCATTCTCCTCTGTGAAACACTGACCTGGCAAATACTGAAAGTTTCTTAGATTTGGGCTGGAGCTGCTGTGTGAACGCCTCCCATCCTCCCCCAGAAACATTCCAGCTACTGCTGCAGGGAAACCCGTCCACACCCCTGAGAGCGTTCGGACAGATTACTGACGGCTTCTTATCTTTGGTTTGTTTTATTATCCCATTTTAAAACTGGAACATCACTTAGAAACGCTGCGGCGCTCCATTACAGTGAAAACAAACCGGGTCTTCTCTCGCTGACGGTACACTCACCTCGGCGTGTTGACCCAGACGATGCCGATGTGACAGAAGAAAATACACTCCTTGTCTTTCTGGTTCTCACAAGAGCAGCGTTTCTCACGCCGGTGGGCCGTGTGGGTGAGCTGTACCAGGGGGCCCTCCTCCGCCGTGGGGCTCGTAACAGAGAAGGTAGAGGCTGGAAAGTACAGGTGAGAGGTTGGTACTGCAGGTCGTGACCCAGAATTATTTTTGAACTTGGTTACTCATAGCTGGCTAACATTAACTACATTTCAAGAAGCATACTGTAAATATTCAGAATGCTATCCTCATCATGCCGTCCATGCTAATGACATTCATAGTGAAACATCTCCAAGATTTAGTTTTAATGAGTGGACAGAACGTGATTAACGTCTACGTGAGTGCTGAAACAAGTATCATACTGTGTCCTAGGTATTGAAGACACAGTATGATACTTAGATATTTGTTTGGAGTCCGGACAGCTAGTTTGAAAAACTAATTTCCTCTGCTCCAGGTTTCTGCTTCTTGAAGACAATTTTTCCTTTCGACCGTCGCCAAGTGTTCATGTGGTGTGAATTGTTGGGTCTCTGTAAATCATATTATAAAGAGTCCGGTGCAGACCTGCTCTGTATGGAAAGTGTTGACCATAGAAATCGAGGTTCAAGGTTCCACCTTGAAACCCGTCGACTCGTCTTTTCCTGTTTTTGAGTGCTGACCATGTGTTTTCTCGTCATGGGCTCTTCTTAATTTACTGCACAACAACCACAGCATGAGCAGAAATGTTACACTGTAACTGTACACCTGAACACACTCACACACACTCTGGCCTACATGCACACATGTACATATTAAAAAAGCACACACACACTCATAAAGCCCACAGACAGCCTTTGATCCTGCTGTCAGGGGAATGTTTGGGCGTCTAAAGACGGATGTACACATCGGCACTAAATAACAACTCTTCTCACGTTGGATGGTATAGGTCTGTTCTTTATATCACCGTGTCCCAAAGAATCAAATATCTGAGCTTATTATTCATGTAAAGTTTCCAAAGAAGCTGTTATTTGTCCAAGACAGTCACGTCCAAATCTTTCCCAGTCTGACATCAGTGCAATAAGAGTCCAAGGACTCTGAAACTAAAATGTGGACACTTTGGGTCTTTGTCTTTTGTTTCCAACAATATTAAAACTTTTAAGTGCTTCGATTGCTCAATCACCAACATATAAAGCAACCAAAAGACATCGAAGCCAAGAGACAGAGGTCACAGCACGCTGAAACAATGAAGCGAACACATGAGCAAACACATGTCAACCAGCCCGAGGAACGCCTGGGAAATCAAGATTCAAGCCTGACTTACAGGACCTTTCATGGCTTTCAGCTGGATCACGCCCGGACCGAACACAACCAGCGGGTTGACCAGCAGGGAATACAGTAGCCTACCGAGGTGGCACATGGCTGACCGAGCTAACCACAGTAAAGTCAAGTGACTCTAAGCTCTATCACAAAGCAAAGTCTTGAGTCTACTCTTAGAGGTGTTGACCGTGTCAGCCTCCAGAACCCAGATTCTCTTTTTCTGTGTCTGGCTTCCGCCGCTCGAGGTGCTGCTCGCCTCAAGCGTCGAGTTGTTCTGGGACGCGTCTGAAACGGACCACGAGGTTTGAAATCTTTCTTATTGTGACATTAATCAGAATTTTTTTTTAAAAGAAAGAGAAGGAATTAATAGATTTATTGATTAAAATTATTAGTTTACACCTCCTCCATTGTTTTTGTGCATTACGTCGTTATAGTCTTAAAGAGTTTGACTCATTTTTAAGACAGTTGAGTTTCAAAATAAAACAAGCTAACAATGCAGAGAGAGTTTTCTACTGATGATTAACAGAAAAATACAAAGACAGCTGCTTTGATGTCAAAGACGCACATCGAGAAAGCAAAAGACATTTTAAGTTTTAACAAAGTCACAGTGGCTCACAGTGGAGCAAACCCTAAACTCCTCATTGATAATCCTGATAATTAGCAGCTTCAGGCTCGACCCCGACTTCCTGCGGGTCAAACCTGGCAGAAGTCTTCTCTTTAACTCACCTCACTGTTTGGAATAGGACACGGATAACGAGGCCTGATGAATGAGGTGTTTGTTGAAGCAGGAATGTGACGAGAAGCTCGAGATAATTGTTTTTTTTGGAGGATTCAAAAAATATTAACAGAAGATGTGAGTCTATTTAAACAACTCCAGATGGTGAGTTATTAATATTTGACATTGAATCAAACTGAATAAAGAGGTTTCAGGTTGGCACAGTGGGTGCTGTCTTTATCTTTGTCTGGCAGCACGAGCACACAGAAAGCAAACATGACCTCCAGAAGAGGGTTTGCACGGTCGCGTCCCGCCCTGCCAAAGCAAATCTGGCTGAACTGAGGCGTTTTGTTCCAATGCGATGAGTTGGAATCCATTTAGCACGGAGATGTCACGCTATTCATCCACGGTCATCACATATCCTCCAAAACACACAGAAAACACAGCGAGAGGCAGGACGAGTCACCTGATAGAGCGCAGGTTAGACAAGCAGGGCAGAGGTCGCAGGTTTGAATCCCAAACTGAGAAAATGATCAAAACGTGGAGACTAAGGTGAAATTCTGCAGGAGGTCGGGTACTGTAGTTTGTGGATGAATGGAGGAGCAGATCATTCAGCTTTTACAAGAACACACAAGACTCAAATCAGACTTTTTCTAATCTAGATGGAAAAATGTGTTAAAATAATTATTATTGAAAGTCCATATTCATGACCGCCTCTCCTGGTTGGAGCGTTTTGACGTAAGTAAACAGAACTCTGCTTCCTGTTTCATGAGGACTTTCATCTTGAGCCTCCTTAAAAAAGCTTTTAAGAGCTTCATTATCTGACTGCTTTGCTGACATCGTGCATTTCTCAAATAAAACTTTGTGGTCATCAAAATGACACACCGTGCACCAGGTACTGTTATTCTAGCATAGCAGGAACCCGGCTCCAAACCTCAGACTCACTGTGCACACACGATCCAGGCCGGAAAACACCCGAGCCAGTCAGCGCTCTGAAAGCCATCTGACTGCTCCTGAAGCACGTGTTACACTGCAGATAACACTGTTCACTTTAAAGATCATTTCAGTTTCCCAGTCCTGAACAAACTGAACTCAGTGAGGCACAGTCGGGGTTCAGTTCTGTGCAGTGTGGAGAGATCGTGGCACCAATGAACGGCCACATGAGCATCGTCTGCCAGCAGCAGACCACATTATATAATACAACAATCATAGTAAACACCGTGTCATTGTGGTGCCAGCACAGAACAAAGATGTTCAAACTAACAGACTTCAGGTCCACGGCGCCAAAACAAGGAAAAATAAATACATGTGGAGAAAACTGCAGCTTCATCTCAAGTCATCGCTTAAACTCTGTTTGGATGCAAAGCCCTGACTGGGACGTCAGATGCTGAGAGCTGCTTCCTCTCTGAAGGCCATGAGTCAGACTTTATAGACGTTCTCCAAGTCTGCATCTGTTCAACCCTCACAGCAAAACAGACGCCCTTATGTTCCTATACTTTGTGCACGTATTCATGCAAATATCTGTGTTAGTTTGCATCTGTGGCCCCGGAAAACTCAAGAGGCCAAAGCGCAGACTCCTTCAGCGTTTGGAGGCTGCAAAGCCAAAGTCTATTTTCTTGCCCCTGTTAGAGAGAGTCTGTCCGGCTCCGTGGGGTTTGACAATATTTGACAATATACAGGCGGATGAGCTGCCTGATCCGCGAGCCGGCTGATTGGATTGGCAGGTAGGAACCTCCCAAACACGTCGATTCAGTGCGATCGTGTTCACAAACACAGCCCAGTTTAAACACACCATCGAGCATTTCGAGTCTGTTGTGTTGTTCCAGGCTCGGCTGACTCAGGTTTCCTGGGAGGTAATAAAGGTGCTGAGGTCGACAACGTAAACTCTCTCTAATCGAGTTTTTAAAAACACAAATGTCTCCAGTTTGAATCCCCAGAGAGGCTGGAAAAATCTTACTGGGCTGAAGGGAGTAAGATACATCAACAATCTCCCATGAGCCAAGCGAGGGCGGTTAACCACCAGCGGACCTGCTGCAGTGTGAGAACCTCCAGAGGTTGAGGTCGGGTCAGGGGTCGTGGTATCTGCGGCTGGTAGGAGTTTGGCAGCTGCATGATGAAACCGAGTGATTGTGAGATGATTAACAGGAGAGGAGGCGAAAGACAAAACGGATTTCAACTCTCTGTGATCTGTGGAGCTGAGATACGACGAGCTGAACCCGGCAAGAAGAACATCTCTGCAGGCTGCTACCTGCTGCTACAGAGCATCAGTATCAGTGAGGGTGTAACACACACACACACACACACACACACACACACACACACACACACACACACACACACACTTGTTAACAAACCTGTGGATTTACATCACACTGCATTCTCCTTTAATAGAACCTGTAACCCTCACAGGCTGAGCTTTGCATTGTGTTCCAGGAGATGTTTCTCCAGCTCAGTCAGCTGTTCCTGTACTTACATGGCCTGTTAGATTTTATTTGTCTGAAGAGAAGAGACTCTGCTGTTTTCTTCTGTTTTCTGCAGCAAACTCACGTCTAATTTGTCTCAGATGTCTGGCTGTGACACACGATGGACACAAAACAGGCAGCTGAGACTAAGACCAACGGAGCGCTGTGTAGATAGAGGAAAGACGTGGACGGGAATGTAAAAGCATGGAGAGGAAAGATGTTGACAAAGGGGTGTGCAGAGATTCCTCGAGGTCTTCTGGGACTCTGCTCGATATACGGAGACTCGTGGATGATAATATTTCTTTAAGTTGATGGAGGTGACTGCCCGGGATTCAGGACGCCCCACAAAAACCTCAGGGTTTCACCTCCGTGATGAGGAGCTCTGTGTGACGGTAATGAGCATGCACAGATATGAGGGACAGTCAGGAGTCCAAACCATAAGACCAGGTCAATGCAGTGCTCACCTCAGGCCACACTGTGGCTTTTACGATGATCTAATCTAGGAGTGAACTAAATCTCTTCAGGTTTTCAGTTCATCTTGATCAGCTTTATATATCATGCCAAAGGAATGTAAATGAAAACACACATAACTCTGACTCATGAGGATATTTACACAAATTACCACCAGGCACGCAAAGCGTTCTGTCAATTTAATGAATTCACTAAGTTGTTAGACGGAAATAAGCCTCAGTTCAGCTAATTTACATAAAATTAGTTCAATAAGACCTGATGCCGGCTGCTTTTGTTGTATCGGAGAGGAAACTGAAGTGTTTTCTGCTGTTGAACTTGAAATGCTGGGACTGCCAGAGTGTATTGATCCTGCATCAAGAACAACAATACAGGGCTGGGTCTTCATTTCGTGATCTGTCACCTGAAGTGTGCAGGAACAAAAACTCTGGTCATGTCTGAAACTCTTTGCATTGTCCCTCACAGCTGTAGACTTGTGTATGCTTGCGTGATAGAAAAGTGATTTAAATATGTCAAATCACAGACGTGGTCAAGACACTTGACTGATGACTGAAGCTTCTGGTCTGCAGTAAGTGGAGACATACATTCATGGATGATGGTCCTCAAAGGAACCCACAAAGAAACGTGAACTGATACAAGGCCTGATGGAGGGCCCGGCTGTGCAAAGTCGCTTCTTTTGTTCAGAAAATCATTGCCAAGAAGTGAGAAAGGATCATGAAGGCTCCGTGAATAGTTTGTGTTTACGTCTTCCTCGAGTCCTGATCCTGTCACATTTATTTAACTTTACACCTGAAACTATCTGAGAAACAGTACAGTTAAAACCAAGAAGACCTCATGACCCCCTGTGAAGCTTTGGTGACCCCCAGAGGGAGTCGCAGTCCCAGGTTGGGAAGCAGAGGTGTATCCTAACCACTGCAGCTGATTGTATCAAAGATTTGTGTCCATGTTTAGGTCCATCTGTGGTCAACTTTTAAAACTTCTTTGAAACTGATCAGAAATGATTGAAACAACTTGTTTCATGACTGGACGCTCACACTGCAACGAGGCTGCTGTGAGTCATTAGATAATAAAATAAATGTGAGGTGACAGAGCGGGAGAGTCGTGGGAAAAACAACTGGTTGTGACGAGCTCAGGTTAAATCATTTATATATATTATATATATATATATATATATGATCATTCACTCACAACAACGTACAGAACTTTTTAGTCGCCTTTTTATGATTTACTCACTTGTCATTGTGATTTTCAATACAATTCTATATTTATCGGGATATATGATTTGGTTTCAGAGGTTCTAGTCTTGTTATTGTGAAACTATATATTTATAGCTGCCACAGAGATTTTTAGTTTACCAACCTACATGAGCTCAAACATTTTTATTCATACAAGGCTCCTGTAACATTTCCTGAATGAAATGAAACTCGGTAGGCTTGACAGGAATATCGTGTGTTCAGGTGATAAACCAAAATTTTGGACACATTAATGTTTAATGTTGATCTGAGGATGGTGCCACTGATGAAAGGTCAGCGAGGATCAGCACAAATCATCCTGGGGGGAACAGAAATGTCTGAACCACATTTCATGCTAAACCATCAAATATTTGTCCGGATGAATCGTCTCAACGTCTGTCACTGTTTTGGACCAAACCAACTTGCAGATTCATTTTACTGAACAAGTGACCTGTCGCTGATAGAAAACTCATTAAAGAATTCATCATCCGGGGATTAGAAACATCTGGACCTGCAACAACCACTAAGATCCAAACCAATGACACGAGGAAATCTGCTCCAGCTTTACAGACTGCAGAGAGCCTCAGACTGAGGCAGCACCTCGTCTGTCCATAAGCAAACCACTTATTATGTTTCTGTTCTGCATTTGAACCCTAACTGGAGCTACACACACAAATATTGAACATGAGGTTACCTTGATGCTGATGGATCAACATCAGAGTTGTGGCGAGGAACAAAAAATAAGAGAGGTCCATCCTGCTGTCCTCCTCAGTCTGCAGGTAAAATTCCTTCCCAAAGATTTTTACAACACCTTACTCGAGGCACAGGAGTGTGTCCTGAATCAAACACCTGAGCTCATGAAAAGTTTCCAGTCAACACTTGAAAAAAGTTCTGAACACCAAAAAGTGTCCACTTGACCCCGTCAGGTAAACGTTCCCCCAGGTGCAGAGCTAAAGGAACCCCGGTTTCAGGGCTTTGAGCTGGATCCTGAGGGTGTCGAGGGTGCTGTGGTCTCCAGACGGAGGGAGGTTAGAGTGAGCGGGGAGACTGGGAGCACGGCTGTACTGAGCTGTAACAGAACAGATGGGAAGGAGGGAGGAGGAGGAGGAGGAGGAGGAGGAGGAGGACACACGGGGAGGCTGGATCTGCAGTGAGACACCTCCACAGCCTGAACGTCATTAATCAGCCTCCTCAGCCGGCCGCTGACCTGTGTCTTGTGCTTGGCCTCTCACTGTGGTCTCACTCGTTCTGGCTTTGCCTCAGTGCAACATGAATTCTCTGTTTTCCCTCTCAGGAGTCCACCACACATGTGGAACATGTCCACGTCATCTTCTATGTTTGAGGCAACATATGTATGTTCATCTGTCACTGTAGAAAATACAGCTGCAGCGCAAATGAATCACAGGTACATCCACGGTGACAGCCAAGAACACGTCAGACAAACACAAAGCCTCTTCGTCTCGTTCTGCTGCTCCAGATTCTGTTCAAATGTGCGATAACACGGTGCAGTAACATAATAAACCTATGCTAAGAACTTCACTCCAGAAGAAACATTTCTCAAGGTAAAAGGTATTTTTACGTAATAATCCTCACCCTTACAGGATGGTTGTGACCTTCCTCATCTTTATCTTAAGTTTTGTCACAGGTTTCATTATTTTAAAGGATAATAAACCATTTGACATCCTGGTGGTAGTACTTTGTAACGTTTAGTCTCACTTGGTGTTACAGTTTTAATTCTGTGTGAATGAATCACAGTGACTGACTCACATCACTGTTTGCCAATGTGCAGTTAGAATTAATTGAGATTTTCTCCCATTAAATCAGCTGTTTTCTGCATCAAGACTCATTTGAAGGAACCAATTCAAAACGTAGTAAATAAAAAGAAAAGACTCAGCAATAAAGATTTATTTGTAGCCAGCTTATAAACTAGTCTTGTTTGGCTTGTTTTCACATTTCAAGTGTTTTCTGTGGGTTAGGGTTAGCAGCAGCTTGTTAAAGGGAGATAACAAGTTAGGTAACATAGCCGGATAGTAAACACACGCAAGCCTAAGGTCCAGGTTCTGTTCTACAAGTAAGAAAATCTCATTTGAATTCTGGTTGACATTTGTAATAAGACAATAAAATAGAGCCTTGTGATGTAATCTTATTCAGCATGTTGTCAAGTGATTCTAGGGATGGGTTCTGATCCATTTTGGATCAGTCTGCAATATCAGGATTCGTTACGCTCCAGTGTTAAAGAAGCAAACCTTTTATCCCAGGTTGCCAGTAAGAACTGTTTCTACCTGCTCAACTAACAGGTGATGTATTTTATTTTAGCCTTTAGTTACTCGTGTGAAGTAAAACTGGAAAGATTTATTAAAGTTTTCAAAAAGGGTTTAGATTAGATTAGAAACCATGGGTGGTTTATTTCATATTTCTGGCTAATAATGGTGATTAAAAACAAAACACAACAATCTGACGTTGTTGTGTATCTAATAGTGTAATACAATTAATAAAACGTCCCTCCCTGCAGCAGATGATCCAGTAATATTTCTGTAATATTTCCTTCTGCTTAGGCAGATAATACTGAGTGTATTTGTTTTCGACTGCATTGCTGAGGAGTTGCCTGCAGTCCTTAAGAGACCATTCAAAGGTCATCTGGAACAAAATACTGTACACTGAGCAGAATACTGACAGAACCACGAAAGGTGGACCCCTGTTTCTGTCCGTCTTTTCATCTTCTTTTGGGCCAGAATCTCTCTCTGTCTTTCTGTCAGTCTAACCAAGGAGAGGCCGTTGTGGTAAACCAGATTCATAAAGACATTAACGAGGACAATCCAAACATCTGGGAGGCAGATATGGTTGAGCTCCAGAAGGAGACTTTTGGTTGGGTTTCCCCAAAATTGCACCACCAGATCTCGTGAAATGTTCTCAAATGAGCAAATGGGTGTCCTGAAACGTAAATAGCAAGCAGAGGAAGTGAGTCTCACCACCGTGACAGGAAGGGGCTCAGCACAAACGGCACATGGGTTCACCATTTTGTTTTTTTACTTTAACAATGGAGGAAAACCTTTCTCTGACAAACCCAATTCTTTCAGCTAAGGCACGTTGATATTTATGGAAAGAATGTGGTTATGTCATATAACCATGCTTAGGGTATAGTTACAGTAAGGCAACTTAAACTCATGGTTAGAGAAAGATTGTATATATCGTCAATAAAACCCTGTTCTCCTACATGAATCCAGATACGCTACAAACCCATCCAACTTGTGCTTGTTAAACAGTGTCCAGTCTAACAGTGAACACAGCACCAGAACCTCTGAACCAGCAGTGTCCAGTCTAACAGTGAACACAGCAGCCTACCGAGGTGGTTTTCTTGCTGGGTCTGGCTCCTGACATCGCAGGGCTGTTAGTGGCTCACTACTTCTCAGTCTTTGCATCATAAAGCCTGTAAATCACCTCAGCAGTGTCATGTTATCCCCTGTTGGTCTGGTATGTTGGTAAATCATGTCATGTCATCAACAACGTTTTATAGTTCATCAGTAAAGACAAACTCGAAATCTAAAAATACTGAGAACTTTTTGCCCTTGTTGTTCCAGACTGTGCAGGACAGAGGACAGATGGGACAAAAACACTGAGGACTTCAACATATAGTTAGGGTTAGGTGACTTAAACACTTGGTTACATTTAGAGGGTTGTTACTGTAAATAAAGACAAAATTCCAGGTCGGGAGGAAACCTCTGTTACTGTGGCCGGATGTTGTTCCCCACTCCGAGGACATAACTCCCTTTTCTTTTTCTTTTTGATTCAAACTGATGAGATCCATGCGAGCTGTAGAGGTGTTGGTCGGTATATTTTTTAACTGTTTCCCTCCCCTTCGAGTCTTTATTGCGGGGGCGTGATTCTTCTGGATAATTCCGGTTATCTGATTCAGATTTTTTTAAGCATTCACAGAAACGCCCTGTGTGTGTGTGTGTGTGTGTGTGTGTGTGTGTGTGTGTGTGTGTAAGTGTTATTTGTAGTTTTCAAAGTACAAAAGTTTGTGCATTCTTTCATTAAAGATATAGAAATGAGATCATTGTGTGTGTGTGTGTGTGTGTGTGTGTGGGGGGGGGGGGGGGTCGCTGTCTATTGTCTGCCTTGTTTTGTCCTCTGCCAGTCACACCTATGTTATTGTGAGGAGTGGAAATACAGCTTCTGTAACAGCAAACTTTTATTTTCATTCATTACGCACAAATAAATAATTAAAAAAGTGTGTTTGTCAAAGTGTCTGTATGTCGTTTAGTCGGCTGTTTGACTTCTCATCGGGTCTCCGGGCGAGATAATTAGAGAGCAGAAGGAAACTGGAAACAACAGGCTGCTACGCTGCCATTGCCCCGAGATACAGAGCAATTAAAGAGGAGGAGGAGGTGAGATAATGGGGGAGAGGAGGGGGCGGGAGGAGAAAGGGAGGGCGATGAGGAGAAGTAGTAAAGTCATCAGGGAGAAAAGAAAGCAGTAAAAGAGTATTTACACATCCAACAAAGCGACTGTGTCTTAATGAAAATATCCCAACATACACAAGAAAGAAAAGTATATTTGTGTTGGAGCTGAGGCCACATTCCAAACAGCATGTATGGAATTCATAACAGAGCGATCAAAAGCAGCATGCAGCGGTTTCCATTCCCACTGCGCTCAAAGTTCAACTCAAACCAGCAGAGATTCATACATCCATGAAGGAGACACATATAGACATGCAGGGATGGAAGACAGGGAGAGGGTTCAAACAGGCTTTTAGGGACCAGGACTGAGAATCCACATGAAACCACAACAACAAATGACATAGCATCAAATGGATCAAATCCCATTAGACACGATCTGGCTCCATCGCTTTGATTTACATTTTGATAAATCTCACTCGAACACCATCATCAGGTCCGTTCATCAGCCACAGCTGCAGAAAACGTGGCAGAAGTTTGATAAACCTTGAAATGTCCTTGAAAATGTCCAGCAAGCTTTTATAACAGTGATGCCAAGTAGTTCCAATATGAACCCAAAAAAGCAGATGTTGTGATTTAGTTGCAATAAAACGGATCAAATCGATGCTGAAAAACGACATCGTGATGGTGAGTCAGGTCTGACAAACACCTGTAACCACACCCACCTGTCAGTCAAAGCGTCCCCGCTCTTAACCCTGCATAACTTTAAGCCTTAATATAATGTGAACAGGTGAGTTGTATATAAATTCACCCTCAGTACAGTTGTCATGAACGGGGAAATTAGCTACAGAGACCAAAACTGTTTTTTGTACCAGGCTGTAAACATGTTTATTTCTGCTGTGAAGTTGGACATTTGGACATGGGGACTTATGGAGACTGACTCACTGCTGGAGCCAGCCTCAAGTGGACGTTAGAGGAACTGCAGGTTGTGGCACTTTCTGTGTTAGCAACACATGAGTTCATTTTTCGAGTCTTTAATTATTCGTGAACTATAATCCTGGTTGAATCTTACACACTGCTCCTTTAATAACCACACACAAGCATTTGTTCATCACACAAACAAACTTCTGTGAGCCTCTGACAGCCAGCGGGTAATGATTACATTTACAAGTCCTCATAAAGTAAAGTCCTCACTCATCCTGCCTCCAAATGCCTTCGCTTCCCTCAGTAACAGAAAAGTTGTTAAATCATTACAGTGTCTAGTTTGTGAGACTGATGATTAACCAAACGATCCGGAACTGATTCAGAAAATGTTGCTCGTCTGGTTGATTGCTCTCTCGTGTTCACACTATGAACAGAAGACATTCCAGCTCTGCTGTCAGTCCACTGGCTCATTAAAAGTCAAAGAGACGTCCCAGAGGCTGGCTCGCACATACAAGCATCCAGAATGAGTTCTCCTCAGGGTTCCTGCTCGGCTGTCCTGTGTGGATCCAGACACAGAACACACACCAACAAAAGAACAAACTCCAGCACCGTTTCAACGCCTCTGGGAGCCAGCGAAGAAAAAGTAGTTCTTAAAAAAACGAATGAATGAAGCTCAGACTTCAGCAGTGTGAGTTCAGATGGTAAACCATGGAAGAAGATCTGTGGTTCATGCTGACATTAAGAATACTGAGCAACAACTCGGTAATGTCACATTTCCTTCCCAAACTAGTTAGTAACAGTAAAATCAAATGTGGGACTGAAGTAATGTAATCAGAACAAATACTCGAGTACAGCTGAACATAGTTACACAGTGGGATTACACACTGATTTATAAGCAACGTTGCTTTGAATTGGACCTGCTCAAGTTAAAAAGATAAGCTGGGATCTGATTGGTATGCAGACAAAGGACTGACTGAGTCTGGTCTGTTTGGTGAAGATGGATGAGACCTCCTGCCGAGGAAAACAAGCACATCAGTCATCAAAGCAAATTCCCAAGAAGGACTCATGTTGATGTTGAAACGATAACTCCCATCCCTGTTATCACAGAGTCACAGAGGGAGGATGGATGGTGCTGTTGGGTTCTGTGACTGACCCAAACAAACCTGCTGATACGAGGGTTCGGATCTCGGACGGATACAAAGATCAGTTTGTTTTTCTCAAATTCAGGAGACCATCAAACAGTCTTATGAGATCTGTAAGATGGGACTGAGATCTGCTCAGGGTTAGGGTTGGTGGTTTAAAATCCCTCTGCAGCACGAGCTTATACATGTCAGTGTAACTCTAACTCAACGTTACAATGTGGTTTTAATACAACAGACAATCTGATGGTATTTCTGCTCCACACTGCCGTGATAAAGAAGAGTCCTATGACAGAGAGCAAGAGTTCAAACACATTGATTTCAGACTGTTGCCTGAATAAGTGAGACAGATCCGACCTCTGACCTCCACACGGAGGAGAGACTTTCCTGGAATAAATAAAGATATCTGAAAGCAGAGGAGTGCAGATCTCCACCAAGCAGATGGTCAATCACCACCGCAACGCCAGGAGCAACGCCAGGAGCAACGCCAGGAGCAACGCCAGGAGCAACGCCAACACAACGCCAGGAGCAACGCCGGGAGCAACGCCAACACAACGCCAGGAGCAACGCCAACACAACGCCAGGAGCAACGCCAACACAACGCCAGGAGCAACGCCAACACAACGCCAACACAACGCCAGGAGCAACGCCAGGAGCAACGCCAGGAGCAACGCCAACACAACGCCAGGAGCAACGCCAACACAACGCCAGGAGCAACGCCAGTGGCAACCGGCAGAGATTTGCAGAAATAATTTTGTGAGTTTTCTTTAAGATGCAGAAGACGTTGTGATGTTGTTGTGATGTTGTAACCGAGCTGCTCCGCCTCAACTCTCTGTGATTTACAGAGTTTATGATGGACAGTGAAATGCTACCAACTGTAGCTGCTGTTAGCTAGCGCTAGCTCAGTTTGTTAGCCAGGCTGTTCAGACTGTGAGCTCAGGACCACAGGTGTGTTTTGGACCATGAGGAGGAGGAGAAAGAAGAAGAAGAAGAAGAAGAAGAAGAAGAAGAAGAAGAAGAAGAAGAAGAAGAAGAAGAAGAAGAAGATTTTCAGGCCTGGCGGTTAGCAGAGGAGAAGACGGTGAAGAGGACGAATGAACTTGCTTAAATATTTTCAGATCCTTCTTCTTGTCAGAGGTCGAGCTGAAACAATGATGATTCAGATGATGGTCAGTTTGTTTCACTTTAAGTTGATCATCTTTGGACTGTTGCAATTAAAAATCATTTGAAGTAGTCATGGTGATGACATTTACCATGATTCATTGATTAATGGAGAGAACAACCAGCTGAGTAAGTGATAATTTCAATAAGTGGAAAGTTAAAGACAAACCATCATCTTTAATTCCACGTCTCAGGAATGACTGATGAGCTCGTTTATTGTTCCCTGGAGGGGGTGAGGGGGGTGAGGGGGTTCCCAGCAGGGGGTACCTCTTCATTATCTGCTTCTGTGACTGACACTAAGCGGTTCAACCCTGCAATTAAACATTTCTCATTAGCTGCAGGTCGTTTTCTGCCCAACAGTCACGTGACATGATTTAACCCCGAGACAAAGAGACAACAGCTGTGGTGTCATCAATAAAGACATTAGAGGGCTCCCTGATCAGCAGGACTAGATAAAGACCTGAGACTTTACATGGCAGCTTTGTATCAACCAGAACCAACCAGAACGACCAGTACACATGAGCCTGGGTCTGTTTGGAGCCTCAGTTCTAATACGTAAGGACCCGATACAGTGAATCCACAGATCTAACTCAGCTGCATGTGACGGTTTCAGACTGCATTAAATGTTTCTGACATCACAGCAGAACCAGGCTGGTGCTGCATCAGCAGTCAGAACGACAGGACGGATTTTAAAATCACTTTTATACATAAACAGTGAAACATCTCCACATTTATCAGATCATGCATCCCAGCTGTGGCCAGTTTTTGCTGGTGCTGTGTGTGAACAGAACCACTCTCAGTGACTGTCAAACCAAATCAAACTTCTTCCTGTTTCTATGTTGCAGTGTACAGACAGACAGACAGACAGGTTAACAGACAGACAGGTTAACAGACAGACAGACAGGCAGGTTAACAGACAGACAGACAGACAGGTTAACAGACAGACAGACAGACAGACAGACAGACAGAATGTCCTGATTGGTCCAAATATGAAAACATTGTAATTCAGTATTCAGCGTCCAGCAGTCAAAGGCTGGATCAACATTCCTGAGAGAGATGGGGGGATGAGGGAGGTTTGATCTCTAAAGAAAAGAAGAAAAATATGTAATTAGCTCAAAATCTTTCATATCCAAACACACCTTCATCCCACTCCTTCAAACATGAGGATTCTTCAACAGTCTGAAGATCAGTGTCACAGGCTTCAGCAGAAAGTTCAGGATAAATCTTGATCGGTTCAGTTTTCCAGTAGAACTTTCACACTGCAGGTCAGGAAGGTTATGATGAACGGACTGTAGTGAGTTCTGTGTACTGAAGGAAGATCTCACCTCTTCATCTGAATAACTGGAAACACAGATTCACACAAAGCTCGTGCCACGCTGTTCAGAACAGATTGTGGTCGTCTGGCCGGGCTGCCGGCTCCATCTGGACTCGTATAATCCCCCTCAGCTTTAAGTGAGCTCGCCTGCATACAGGAAGTGCTCCTGCCTGTTTTCTAGCTTTGTTGTTGCTGCATTTCAGCGGCGAGCCGGTGGGTTCTGCTGGAGAACACACCACATCTGACGGTCTGAGGCCGGGAGCAGACGGGCCTCTCCACTCACACACCTCCTGCCCTCAGAACCCCCACCGAAACCCTCAACCCACAACCCTGCCTCAGTATGAGCTACATGAGAGCAGGCTTCATGTGGCGGTAAAGATCTGTTTTGAAGCCGATATCGGATCTGTGCATCCCTTCGTCAGTCCCTAACCTGAAACCAGCTGCTGCTGTTTCCCTCTGTGGACAGAACCACCACACTGAGCTTCACATCAGCTGTTCAGAAACCTGTGGGGACGTCACAGAGACGATGCAAAACCACGGTGCAGGACGGACTTCAGTTTCAGTTTCAGTCTCCGACATGTTCAGCCTCGATCCCGTTAACACAGATGACTCTGCAGTGTTTCTTCTTCTTTGTTCTTGGTGTTGAGGGCCAGGTTGTCGTCAGCGCCCCACGTCGCCTTGTGCTGAGCCAGATCCACTTTGACAGTGAGGGTGAGAGCAGCACAGCGGAAGTCATTGATGCTGGATACAGTGGAGTGTGAGCCGGCGGCAGCAGTCCGGGTTTCCTGGCTGTAGTTTCAGGTGAGTTTGGAAGTTGGAAGCAGACTGGGCAGGAACGTGAGCCAACCAGCAGCTGAGCAGCCAACACCTCAGTGCACGTTCAAAGTGACTTTTTTAATGTCCAGTGCTGTGGATCCTAATGATCATGTGATGCAGTGTGTCCACGCCTCTTCCAGTAAAAGACTTTATGTAATCTCATAAATTATGGCTGTGTGAGATCTGCCTGTCGTAGTGAAGCGTCCTAAGATTTCTGAGGTCTAAATCACGGAGAGCTGTTTCTTATTTAGTTTGTTCCATTTGGTCTAATGCAGCGTTTAAGATCCATTAGAAAGGAAAGTGCAGAACGCTCAGAGGCGAAGCACGAACGCTCAGAACAACAAGGGATTAAAGACAGACCAATAATATTAATGAAACCCAAACACAAAGAACATAAACTTAAACACAGATTTCATGTGGACTTGTTCTTTAAAGCTCCACTTCCAGGTCTTAATTGTGAAAAGCCGTAAACGCTCCAGGTACAGGACAGACTCGTTAAAATAATTAGCACCGCCAGCGAGGACGAACGTGGCTACAGGTCTGATTTAATAAATCAAACCAGATCCAGAGCATGAAATGATGAACTTGTTATAACCGAGACCTTTGGTAAGACGTGACTCACACAAACAGCTGCTCAGGATACCTCTGCAGTAAGTCTTCAAGACTTTCAGAGAGTTTGAGTCCTCTGATAGTGAGAAACCATTCACCTTGATTTAAGGGGAATAAATGTCTTGCAGGTGAAGTCGTTTGTTGGTGCAAGATACATAAAACTCTGCAGATGGACTAAATCCACATTAACACAGGTAAAAATACATGTACACACAGTGTCCACCAGATTTGAAATCATGAAGCTGTGACATCTGATTTAAAACATTTAATCATTGTGGAAATGTGCTTTTCACATTTGGTCACATTTCTTCATGAAGACATGAAAACATGTCTTTAATAAATCAGTTTGCAGAACAATAATTCCTGTCCAGAAAAACAATAGAACAAGCTTCATGCACAGATGTGGATATTTTTTATTGTGGCATTAAATCACATGAATTCAGACGTACTGATTACAGACCAGTTACCATTGTTTTGTTGGAATCTACTTTGTAGTCGGAGCAAAAATCTGCACAGGAGCAATATTTCATTTCAGATTTTTTTGTTTTTAAATCATCAAAGCAGCATCATTTATGGAAGGAAGACATCGTTTCAGAGTTTGAATCCATTTCAAACCAAACGCAGCTGCATCATCTGAGTCACGACACCACACGGCGTAATGTCACCAGAGAAGTAAGTGATGACATGAACTTCCTGCATCCTCTTTGTTTCAGCACCGACAGATTTCACCCTGCTCGGATTTAATCATTCACATGAACGTTGATGCACATGAACAGACCTCTGATCAGTCACTGCTCGTCTCCTGTGGTTATATAATCCTCTGGTCAACAACTTGAACACAGACACACACTGGGGACAGCGAGTCCTTTCGTTCATCGTCTCTATGCCTTCAGTGAACTGTCCCCCAGAAAACAGCCTCGGCCTGGGCACAGAGAGCCGGGTCAGTCCCTCTGTGTACTGATGGTGGTGAACTCTGGGTCAGCATCTCCCTCACAACACAACCTGACAGCTTCCAGAAGACTGGAAACCCGGGGACGACAGAGGAAACCAGGTGGAAACCCGCCAAAATAAAATCATAGCTCGTCAACGTAAGGATGTATACTTCTGGTTCTGTGTACAACACAAAGCCTCCTCCTCAGTTTCACACTTCATACATTCACTTCCATTAAATCTCAGGAATGTGTTTACCCAAATGGCTTCTCCTGGATGTGTAACCCTGTCCTCCCTCCTTCGTCTCCCCTTCCTTCCGACCGCACTTTATATAATCGGCGGTCTACAGGTTTATGAGGTCTGATGTTTGGTCAGCCTCATCCCTCCTCCCTCCCTTCATCCCTGTTTTATGAGAAGTGAGAAGGCGGCTGAAGTTTTTAACTCTGAATTCAAAACAGAAGATTTAAAGTGTTGCACTGAACCGCTGATGGTCGACCGTCTGTTTTTCATCAGCGTCTCATCTTTTCCTTCTTTTTTCCCCAAGCAAACAAAACAGGAGAAAATGGAGGATGTGATGAAGGAGAAAAGGGAATCATCTTCCGGATTCATGTGGTTTATTATACATATTTATATTGGAGCAAGTATGAGCAAGCATCAGAAATAAAACAAGAATTTAAATATATATAATCTGTACTTTGTCTTAATGTGAGCACCGGTGTTACTGGAAATGCTGATGGCAACATTTTAGCACTTTTTCTCCTTTGCTGACTCGCACCCAGGCTGGGCATACTAATGCCAAAATATAAAATATATAAAACATAAGTACAACTTACATTTGTATATCGAGGTATTCACCACAACCTCTTCCGCTCCAGCAGCTTCCTCAACCACCATTCTCACAAAGCGCGTGCTTCCATCTGCTTCAGCTACTGAGAACGACAGTGACATTCATGGTGTCCTTTCCATTAAGTGTACCACAAAAAGAGTTTTTACAGTCTCAGGAGGTTTTTGCTGCCCAGTCACACATGCAGACCATCAGGGTTGATTTGGGGACCCAAAAACACTTTGACATTGTTGTCGGTTGCTGCAGTACCTTCACTTTGACATGCATCCTCTTCTTAACTTTGTGCTCTTCATTGTCTCAACAGTACTGTCCAAACTTAGCAGGAGATCCACTTTCTGCTAACAGGTTAAGATAGGACTTTCAGTTCGTTAACCAACTGAAGACTTGGTTGCAACCATAGCGTTTGATTGAATGTTTGGACTTGGGCACAAGTGTCGGACGGGCAGGAAAAGAGCTTCGTGATATATAAACAAAGTGAAGATATACAGTAGAAGCTTACAGGTGAGTACAGGTCCCAGGTTGTGGTTCAGATTCCAGAGGATAGAAAGCAAATACATAGAGTATCACTAACGCTGGCATGGAATGAGTGGAGGTGGACTGATTAAATACATCAGGGCTAATGAGTGAAAGTTGAAACAGGTGTGCAGGTGACTGGGACAGGTGGAAAAGTCTGAGGACATCTGGTGGACATGTAGGGAATGGCAATGAAGGTACCTGGGGAAGAGGAAATGTGGGTCCTGCATTTGGGTCAGAAGTTCTGTCTCACTTTTGAAGCATTGGTTTAAAATCTGAAGCCTGGGGTCCCAACCTCCACCAGCATTCACCACAGCTTTACAAAGGACTGCGAGGCCTGGATATCCTGGGGTGTACGAAAATATCTCAGCATTTTATTTATTTTCTGTGAAGGAAGCTGAATGAAATGAAACCAAAGAGTTAAAAGAATAACAGCCAAGTGTCAGGGAGAACAAACACTGACTTTGTGGAGAGCTGGAACATTTAAAAGCTACATTCATCTCTGAGGATCCGGATTTCCAAAAACAATCTGAATTGTGGTTTTCTCAGACCACAGCACACTTTTCCACTTTCCGTCAGTCTGTCTTAGAGGAGTTCAGGTCCAGAGAAGTCTGCGGCGTTCCTGTATGTTGTTGATATCTGGCTTTGAGTCAGAACTTCATCTGTAGATGCTGCTGCCTGATGGGTCGGAGGTCACGGACACTCAGTGTAGAGATTTCTCTGATCTTCTGAATCTTTGAAGGATGTTCTGGATTGTAGATGAAATGAAATCCAGACATTCATTCAAACTGCATGCTGGCAAACGTTGTTCTTAAAGTGTTTGCATCATTGATCTGAAGACCGAGCCCTTCATACCCGATCATGATACTATCACCTGTTACGAAGTTACCTGTGGAAGCTTCAAACAGGTGTTTTCTTCATGCTGTCACGACTTTACATGACGTGTTGCTGCATCAGTGAGTGAATATTTACAAAACCCAATAAAATGTCTTTTTAGACAGCGTCCAAACTTTTTTTTGGAATTATATTTGATTGTTAAAATTCTGTTCTGTTGTTGTTATGCATTAATATAAATAAATATCCATATAACATATTTATTTAATTACGTTTAGTCAGAAATAGTTGCTTAAGAATAAACGTTCACCACAGAGCATTACCATATGTCAGCATCATTCTCATGGGTCCATGTATAAGCAACAAGACACTGAAACCCAACCGGGTCGCTGCTCTCCATCTGACCCTCACCTTTGACTTTGTCTTTTGCAGCTTCTCTTCTTCAGGAAAAATGAGAAATTTCCTGTCATGGATTGAGAGAGCATGTCATTAATGTTCCTATTCCTTTCAATTCACAGTACAACAGGGGCTTGATTGTAAAACAGCATGTATATTCATATCCCAAAGATTTATCGTGAGCACTGATCGTTTCCTGAGTGGGAAAAGGAAAGGAAGAGAAGAAATGTTGAAACTGGAGGAGGAGCAGAGGGAGAAGGGGAGACTCGAGAGATATGAGGCGGGAAAAGAGGTGTGAATGTCAAAATAAAACAGCTGCAGTTAAATCACATATGTTATAGAACCCAGAAGGAAACAGATTTTTTATTATGAAGTATGGAACAGAAACAGAACATTGACTGTGAAGCTGGACGGTGGTCCAGTAACTTTCAATCTCGCCTGAGTTCAGTTCTGTTGGTGGTCCAAATTCAGGCATCTCAGACCGTCTTCAGGTGTACTGGTCTTGTTGTGGAGAAATTGCTGAAAGTCAACGGCACCAGGTCAGGAGGGAAGGAAGCGTTCAGGAGCCTCTAATATTTATTGAAGCTTGGCCAAGGAGAACTAGAGACACTCCCACATACAATCAGGTTTGTATATGAGTCTATTCTGTCCGACTCATGCTGGTGGGCAGGAGGCAAAGGTAAAAGTTAAAGAGTCTTTACTTGCAGATGTTCAGGCGGGACAAAAATCCATCCAGGCCGGTCATCGAGGTCCAAACAGGGCTGAGGCTCAATCATTTGGGATACTTGGAAACCCTGGAAAGCTAAGACATGCGGCACAAAGGGAGTTAATGAGGGAATGACAAAGAGGTTATTGTAGAGTGTGGAAACTTGAAGACATGAATGAAAGTCTTGTTCTATGGATGGAGAACACAGATTCATCTTAAACACGTAAATCTGAAAAATGAAATAAAATCTGCAGACTGCAGCGTCCAAAGTGTCTGTCAGTCATCGTGTTAATTGTTTTCATTCATGTTATTGGTTTCATGGGATGATCGATGAGGGAATTCATCATCTTATCGTTGCCAAGCCGCAGTGATGTGGAGTAACAGCTTGCCTGTCACGTCTGACAGCCTGAACCGAATAAATCATGACAGATTAGCTGGTTTGGCAAACAACAAGCTCTGCTGAGTCATAACTAATTTCCAGATTAAGACAAAGTAACAGCGTGTGCTGATCTTCTATAATTAGAGCACTTCGTCAAAGCGCTTCGTCATTGGAATTCATCGCTTCTAATTTCTTGTTTTTGTTGAAAATCATTCAGACGTCAGCTGTTGGAGTCACAGAGCCGCCTGTAGACGGACGTCGAGTGGAAGTCAGGTTATCAAAGCGTGACTAAACCTGAAGTGCTGATTCGCCTCTTTTCTTTAACGGGCTTTGATCCAGCTCAGGACCCCCGTGATAATCCTCCTTTATCCTCCAGAAGCCTCTGACCTCCGAATCACATCAGTTCAGATCAACTTCCAAACCGCAGACTTCATCCAGATACAGCCGGACTCAAATCAATTTCAGGAGACAGGGAAGTGAAACCAGTGAAACCAGAGCGATTTGTGTTGTGTGTGTGTGCAGTCTGCATGTGTCTATGACACCGCCTCATCTGCTCACACACTGTGTGATAAAGTTCTTGTGTTTTTCTGTCCTCTGACTCTTGGCAGATGCAGTGACAAGACTTCTCACATTTTTCACTCTGTGTTTAATGGATTAGATGCTTTACCACAAACTCTAGGAGAAATCCCAGTATTGTGATTGGCTGACGAGGCGGAGATGAGATGGCGTGGAAGTGGCCGGCCTCCATCCGGGAGGTCGAACGGAGGATCGGCTCCACAGAGACTCTGATGGAACAATCAGGCTGTAAAAAGATGAATTGCTGTTTGAATCTTTAATCCTCTTAAATTCACATCATGCAAAAAGTGTTTTATGTATTTTTAAGAAACATCTCACACTCAGTATGTCAAACAGCTGCCGGTCCACGATGTGGAAAGCCAATCTGACACAGTGGCTAAACTGTGCAATGATACGTGACGCACAGCAGCCATAATAAAAACCTACAACTCCTGTGTATGTATTAAAAGATAATAATTAAAATACGTCTGTGAAACTGTAAAAATGAAGCTTGACCTCTGTGAAGATTTCTGAACTTTTAATTCTTTTGCTAATAATAATAAGACCCGAGACAAAAACAATGCCTGGTGCAGTTTACAGAATAATAATTATAATTATAATAATACAAATCCTAAACAACAACAAAAGCAAAAGATGAATTACAGTCTTCATCAGAACATATTTGGTACAAAGTCATTCAGAGTTCCTGGAGAAATATTGAAGTTAACTGAAGCTGCACGTACGACGACGTTTGCTGGGTCAGAATCAGAAGCAGATCAGATCAGTCCAAATGAAACCAACAGTTTTATGAACGGCTCGGACGCTGCAGCGCTGTCACTGTGACCTCAGCGCCGCATATGTTTATATGTTTATATGTTCATATGTTCATACGTCAGATGTGGCAGAAACTATTTTATGACCTCCTGCTGAGCTGCCAAAGAACTGTTAGGTCAAAAGAGTTTCAGGCATGAGTGAGAGTGTCAAAGTGAATGAATCAGACAGTGTGGACATTGTTTCAGCTCCATTTTCTGGCTTTTCCTGAGATATTCAACCATCTGACTGAGTTCTTCTTTTATTACTTACACAGAGGAACTATAAGTGCTTCATCAGCAGCTCATGTGTCTTTTTCTTTCTTCTGCAAGATGGCAGGAGAAGGTTACTGATATGTTTCTTACTAACACACACTGCAGTTTACTTTGACCTACATACACCGTCCACGGTCCTTTCATTGTCATATGTAGACAATATTATGAAGTACAGAACGACCCTGATCCTGATCCTGATCCTGTCTTCATCCTGCTGCTGTAAGAAGTCTTTGTATGACCCAACAGTAAAATATGAACGTGTGTTTGAACAATGAAAGAACAATTGTTTTCCAGCTGTGCGGCAGCATTTCAACATCTGACGGGCTGCTCTCACAAAACACCTTCAGTTAAGATTTCTCCTTCAAGTTGAAGTTTATTTTAAAGAAAATTAGTTGCACACAATTCCCGTAAGTTTTCTCCTTAAAATGTTCACTTAAGTGTTCAAGGGTTCCGCCTTGAGCTACTTAAGGAATCTCTTAAAGTTAGTGAGCCCTATGCAGCACACAGTCGAGTTAAAGGTGGTAAATGAAGAAGCTGAACTTGAAGGTAGATGACGTTTTGTTGGACTCAGTCAGTGATCTTCTCTGTTAGCCTCCAGATAAGTTGTCATATTTTCATCATTATTCATCACCAGACGTCTTGATTTCATTTTCAGTGAAGGTTCCTCCCATGTCCGTCGTTTTCTGTTTACTGTTATTTACAGATCAAATTTACTGACGAGCTTTCTTTTCTTTTATTCCTTCAGAAGTATTATCTTTCTAATGAGTCGAGGTCGCTTTACATCATAAACATCATTTTATTTGGTTTCTATAGACAAGTGGAAGCAAACAAACTTCTGCTTCTATTTCAGAGCTGCACATACGTTCAAGCTTTTCTTTTACTAAGGAAATAAGTCCCTAAGTTCAGATGAAAAAGAAAGAATAACCTGCATTACTTGTGCTAACAATAAAAATGTCATGTGAATTTAGAGGACTGAATCTTCTGTTGTGCTCCATTTAGTTCTGTATATATTTAGTGGCAGAGAAAGAAAACAGGAGCTATGTTTTCCACCGTTGGGTTGAACTCCAGCCCGTCTGACAGAATAAGTGACGATGCCACTGGAGCTGCCAAAGTGTCTTCATGTCTTCTTTCACGGTCTCTGTGGGTTTGTTTCTGAGGCCTGAAACATTCAAACATTCCTCTCCGGGCAAAAGAAAAGAGAAACCCGGGCCATGCCTCGCAGTCAGTGCAATGCGTGCTTCACCACACAGTCGTGCTTTGGTTCTGAACACTGTTGGCGCCGTGTGGACTGTGGAAGTCTGGTTGGCCAGCAGCTGTCGAGTGTAAACCTCATGTCTGAACCGTCTCTGTGTTCATGCTCCAAGGTTCAGGTCTCAGTACAGATGATTGTCTGGTTAGAAAGAGGCTAAACTAAACTCCTCCGATCAGATACAGGAGCAGAAGAACTGTACATCCAGAAAATAAATAAACGTACACCACAAAGTGAACATGAAGACAAACTTCAGGAAGGAAAACGCGTTCAGCTACAAAGAAATCATCTTCAACCAAACAAAAAATGACAAAGAGCCACCAACTCATCTGAATATATATATATATATATATATATATATATATATATATTATATATATATATATATATATATAATATATATAGGTATTTAGATCATTGGTGGTCAAAAAAAAAAAAAAAAAAATATATATATATATATAAATATTATATATATGTTTGAAGTATTTGTTTGAAGTTTTTATTTTTTATTTTGCTGTTTCCATCAAACTTTTCTAACAAGATACTTCATAAATAGATACAATAAATTACGTTGATGGAAACATGACTAGTGAAACCCTGAAGAGTCCTTTATTCAGGTCAGCTGAACATACGAAGAATAAAATTTACAGAAATAATTAAGTGAAGATACATTTTTACTTTACGTTTAAATTAAGCTTTTTCTTTGCAGGATGTTCTTTGGAAATCAACAACTGTTCTTAAACTTTGCCTCCATTTTACCTATAGTTGGTACCAAATGAGCTATTCCAAGGAAATTATTTTGAAATTATTCAGAACCACTGGACCTATAAAGTCTATACCACATACTCCTTAGTGTCGGAGAAATATTCCATATACCAAAACGAAGCTAAATTAAAAGCTTTTAATGAGGCAGTGCAACAAATGGCAAGCGACTTTTACAAACCAGAACTTTGTCATTCAAATGAAGTCTGAACAGAACCCTGACAGAACCACAGCAGTAACAGCAATCAGTTTCAGTAACATAGCAACTTAACATCTTCAAGGTCTCAACGATACAAATGCAACTGAACTCTTTGCTGATGACTGAACGTTCTACATTGGACAAAGAGTGACTTCTGGTCGCTGGAGGAAACTCTTTACAAATCAATAAAGTTTGGACTTGCGTCCATAATTCTGTACAAGAAACTAATTTCTCGAAGTGGCATGCCATTTTTCTGGCTTGAGTTTTATGGAAAAGGAATCATTTATGAACGGATGTTGAGCACAATTATGCTTGGAGGCTTGTTGAAAGACTGTTTTGAAGTCTGAGAAGGACAGGATGTGTTGACTGTCATGGCTTTCTGCAGTTTAATCAAATTTAATTACTCTGGATTTATATTTTAAATGGATGGTATAACAGGGACATACCGGATACTGATATTTGAGTATGGGTAAATCTTTGGGTTACAATGTGATCGACCAAAAAGGATGATTCTTGATAAATGACAAACTTGTGTTAGAGCCCGCCACACGTTTCATTCTAAGGTTGGCTCATTCAAATCCCAAAAACAAAAACAGATTTTCTTCTTTCTGCTTTCAATGAGTCTTTTTTTCTGCGCTGAGGTTTTTAGATCTGCACTGCTTTGTTGATATGAAGAGAATTTCACTTGTGGTGTGAAGATAAGTGAATAAATGACACGTGAAAAACTTGACAGCCATGCGATTTCTCAGGATCATCTGCAGACCGCACTGTCAACACGTTCAAGTCGATTATTTTTATGGTAAAATGTTTGAAATAGTTTCTGCTCAAGACAAGTAGGTGTTGAGTTTTTCATCTGTTTATTATCACACCATAAGTGAATTTTTTGTCACCTTTGTTATATTTGGTGTTGACAGGCACCCAGCTGAATTAAACACAAACTATGTGCATGGCTAGAAACCGCAAGGAAAACCTTTTTGTAATCTGGCTGCACTGAGATGATAATAATATGATGATCCTGCCAGCGTCACGGTTAGTGTATTTATTCACGCTCAGAGTTATTTTTGCTGTCTTGAAAACAAAGCTATTATCAAATGCTGAATAAAAAAATAGAATCTGAACACAAAGATTCTTCACTTGAACAGTACTCCTGTTTCCATAAACTACACCCTGTATAATCGCTAAACTCTGGCTGACGTGCACAGGGAGCGCAGATTAGTTTGGTTTTTATTATTTAATATTGTGAAAAGAAATTCCCACACACAGTTTTTTTTGTCTCATCATCACAGAAACGATCAAGTATGATTAATAAATTGTGATTCTGAGCAAGAACAGAGTGTGGGAAGTTTCCAACACACCTGCATCTGAGGGAGTTGGATGAATATCTCCTTTGGGACTAATATTTACCCTCATACCACCAAATCATGGTGTGATTGTCAACGTGCAGACAGCTGGTTATAGTAACAAACAATAACTCTAGGATAAGTGACATTTCAGAGATTTTCAATATAAATTCAAAATGTGTGACAATATGCTTCCATTTTTAGGAACACCGCCTTTGTTTTTTTGTGATAATATACATTATAATAGAATGTAAATATGTTCAAATAACTGTTTGAGAGTCGGACCAAAAAGCACTTGTGGTGGAAGATAAACCATTCCATTGTATTCTGTTCTGTTTCATCCATCTCAGGATTTCTGCCCTTCATTTCACCACGACTTGTTTCTCGATGTGAAATCGGCAATGGACTGCGTGCCTACAGAGCGTGGGCATTCGGAGTATGCTGACCTTTCCAGGACCTCGCAAAGGCATGAACAAAAGCAAGCATCTGGACACATTATAACACTCTAGAATAAGGCACATAGAATAGATAAATCATCAGTATTTACATAGGCTATGGCTCCACACACACATGCACACAGCCAGTTTAAACAAACATCACAGTATTAAGAAAACACCAAGACATAACAGCCTACTTTTCTTCTACCAGAACATTTTCCCCTCTTCTCCACCTTCCCACCTTGTGTTGATCCTTTCCTCCCTCCTCTGCTCCCTTTCATTTCCTCTTCTGGCAGCCCGGTCAGCCGATTCTTGAATTTGATATGATACAGTAGAATCGCATCAATGTTCTCTGACCACCTCGAACTATCCAGGACACCCTGGGATTTCAAATGATAATGTACAGCTTTGTCCGTGATTATGTTGACATGGTCTCTGGGTTTTTTAGCAGTTTGTTCACAGGCTGCATGAATAGGCAGATTGTTGCTGATTAGCGTCACTTTCATACAAAGCAAAGACAGTGCATTAAGGTGGTGGCTCTGATTTAAATCATGTAGCTTTTCGTTCATTTTCTACTTCATACTCTATTCTACATTGGCACTGAGGAAAACTGCTAATTAGTACTCTGTCACAGCAAACCAACCAGCTCTTCATGAATTCTGATGATTAAATATAGAGACGGAAATCGTGCATTTTTTTGCAAATCAGTAAAACTGGAGCTCCTACAACAGCCGACAATGTACATGATGAAACACATTCAAATTAAAACAAGAGATTCCAAATCAAAGCTCCAGGGGCAAGTGAGGATGGTGGGAAGGTATCTAGGATTTCTTGATGGTAGCTTTGAGAAAAATGAACATTCTAGACCCGGTTCTGAGGCTGTGCTCTAGAACCTGGACAGAATTCAGTTCCAGAACACGTAGAACATTGGACAGGTTTCGGTAAAGGACCTTGGAATTGTGGAACTCTCCCGTGAGGCTGTCGGAGAGTTCTGGAACGTCGAGGATCGCAGCTCCAGAACACGGAAATGTTCTAAGAATGTCGGGCGACAGTTCCGGAAACAAAAAGAGAAGCCTTAAATAACATTGGGGGCAGTTCCAGAACAGCGAGGCGGGTCCCATTGAGGCCCTCGACATCAGAGGCCTCTTCCGTCACTGAAGCTGCTGCGAGGACGATGATCTCAACAGAAGGATCTAGAACAAATCACAACAGTTCCAAAAAAACACAGGAGGGGGAAAGGCTTTGGAAAGTCTGCTCCAAGAGCGCTGAAGAAAGTTCTAGAACCTGGTGCTGTTGGCGAAGCTGTCAGACATGATGATGTTCTTGTAGAAGTTGTCGGAGCGCGTGGTACAGTAATCTTTCACCTTGTCGATCATCTGGCTGACAGGGAGGATGGAGGACGAGGAGGACGAGGAGTTGGCTTCCACCGTTGAGGAGGATGGGGACGAGGAGAGGCACTTAGGGATGGTCTGGTTGGAGTAACATTTATCTGCATCCAGGGAACATAAAAAAACAGAAACACACATGGATTATGACTTGAATGTGCAAAAATCAATGAATTCTTAGAAGGAAGATTTCATTTTTCACTTTAACCACAACTTTCAACACACACCTACCTACATCAGTGAGTGGGAAGATAGAGAGAGGGAGTGCAGCTTTGTGTCAATAAAGGAGAGGATGACGAAAATGCCACAACAGTTTAAGGCTGAACAGAAACATCCCAGAGTCTTCACATCACAAGTCACGAGTTAGCACTCAGCAACTATTTAACACCGGAAGATCTCTGCTGCTACAAACAGCATGATTAAAGTGTGCTCGATCAGTGAAACAGCAAGGCCCCGCTGTGAAACACTGAATGGAGACTGGAAACAGACTGGAAATGCATGATCTGACGCCAATGATAATTTTGAACTGCCACTGTTACACAGTAACACTTCTCAAATCTCAAGGCCAAGATCATTTTAGCCATACGTTGTTTTTGGGACGTGGTCTTTGGGTTTTGCTGTTGGTACTTTGAGTGAAATAGAAATCCTCACTGCAGCTGACACACACACTGTGACCAAGTTTCAACAAATGAAAAACACTTCTTGAAGAGGTACAATTACTACCTCATGTTACTGTCTCAATGGCGGCTGCCAAGCATTCTCCATGGGGAAGATGGGCTAAATGGGTTCAATTGCTGACCATCTGTAGGCCTTTGATTCTCTATTTTCTCCACTCATATCTAGTCCCACTGCAGTGGTAAACTATGGCTTCAAGCTTGCCAGGCAATGTGCTTGTTTGTCTGGTGTTTTTTCTCTCCCAGTGGGGTTGGTTGGTTTGGCGTTCTTCCTTCCCAGGGCCTTGCAATTATAAAAGGTTTCAGAGCCAACGGATAACATAACCAGGCCAATTTTCAACAGCAGCCTTATTTATAAAGACATATTTGGATTTCATTTTCCACTTGATCCGGAGATCACGTTTCAAAATGTGTGGAGAAAACGTAGAGAGACAACTTGGAATAGTGGATATCATTATGCTGCGGTGTTGTTTGGACCTTGAAAACTCTCTACAGCTATTTGTGTTGGTTTGTCCAGCGTTACGGTTAAGTTGAACTTTTAGTTCAAGAGAACAGGATGGCAAGAGGAAGGAGGGCACACAGTGAACATGACTGAGGTACAAAGCTTCAGCTGCATTGGACACATCTGCTTCGAAACGAATTCTTTGAACTATAAACTTTAATTAACTGAAGAGTATTCCATGTAAATAAGGCCATCTGGCATCACAGACATCATAAACTATATGATGAAGCATGCATTAGATAAAATACTATAATTACAAACTTTAAACAAGTCACTACTTCAAAGCAACACGAGGCACCTGATTAATTACCACCTGAGGACAAGTTTAGCATGTTGAACTTGAAGATCTGAAGATGTGAGGCTGACAACAGCTCTCATCTCATCTCATAAAGATAAAGTCTGTATGTTTGTTCTCATCATTACATTGTGTTGACGTAATTCCTGCCTGGATTATGTTCAGAGATGTTTCTTTGAGCGAACCAAACTTTACGTTTATGTAATGCACTGCAGCCTGGAGGAGGTGGCTGGGGTCAGCGGTGGGTGTAGTGCAGGATTGTGACACCAGAGTCCTGGGTTCAGGTCCAGACTCTGGTTTGGTTTAAGCAACAAGAACTCTTTGTTTGAGGTTTTCATTGCAATTACGTTTATAATACTGTTTTCATTTTGAGTGGATAGTGTGTCACAATTTAAAACACACACATTCTCAGTAAACACTTCACTGACATGAACTCAACTCGCTGTTTTGTCCAAATTTACCAACTACCCGCTGTGAAGCATTGTGCAGACTTTACTGTTTCAGGAGAAGAAAGCTCTGCACAGTGTTTTGGTTTCTCTTATTCCATCAAACACGCAAACAAGCTAGAACAGCTGAGGTTTGACCAGATGGAAGAACAGGAGAGAAAATGCTCTAACGGTTGCACCCCAATGCTAACGTACTTCTACAATCACTGCCACTAACGTGCGGATGTCTGAAAAAGTCCTGTTCCAGTTTGGGGTTTCCTTCTGACGGCAGAATTCAGAGTCCCTGAGGATTTGAACTGATCTCGGGTTGCTCGCATCATTTTTTTGACTTGAGAATGTCACCCTAAATGTATGATGATGTCATTTTAATTAAGTTTCCCTGTTGTGATTTGGACCAGGACATGCAGCCTTCAGGGTTTTAGTTTTTGGAATTTTCTTACAGAAACTGAGCCAAAGCATCCATCCATTTTACATGACTGGTTGTGCTTATCAGGGTTGTGGGGGGGCGATAGACGGGGTACACCCGGGCCAAGCAGCAGTTCATCACAGGGCCTGAGCCAAAGCATTCGAGCCAAATGTGTGGCATAATATGGGCCCAAGCAGACAATAACCTCTAAATCTTGTTGTTCAGTTGGTCTTCACATGAAAAAAGGAGCTCAGTCATATCATCTTTCCATCATACATGACTAATTAAGTTGTCATATTGTTTTGCTTAGCGTACAGCCGTGATTTCCAACCTCTCCTCCCTCTGTGAGCGAGTGTCCCTATGCAACATCAAGCTATGGGGTCAAGGGGCCCGTTGGCGTGGGCCATAGTCACGACTTCCCTAATTCCATCATCGCTGATTATGCCCCTGGCTCCACACGATAATGTGCAGCTGGTTCCTTCGAGTGATCTGTGATGTCACACTGGGATGTGTTTGACACAGAAACCACATTCCCCTCAATACACTCTAGAATACACGTCAGGACCGGGACAGGGGTGGTTAGGATTAAACCAGTGTCACAGTCAAGACCCCTGGAAATGTTGGGTCAGCCTCTGGCCATGATTGGGATGGTGGGATTCTCTGACCTCAAACATCTGGAAACATATGAGACACAATGAGATACGGGCGCCGGCGCAGAAACTGTGAGGCGTTGTTGACAGGCCTCAGATAGAGGAACGTCACTTCATGACGTCCGTTTCTGGAAATTATGATCTGATGAACTTTCTGATACACTGGAACTGACTGAAGAATATCACAAACTCACTTAACTCACTTAAACTTCTCAGTTACCATCCCACCAGTTTAATTCTAGTATTACAATATGAAAGATACTTTGGCCTTTTCAAGCTTTATTTGACAGAGACAGCTGAAGAGTGACAGCAATGTGGAGAGAGAGAGAGACGGGGAATGACATGCGGGAAAAGCCACAGGTCGGATTCGAACCCTCGGCTTCCACAGCGAGGACTCAGTCTTCACACACGGGACGGCAACTGAGCTAAACACCGGCCCAGAATTTGAAAGATACTTTAAATGGGACAGGAAGTAGAGGTCTGTATACTTACTACATCCCTACAAAAGTAAAGGTCAAAGCTGCTTGTTCACTTTGAACTGTCAGCAGCCAGGTTTTTACTTGCTACGCTGTGGTTGCTGTTGAAAAAGGTAAAACGCAGAAAACGAATGGCAGGCTAGTACCAACAGCCGACTTCCTGTGAGTCAAACTACACTGGGTCTAGCAAGAAGTGTCCTGTAGGCCAGATGAGAATACCAATGTGTTTCAATTGGAACAAAACTTGGGATCAAAAAATACAGATAGCGACCAGATTTCCAAAATCCAATTATTCTGCATGAAGTCACCCTTCTTAAATAAAAAAAGGAAATGGAGATGCCAAGGCCTGGTACGAACGGTCAGAAGAACACACATGGGGAACAGTTCTCTTCAGCATTGGATCAATCCTTGTTTGATCAAACTTTATTTTGATCCCATGAATTCTGGCTTAACCTACGGCAGACTCTGTAGCAGCCTCATGAAATGTTGATCAGTCATGCCCTCTTAACTTTTCCGTAAGCTTCTCTGGCAGCTGTGATAACAAGAAATAAAATGCTTTTAGTTTTGCACAATAAAAGAAAAGCCTAATCTACCTTTTCTACTCAGAACATCCAGGGATCCATTTTCCAGATATCTGCTGGCTCTACCAGAAGCCTTGAAATAGTGGCCATTGTCCCGCACCGTAGCAGATATTGTATAAACCTGTGTTGAATATTAAAATGGACCGACGGCAGCATGTAGGGCGATCTGTAGTTCTAGCTCACATGGTTACACAAGGATTCGATTAAGGTCAATTTTTTAATAACTTGTTGAAGACGCAGGATGTAATGCATCACTGCCCACCACTGCTGGAGTGGGGCTGCATGAACATCATCGGGCTCCGTTTAACAAAACACCAACTGAAAATTAAATATGATAAAGTCCTGGAGAAAGTTCAAAGATCACCGTCTGCAGGTTCAGAATTAAAGGATTTTTTTTAAAGACATTTTTTTGCCTTTTCAAGTTTTATTTTTGACAGAGACAGCTGAAGAGTGACAGGAATGTGATCCGAGCCCTGGGCTGCTCTGAGCGTTCCTACATGGGGCTGAGCTAACGGATACCTCCAAAGAAGAGTTTTAACTGAAGATCTGCAAGTCTTCAAAGTCCTGGACGAAGACCTTCTGACGAGTCTTGTGTAGAAATTAGCGAAGCACTTGGCCAACAAAATGAAAAACATAATAGTTGGTCTGTCATAACTGGAAGCAAATCAAGTTCTACGTCCAAATCTGTCCAACAGTTTGCCAAGCGGCTCATCTGCGTTTTACAGTCTGGACCGTATCTCTGCACAGAACTGCCTCGAACTGATTGAATGATGTCAGGGATTTACACTCTGGAGTCTGAATACAGTGGAGGTTCCCCGTTTGTCAAATGTGTCTGGAAACAGTGAGCTGCACTTCATCAGCACGTCAGAGCCGCCTCACTTCATGCATCATTCAACACACGTAAGTTTGGCTGAGTGACGGTGCCATAACTGAGTAACAATGTAAGGAATGACAGAGATGATCCATGAGTCTATTTTAGTTCTCTGGATGAAGTCCTGAAAGCGAATAGTTGGAAGTCTCTAAGATTCACTGGGCAACACAGTTGTTTTCAGGATACAAATGATGAGGTGTCGGAGCTCTGATCCTTCGTCCAACTTTCAAATGGATTTCAGATCCAGGTGATGTGAAACCTTCTGTCCAGTGATCCACTGCAGAGTCGGTATCAGGCTGAAAATCTTTGTTTTCTGTCTTCTTCAAGCTCAATAATTAAAAATGTGTCTTTGGGAAAAATCCAGAAAAGTGATGAATCAGTCAGAGGCTGGAAAATTTATGTGACTTACAATGAATTGTGTCTTTGCTGTTAAAGGATTGCCTCACAGGTCGTCAACCTTTTACAGAATCTGGAGCAAATTCCTCCATTTAGTTGGAAAACAACAGATGTGAGCAGATGTAAAGCTTCCTTTGTAACTGTTAATAACCATCATTCATACATGTTGAGTTATGTGACGATTACTGACAAAGTCATTTTTTGGCGATTCCTTTCAGAATAAATTATATATTTATATGTTTATTGCTGTGGGAATATGTTGCCCACTGATATTTATAGGTGTTGTAGGTTTTTTGGGGGGTGTATTTCAGTTTCAGTTATCCTACGCTTCAAAATGTGACGCTATTGCTTCACCTCTAGTGTCAGGGCTGTGTGGTCAGGTTAGTCTCAGTTTGGCACAAGTTTGGACACAATAAGTACTTAGTTAGTTTGTGTTACAATAAGAATGTAACATAGGTCACATTATGATAAGTTATGTAACATATGTTGACCTACTCGCTCTTTATACTTTTGTCATGAGACGTTAAGCCAGTCGGAGGTGTCCAGAAATGACCCGAGGTGAACCCACAGCATCCTGGTCTAAAGTGTAGGATCACAGACCAAGCTGGATTTCATGATCTTTGAGTTTTAGTTTGATTTGCATCACCGTGATCCAGGTTCTGCTCGAGGTTTCCTTGCCACTGTCACAAGAGAATTGTGAATTGTTGGGTGTCTGTAAATAATATTCTAATATAATATTATAAAGAGTAGTATCAGTATCATGAGATAACTTGTTATAATTTAGTGCCATACAAATCAAACCAGAAGCCAAGGGGCTTTATACCGCCAACCTCCCCTCAACGTGAAAAAGATAAATTAATGTTGGTGTTGGACTCGAGCTCGTCCAAATGAATTAGCAGCTGAACAAGTGGCTTGATTTGATATTTAGTAAAAATAAGAGTGTTTATGTGCCGATACCCACAGGTTTGTTTATCCAGCAGTACAGCGTGTTCCTGTAGGTCCACGTGTGATGAAATATGAAAAGTGAATCCATCCCTGTGGGTTCAGGACGCTGTGTGTGGTCCACAGAACAGAAAGAGATGAAACATCTCATCAACACGTGTTTCTCCTCACCAAGCTCGGAGGAACATTAACTTTGGTTTCTTTCACTTTGCAGCTCATGACTTCTGTTTCATGGGACTGTTAAATCATGTGCGGCAGAAAACATTGAATCTAATGTACAGAGGTTATGTAACCAAAACTTTTAACCCGTTTCTGTCGTCTGCATTGGATATTTATGTTCAAGTCAGTAATGTACGACGATGTTTTCAATCTGGACTAGACTTTTTCATACATGAAATTAGGTTTGTTAGCGGCTTCTACGGACATGATGGCAGAGGAGCAGAGAGTGAAGAGGACGCTGACGGAGGAAGCTAAGAAGAGAAAAGGAGAGAGTGAGCGAGCAAGAAGCCGCCGGACAAGAGTAAATGTGGGACTGACTTTTAGTGGTTGGTGAGAGCTTGGTGAAATAAAAGGCTGAAAGACAGACGCCGAGCTGGGCTGACTGCTGCTGGACTAGGCAGTGAGATCAGCTGCTGCTGGGGACCTGGGTGATGATTGGCTGCTGGGGACCTGGATGATGATTGGCTGTTTGATCAGAAGTAATGTAATCAGAGTAAATACTCGAGTACAGCTGGACAGAGTTACACAGTGAGGTTACACTGTGATTTATACAGGATGCTCTTTTAAATGTCATCAGGCAGAAACACTTCTCACCTGTGACGTGATCCTTCAACACAAACCTGTTTAATGTGTGTGTGTGTGTGTGTGTGTGTGTGTGTGTGTGTGTGTGTGTGTGTGTGTGTGTGTGTGTGTGTGTGTGTGTGAGAGTGTGTGTGTGTGTGTGTGTGTGTGTGTGGTGGGGAAGTGCAGTGTTTCCGTTGGTGTCTGAGAATTAAAACTAAATCCTCTGCAGCTGTGTGAGCTGAGAATCTTTCATGTCTTTAACCAAAAAAAACAGTTTTCTTGGCTCCGAGAACAAAAAGAACAAAAAGCTGTTATCACGTTTGTCAGTGACAAATTACTGTTCGTGAACTAAATGTTATTCTGCTGTTTTTCCTTCATATGGAACCTCTCACAGAAAATGTGATGAAGATGAATTTCGCCCTAAAATAAAACACACGAGTGGATTACATCATTTGTGGAGCTGGAGTCACAGCTGGCTGTTAAAGTGCTTTTGTTAATTTTTACTGTGAATGTGTTTTACTAATATTTCTTCTCATGTGGTTCTTAGAGGTCTTCGGCTCTGGTGGTCTTGGGGTTAAGCTGACTAAACATGGACCCAACAGTTTATATTCTGGCCTCGGTCAGGTGAGTCACTTCATCACCAGTTAGTTAATAATGTTACTGAGTAAATGACAGATGGGGTGAATCAGTGGAGCTTGTAATGGTGTTTGTGCTGTGAACACCTTAAAGCAGTCTGTCACTAGAGGGAGCAGACGGTATTTTAATGTTAATAATTCACATAACCGGCTGACTGACTTTAAAAAAGCACAGAGTAACACATGAAGTTCAGACCGACAGGTTTTCTTCTTCTCTGTTTGTAGTTGGAATTAGACTTATCAGGTTTGTCCAGACAGAAAGGACACTCATCACCAGTCTGGACATCTAAGACATAAAAAGCGACGCAGTATTCTGATTATGGATCAGAACAGAGTTAACAGAGATGTTAGCTTGGATGCAGTCTGACGGGGTGCGCTTGTTCTTACACCCTGAGGCACTCTGGGTGGGTGGGGTTGTAGTTTTAGTCAGTGCTCAATGGGTTAAAATGGACCCTCCATCACTCACTCAGTGTGTCTGAGGCTGGGAAGATGGGCGTAAACTTGTGTGACATCACAGTGATCAACCAATCACAACACACAGGGGCTGGTTTCCCAAAATGTCTGCTGGCAAAGTTTCTTTTTTTCTTTTTTTCCAATTAAAATTTTTTAAAAATTAAAATTTTGAATCTCTGGATCCACTTTGACCGCAAAGCATTTTGGGAAACACGGCAGAGTGGATCACACGGTGCTGGAAGCAGGAAGTCAATCGGCCAATCAGATTTAGCTTTTACCTCCTTTGGTCCTCCGCTCTTGCTATTGGATGGAAGAGCTTTCTACACCAAACACAGAGGCAGACACATGAACATCACATGTGAGCAGATATACAGGAGCTCAACAGAGACAGACAGGAACCATGTCTACATGCAGACTCATGAAACCACGCTGAGCTCGGCTGTTTTCTTTTGACTGAACGGCGAGAGGCTCGGACCGGGACAGCAGGACGGAGACACCAAACCAAAACATGTTAAAATCCTAAATTTCAAAATAAATCTAGTCTCAGATTTGGTTTCAGGACAGAATCTGCATGTAGACATGATTTTAATGATTTACATCCTCATGAACTTCAGGAAGAAGAAAATTATTAAAGCAATAAAATAAATGAATAATCATGATTCATTCTTCTTGTCCACCTTGTCCCCGTGTGTCTCACCTGAGTTGCTGTGTCTCTTGTTGAACGGGTTGAGTGTATTTTTAGCTTTGGACGTCCAGTTGGTGTTGCTGGAGCCGAACGAGCTGGAGGACAGAGACTTGCCCAGGTTGTCTGAGCTCACCTTCTTCGTGTTGTTGGTCGCCGTCTTACTACAGTCTGCAACACGGAAACAACAATCAGCCAACCACACCTTGTATCCATCATCAGCCTCTCCTGATTAGGTTCCTTCCTTCTTCCTGACTCTTCTCCTCTTTTCTTACTTCCTTCCCTCCCTCCTTCAGCAATGCTCAGACATTACTAACACAGATAATGCAGATCATGCTGATGCTGCAAACTGAAGGTTCGAATAGAAATGTCACAGACGGTGGCTCGCGGACAGAAAGGCCTGAAGACAAACGTTTGCATCGTGCAGAACAGTTTCGGAAATCTCTCAATCAGTCTAGACCTGAGCGTGGATCAGCTGAGTAACCAACATCTCCACGCAGAGATTAAAATACAACTGCAGGAACGAGGCTCAGATTTCATGCTCAATGTTTGTTTTGGCGTCATTCACTTGTTACTTCCTGCTTGTGATGGATAGATTGATATCTTAATACAAAAAGACTGAGCAGCTGAATTACAACAAACCAGCCAATGAACATATGATCATCATCGTGGGTCTCAGAGGTAACAGATCTTCTCCTACACAGCTGATTCAAACTGAAATCTACATGCATGACTGTAAAGGACACATGAAGACATTGAAACTGCATGAACACAAACTCTTTGTGTTTCTTTCTGGTTCGACTAAAAACTCTTTGCAGCAGTTTTTGGTACGGAAACAGTGAAATGTCTAAATGTACTGGCAGCAGCTCAGTACAGCACATCCACAGACTAAAGTGCACCTGGAGGACCAATCTTTTTTTTATTAGCTGCAAAGCCGTGCCGACTTAGGTTTTATGTTTTAATAAAGAGCCTTCTGTTTTTTCTGCTGCTGTGGGAATCTGGCAAAAGTCCCACAGACACATCTGACAGGACTCAGATGAATGAGCTTTATTGTTCTGTGCTGAACCTTCAAGATCCACCTGAGACAAACAGAGAGACGGATACCTGAGTTGTCTGACATCTTGAATCGACCACGGCAGAGGTACCTCCTCCACTGCTTCTGGACGTTTTCTTTCAGGGCACAGTGGAAGATAAATATGAAGAGACCTGAAAGAGAAGAGCAGTTCGACACACTGTTTTAAACAGCGTCATCTTTATGACGTGGGTATCTGCAGGTCCTGAACATGGGAACCTTTCACATCCATCTCATGTGATGTGACTGCTGCCTGATTTGCTACATTTGTGAGAAAGTTTAATTGACAAAAAAAAACAAACAAGTAAAATGGTCGAAGTGTTTGTTCCACTGTCGTCGACTCTGAGGCAGCTGTGACAATTCTCTGATCATCTGTAGAACTTCAGACGTTGTCAAGTTGTAAAATATTTATATGACAGGAGTGGACTACATTACATTGCTGTGGTAATGGCGGTGCATGTAAATAGCTGAAACACAACATCAACACTAAAGGTGAGGGATTTGGATCAAGCACAGATGATCCACAATCTACCCAGTCGGATCTCCTGTGTTCGCCTCAGGAGGGGAGAGATCAAGGATAGGAGCCATGCTGGTCCAGTTCGGACTAATAAAACAGGTCTCAGGCTTGTCAAACAATGGGAAATGGGGGAAGGGTGTGCCCACGTCTTTATGAAGACGTGCTCCATTAAAATCCCAGATCAAACAGACGGAGAATGTTTTGATCCAACAGAGAGCAGGACTTTGGCAGGACAAGAGGAGGTGGACACTGTTTTCTTGGTTCTCATCACAGTCTTGTTGTTTAATGATATGTTATGTTCTGTGTGTGCAACGTAAAGGGATGACAGCCTTCTTTTTAATGTGTTCATCCTTGTGTTGTGTAAAACCAAAATAAAGTATCTCTTGGTTCTGGTTCTCGTTACCTTGCAGTGAGTTGAAGATGGTGAAGAGGTACAAAAAGGCCAGGGTGACGGGTCCCCATGCAAACAGAGCGAAGCCCCACGTCATCCCCAGCAGGAAGGTTAGGCTGACCACACTGCGCAGATTTCGTAAAACCTGAATCACGACAGAACAGTGAGCGTTAGTCGGTTCACGTGCTCGTTGCTTTGGTGGATATCTTGAATCTTTCCTCATCCTCCTTCAGTGAACGTTGACATATTCACCTCTTCTCGCAGGGTGCGGTTGGTGCGTTTGCTGTTGCGGCCACAGATCTGCATCATCACCACCACAAACATGGCCACATTCAGCAGAAACACCAGGCAGAAGTAACCGACGCAGGTGGTGTAGAAGACAACTGGATTTTGAATCCAGCAGCTAGACATAAAGACAATAAAATAATGTAATTAAAATGTTTGATAATGAAGAACACAGTAAATCCACCACTGCCCACATGATCTCTGTTTTCCATGTATATTACAAAAACTTTATTATTATTTCAATTCTATGGTTACTTACAACGAGGATCCATTTCTCGACTCCTCTTTGCCGTAGTCCTGCCGGCCGTAAGATTTTTGATCCACAGAAACAATAATCGCCACCAACAGTGCAGGGAGACCTGGACGAAGGACACATTCAAGACTTGAAGATTAAATGCTAAACTCGTTCTCAGCTTGTTGTCTCCTACAAGTCCAAAGAAAATAAATAATCTGACAAGAAACTCATTTTATTCCTCAACAGTCATGAAGTCAAATTCAAACAGTATATCTCACGGACGACTGGATGTATTTAAATAATCGTTACGTGCTAACAAAGCTAGCCTTTATACTAGCTCTTTGAAGGTATGATTGCTTAAACATTATCATTGAAGATCAACTCTTTGGCCAAATGTTGTCGACTATGACCAGATTTACTAAAATGTATAATATCTTACTGTTGTGGAGGTAAATGTATGTACAAGATGAATTACAGTGTTGTATTTCCTAAAGGCACCTAAAGCTACTGAAATCCCATGAAAGGACCAAATCAACAGTGAAGGATCTACCAACAAGGGTTAGAGTTATCACAGCTTGGTGTATCTCCTTCTTCTGTGCCAGAACTCCTCTGTTGTCCAAAAACTATTACTATTAAACTACTACTATGAGGAGGTCCCTCATCAGCTCTACTCCGAACTCCCACTGGATGCTCCTCACTCCTTCTCGGAGGCTGAGCCAGACCCCCTATATACAAAACTTTTACTCGCAATCTAATTCTTTTGGTCTCGACCCAAAGTTCATGACCATAGGTGAGGGTTGTAACGTAGAACGACAAGCAGATCTTCACCACAATGGTCCAGTGCAACGACTGCATCACCGCTGACGTCACAATAATCCACCTGTCCATCCTATGCACCAGTTTTGCCATCACTTGTCAACAAGATCCCCTGATACTTCAACTCCATCCCTTGGGGCAGCAACTCACTCCCAGCCCTGAGGGGGCAATCCACCGTTTTCTGGCAGAGAACTGTGGGCTCAGACCTGGAGGTGCTGAGTCACTCTCACTTGGCTGCAAACTGTCTCGTTGGAGCCCAGGAAGAGTAGCGGTTGCCTTGTAACAGCTAATGGAGATCCAAATAAACAATAAACACTTCCAATATTAACTGCTTACAGTGTACACGCTGTGTTCAGCTGAACTCTGTCCAGTCAAACCTGAACTTCAACCTCAACTTAGCTAGCTAGCATGATAACGATTGATATAAGACAGTTCATTAAATTGTGATTATATGATTAGATTTGATGTTTTCAGCATCTTCACATCTTGGTGTTCTCTCTTTGTTTTTTCTTCAGATGGCTTTATTCATCTCTATAGTTTTAAGCTCCTCACCCCATCCAATAAGGCAGAACTTGAGGATGTATCTGCGTATGTAGGTGTTGAAGACTTTGACCAGAGCGATGTACATGTGGATGGACTCCAACCCCATCCAGGTGAAGGACGTCAACAGGAAGTAGTGCAAGAAGATGGCGATGGAGAGACATAGCCCTTCACTATCCAGACTTGCTAGCCAGCCGTCCAGCAGGAAGACCATGTTGAGGAACAGCAGAGACGTGCTGAGGTTCATCAGGATCTTGGAGGGATAGTCCCGCCGTACTTTCCTGTGGGAAGGAAGAAGTGGCATGTGGTTGAAATCTGTTGTCAACTTTATTTACTGCAGTCATGAGCTCATTTCCAGTCCACATATTCATCAGCATCAATCAGAACCACCAAGTTTCTTGCTCGAAGCTCACAGCCTCTGGTTCAGATTACCCCCAACATGTCTGAAAGTTTCTTAAGACCAGCGCTGGTGTCTCCTAGAAATTATGTTTATACACTACCACAATAATTTGATCATTTTCATATGAACAATTAATGAAAGCACTCCTGTGCGTGTTCTGAGACTCACTCAAAGGCGATGTAGGTGAGCAGCGTGGCGGCAGAGAAGATGGCGGAGATACCACAGCCGATGTAGGTGATGAAGGTCAGAATCTGGTTGTCCTTTGCGCTCAAGGTGGCCGAAGCTCCAGAAATGTCCTGAAGACACCGACAGAGAAGTACAAGGAGTTCATGTTGAGCTGTCTGAACACTTCACAAAGCAGCACAAAGAAGAAGAATGAACGCGCACAGGAAGATGATCGACACTGAACAACAGCTTCATGTGTCACATGACATATTTGTCCATGTTTCATAGCATGTATTAAAGCAACGCTCTAAAATATGATCAGATCATGTGTTCTGCAAGAGGAAGCGGTGCTGTAATTCCCCTCGTTTAAAAAAGAAAAGGGGCTTTTGGACCAACATAAAAGAATAAATATCATGTTAGTCATGATGTCTCACAGCTGTTTGTACTGAAGACCTTATGAATTGTTCTGTTGTGCATCCTGACATCCATAACCAGTCACTCAACACATTAAAAACACTTCAGACTGAAGTCTGCTTTAAACTCCTCCAAAGCCTTTTCTCATGAAAACTGATCACACAACTATTTTTTTAATAAACTTATTAACTCTGCTTCAACCATTGGAAGTTACACACACCCAACAGCATCAAACATGTGACCTCATATCATGTGAAGAGATAAACTGTGACTTTTCAAACATGCTCTGGACTAAATCTCGATTGAAGATATTACAAAGAAAAGTATAAAAGCACAGCGGTGGTCATCACTATCCTCCAATAGCTGGATGGTGAAATGGTGATTGAGCATCAAAAGTAACTTCTGAAAAGTTTAGAGGGAGGAAACTTTAAAGATAATGAATCATTAGAACATTAGAGGTGAAGCAGCAGACACTCAGGACAATCAGTGTTCACTGAGCTGATGACCAACAACTCCACTGATTAGTGCAGTAAGCTGAGTTAAAACTTTAACATATGGTTGTTCAAACTTGGATATGAATATCTTTAAACACATTAAATGAAAATATTGCTATTTGTAATTTGTCAGCACGTTATAGAATAAAACTAAAAAACAAACCTATAAGAAGTCAAATGAAATCATTTTTTCTGCTGAGTCAGTCTTACCATGAGGATGCCAAAGTGTGTCAGGTGGTCGCAGTGACAGACGGTTTTGTTGCTGCTGGATTCTTTGGAGACGTTGCAGCCGTCTCCATTCCAGCCTCCGGCACCATCTGGTGGTAGGATAGAAGTTTTTCAGCAGATGGAACTAGTTCTAAAAAATACTGAGAATAAATGTTTGAACTTTTGAATAAAAAGACTGAAGACAGTTCAGGATGCGCTCTTGTTGTTCACTTTGTTTTTTACAGGATAGAAACCTGACTGAACATGACACGTTGATTTCTGACCCGTGCTTTTGTTTCTCTCGTTGATTTTACGGCCTTTAGTGGTTCAGACCTCTCTGATCTGTTTCTCTCATGAAGCTGCATTCGTTCTTATAAAAGGTGTTACATTATTACAAGACATTTATCAGTCTGTCTACCTAACTACCAACTAACAAACCTCAGCTCTACACTTCACCTGTGGATTTTACATGAATTTAATTGATGTATATACGTCTTATATAATAATATAATTTAGTACTTTCACATACTTTGGTGTTGTTTTTATTGTTTTACTTCAAATTTAATTGAAACATTTGCAGCATCACATGGAGGAGGTGTCGACTTCACAACTCTGAAGATCATGTGACCTAAACTCAGACGAATCCAACAAGTCGAGAATCTCAGTGAATGAAACCGTTTCTAAGAATCATTAAAGGAAACTTGAGTCAAACAAAGTGAGACAGCCTACAGGGGCTGAAGATGTACGCTCTGCTGTGTCCACTGTTGTTGAATTGGAACAGTTTTATTTTCTCTGGACTCAATCTTGAACTCTGGGCCGGTTCGTCTGTTTAAATGCAAGAGAGCGCAGAGAATGTGGAGGTTCATCATCGCGTACACAGGACCTGAACCAGAAAAAGGTCAGAAACCCACAGAATAAAACAGCACCTGGATGAGGTTTCTGGTTTCTCCCCACAGATCAGAGAAGCTGGAACAAACCTGAGATGTTTAAAATGAAGTGAAGACAGATTCACAGACGTACCTTTCATGCTGAAGTCCCAGAACATGCAGACTGGATTCAGGGCCGGCTGCCAGGAGAGAAGAAGAATGAAAGAAGTATATTTATAATCAGCACTCGGCACAGACATCCACATTTTATTCTTATGGGCTGAAAATAATCAACACACACAGATTCAGGTGTACCTCTTCAGACAGGTGAGCGATCTCAATCACCACCGGTTCTATCAGGTTACTGATGGAGACGTTCCCGACGCTGCTCGCCACCACGTAGCTCCTCAGGGCCAGTCCGTCCTGCTCTTTCTGGAAAAACAAATATTCAGAAATGAGCTTCATCTGACATCAGCCTGCAGCTGTGAGGCGGGTCGGACCGGACTGACCTTGAACATGTTTGTGCTGCTGAAGAACATGAAGCTGATCCTGGACAGAGATGATCTGTCTGCAGCGCTGCTGTTCAGCAGCGAGGCGGGGAGGGTGACCCGACCCAAAGCGTTAGCTGGCTTAGATTCAAAACCAACCTGAGGAAGAGGAAACGAGGAAACGCTCAGACGGAATTCAAAATAAAAGCTTTTAGAAACAAGAGGAAGTTCTGGTGCTGTCACCTGTGGGTCATTGCTGTTTGGAGCAATAAAGGCACTGAAGGTTGTCCCGTTGAACGCGGAGGTGTTGAAGGTCGATATTCCCAACGCAAGGTTTTTAGAGGTGATGTTGATGGACGGACCCTCAAACTCCAACTTCTGGACCAGCTCATCGACTGTCTTCAGGGCGCTGGGGGGCAAGAATGTCAGAATTATTATTATAATAATAATAATAATAATAATAATAATAATAATAAAGGACAGTGGAGCAGTACTGTAGAGTAACGTGTGACGTACGTCTTAGAGTTCGAAACGAGCGCGGTCTCTGAACTCATCATGACGTTGGAAAAGATGGTGACGACGGTGGACGCCAGCGTGGAGTTGATTTTTGCCACGTTCATCAGCTCCTTCACCTTCATCACCACTTTCGACACCTGCAGAGAGACAAAGAGGAGGAGGAGCAGAAGAAGAAGAAGAGTTCACTTTCTCTGCAGTCCAATGTGAGTTCAGTCAAAGCCAACAGCGTGGACTCACCTCCTCCTTGGACAGCTCATTGACGGTGAAGTCAGCGAGCTGCTCGGCCACTTCAGACGCATTTTCTGCACAAAGAAACAAACAAAAGACACATTTAATTTTTTATCAATAACATTTTGCATCCTCCTCAGTGCAGGCATCTGATTGGCTGGTGGCGAGCGTACCTGCCGACACCTGAATGGAGTTGATGTCCAAGCAGTTACTGATGTCTGCAGTCAACCAACTGGACGAGAGGTTCTGTCGGTCCAAGACACTGAGAAAAAAGAGAGACAGAGAAAGAACGAAGACGTCTAAATAAAATCTGAGGCAGGATCTGAACCCACAACCTCGCGACCTGTCAGAGCATCTGTAAAGGTATTAGTCGAGATGAAGCCGGACTGACAGAGACCAGTTTGACGACAGTGTTAACTAGTACCGAGGTGAGTTTCCTGATGGACTTGCTAACACAGCTGTGTCAGTCCAGAGGTGCCAGGAACCAAACCCGGCAATAAAACCAGCTCTGTACTACGTCCTCTGTTGTCAAATTGGCCTCCATCAGTCTCAGATTCGGGTGATCGGTCCTGGTTTTGGTCACGATTCATCACTTGAAGTGAAGTCCAGCAGAGTCAGCAAACAAGACCCGAGCTGTGTAGGGTCCCAGTCAAGCCTCCACACTGGGACAATGAAGTATATCTATCTATTCATGCTAATGGGTACCTCGACAGGTCTCTACCTGTTTAGACAGGGAAGACTTAAATATGCTCTGCTGGTTTCACAGACCTGCAGACTTCCTGTGTAATGTCCAAACTGTTTATCACCAGCAGACTCTCCATGTACTTTGTATTCAAACAGAATCCTCCCCTCTATGAACAACGAAGCTCCACAAGGACTTTCTGCAGAAGTGAAGGAGTCCATTTGTTAGAGACTGAACTGCTGTTTGACTCAACAAACTCTGAACAAATTAGATTTGTCCTGAAAACACCGTCAGGATCATTCCAAATTAAACAGATAAGAACCAGGTGTTACCTGTTCAGTAATTAGAGCTAAGGTTTATTTTCATATACATAGTAAAGACAGATAGAAATGGCTCATTGGCTCATGTGGGTCAGCTACCTTTTTCATTAATGAATGTAAATTCTATATTTCTGCAGATTTCATTCGGGAAGCATTTTATTTTGCCACAGTAACATTTTCTAACTTTCTAGTTGGGAGCTTCACGTAAACCCGGAGTAGAACCAAACATCCAAGACCAACGGAGACGGACTGTAGATACCATGTGCTTGAGCGAATAAAGGTATTAAGTTATTAAGTGAAGACAGAACAACACCCAGAATCATCTGCTGTGACGGCGTCACAAGAAAGAAAGCGTGTTAATAAATCCTTCTCCAAACCTCTGGAGCACTGGACACATGTGCCACATCAATACTGACTTCATGGGTCTTTGAAAAGGTTCTTTTAAGTACTGAAATTTCAAAACAAGAATCTTGATTCTGTACTATATTAAATCTGCTGTGTGTGTGTGTGTGTGTGTGTGTGTGTGTGTTACCATTTCCTGGAGCTGTTCTGGTCTTTGTTGGGGAAGCAGGGAAGGTAGTGAATGTCGTCGGGTTTGGTCTCAGGCCAGTCGTAGTGGAACGTTTTCTCCGCCGGACAGTTTTCTGTGAGGAGGGAAAGCAGAAAGAGTTGTTTCACATTGAACAGATAACATAATGAAAAAGATAAATGAATAAATGAAACACAAGCTGAAGAAGTGCCGAACAAATGAAGATACAGACAAGATGACAAAGAGAAACGCACAGATAAGAAAACTCATGAATAACAAACAGAGAAAATGAATCAAATAAGAAAAGTGAGAAGAGAGAGAGTGTAAACAGAACCATGATACACCTTTACAGGTTCTTCATATTACAGCCGTGACTTTCACATTGTGACCATCGTTATATTGAAATAACTGAAGAGACTCGACCACTCTCAAAATGATACAAATGAACGCTGGAGAGAGGCAGCACACCTGTTGTCACTTACCTTTGTGAAACACAATGATTGCTTCAATAATTGGATCATGCATTGTTTTAAAATCAGTCACATGACTTGACTTCTCTAGAGCTTCATGCCAACTGTACTGAGGGTGAATTTATATACAACTCACCTGTTCACATTATATTAAGGCTTAAAGTTATGCAGGGTTAAGAGCGTGGACGCAGGAAGTCCCTGCGTTTCATTTGCTCTATGGGCCAAACAATGAAAAATCCAGAAATCTCAAACTCAGAAATCTAACTTCATCCATCTTTCATAGACATGAATGAAGCTGCGAAAAATTACAGGAGACATTTATCATTTGTGTAGTTCCTCACCGATCAATTTGATATTGGTGGAGTCGGGCTGGAAGTTCAACTTGGAATCCAGTTGTCCCTTTTTGCTGGACAGTTGGGCAGACAGTGCAGCTTTCCCCAGACTCTGATTGGTCTGGTAATAATGAAGCAGCAAGGCCTGGCAGTTAAAACTGGAGACAAAGCAAACCGGAAATCAGCTGCACAATCACAGCTATGACTGAGAATCACACTTCAGCTGATGAACCTGCAGGATGAAAAGTTTTACCTTGTCGGGTTTTCAGCACTCTGTAAGACTCTGCGAGGGTCAGAAAACAAAGTTACATTTGAGTTTTTAAAGGAACTCACTATTTTTTAGTTGTGTTGTGTATTTTAAAGTCACATGATTGAATATGGTGTTCACTGCTGAATTACCTGACAGGGTCGGGGTAGACTGTGAAGTTCCAGTTCACAAATGTTAGATTGAGCTGGAAGAAGAAAACAAAAGAAAGATTTCTGTTGTCAGGTCCAGCTGGTCTAGAAACAGTCGTTCATGCATTAAGATCAGCTCGGCTGGATTAACTCAACAGGAAACCATGTCCTGTCCTGTCCTGCTTTTCCTTTACTGGCTATAAATCTCTCCATGCTCTTGCACATCGGTGTTTCTATCACGTCATATAAGATCTGCATATGAATGAAGATAACACAAGAGATGAAGATAAATAAGAACAATAAAAATCGTCTTCAGGATTTTGATGAATGTGTTCCACCTGTACAGTGACCTTTCTAACCAAAGCCACTTAAGCTGATGAATACAACTCCAAAGACCTGCTCTGTATTCATTCAGTTTGTTCACAGAGATTAGTGAATCATATGATGATGATTGTGAAATAAAAAGGAGGTTATTCGGGGCCCATAACTCATTTTTGCTGTGCAGGTACGTTAACACTTGTCACGTAAAAATCTACATTCATGTTTTTGAGGCTTTCAGATCATTGTGTGTGGCCAGAGGAACAAAAACTTCGACTCCAACAGTGAGGGTTACAGAAAGAAGCTGCTGCCTGGGGCACTGAAGTTTGAACTTAAATGAACATCTTACCCATAAATCCACAGCCTGCTCAACATCAGCCAGGGCCAAATGCGTGCCGTCACCATCCACCACAAAAGAAACACTGTAGAACAGCCGCTCTGCAGATGAAGACGACAGGAAAGAAAGAGACAGACATAGAAAATAATATTTCAGTCTCAGTTCGGTTCAGACTATTCCACACATATAATGGAAACCTTTTTTTCCTGTGCCTGTGCGACATAGCAGGAGACGGATTGAGCAGTTGGAGCTAATCGAGTTACGTAGAAATCCAATGTTAGAGTGTGAAACATGAGGAGGAATGTGCTGCCTGACAGATAACAACAGGAGGGAAGTCATTACAGTTCCTTTTTCTGGGTAAATGGGATGATTTGGAGTCAGAGCGAGCTGCAGGAGAATGTTTGAGATTCACTATCTGACTGTTTGAATCTTAGAAAGAGAGAAAAGGATTTGACACTTTTATCACACCTGTGTGTCTGCTAACCTCACACCTTTACTAAAATAAAGCGGTTACATATGACTTCAGGCATCAAGAGTTTCCTGGACAGTGAATTACAGCAACATGTTGAGTTAGTTGCAGTTGATTTCTGCTTGACTGAGAAAAACTGAGAGAAACTTTAAACCAAATGAAATATTAAACTTAATTTTGGAAAAAAAAATCCATATATGTAGAACTGTGAGCTCGCCTGTAGAAAAACTTGTAATAAACAAAGGTAAAATACTTTAAGTTGCAATTAAGTCAAGTCACAAATATCTCTACGCTATAATAAAAGTTGAACTAATAACATTTCTTATCTGTATTTCAGCATCATGTCTTGTCAACATGTTGTCATTGACCTGTGGTGTGATGTTCCAGCAGCAGACACACAGTGTCTCATTTTTGTCTCTTCCTCTATGATGAATCATTTCTTTAGGACTCTCGACTCTCCTGCTATGTGTCACTTTGGTCACTAGGTGTTGCTCCGGTATCTATAATTGTTAGTAAAGCTACTGAACAGTCAGAGAGACGTCTACTCCATCAGTTCTGGTGGGAGACCCTGCGAGCTGCAGGCCTTTGCTTTATGTCTCAGGTTTGGGGAGCAGCTGGTCATTGCAAACATTTCGACTGGATTTCAGTCTGCAGTCTGTGAATGAGACGTCTTTTATTTACTGTGTGAAAGTACAAGCAGCAGAGCAGGACGTCTCGACCGAGAAGCTGGATGGACTAAAGAAGAAAATGTGAGGATAAAAATAAAATGAGTCTTGAAATATGAAGCAGAGTAAAAAAATTTAGAGTGGATATTGTAATAATAGATAATAGATGAAAGAGCTACACAGAGAGGCAGAGCAAAAATAAAGCACTACGATCTATTTTAACTATAAGTACCAGGCTAAAAACTACATCTGATTGGACAACTAGACTCCACTGGGTCTAGAATCATGATGAACTAATCACCAGCCTCCAGTACCTGAGGGATCCTACCCATCCACCTGATTGATAGCTATTTATATCTACCACTACACAAAAAGTCTAATTACTGATTTAAAAAGAGCTTTTCACACACTCCACTGTAAAACCCAACCACCGTAAGAAGTCATTCAAAATGTATTCAGTCTTAAAATCTTGTTTCTACATGGAAAGAAGCATTATCTGCCAAATTAGTCACTAATATCCGTAGCTTCTTTTTAAGCAATAACACACTACATGGCCAAAAGTCTGTGGACATCTGAATAGTACAGTCACATATGAGCTGGTGTGATGTTAGGACCTGGCTGCAGGAATTCGCTGCAGGCTGCCCCCCTTCAGGAAGTCCATGTGAAACAGATAGTATCTATTTTTTTGGACTCATCATCTGGACAGAAAAGATCAGAGTGTGTATCACAGAATATTTGCAGGGATTTGTTCACAGTCAGAACATTAGTGAAATCCGTCAACGATGTCGAGCCTGTTTGGTTCATCCCAGAGGGGCTTGATGTCCCCTTCAGGACAGTCGAGCTTGTTCCTGCGAAAACCACCTAACTGACTACGTTCACGTCCAGACTCATTTTCTGATCCGGGTCACGTAAACAGCACATTCTCTTTGGATATCCCTCATTAGGCCTTATTCTGAATGTAGCTCTGTCTAGTTAAAACATCTAGGATATGCCTTTGTATTCTTTGAACATGCATGCAGAGTCTCAGTTAGGTTGTCTACTGCAGTTTGCCTGATCACAATCAGGCCTCTGCAACCAAAACAAACCAACAACAGTTGGGGTAGAGATGCATGCGCAAAATGGAAAAAAAGGAAGGGAACACCTACTTTAATCTACCAAACATTAAACGTTTGGAAGTGCTGATGTATAATCTGAATTGTAAGATGTACATCAGTACTTCCATGTGAGCATGCACAGCTTACCACCTGTCTTTTTTTGGAATGAGGGGAACTAAACTGATTATTTTGTGCATGCATATGCGCGTGCATGTCACTGTGCGCAGTATCTTTCATTGGAGCTCTCCATATACTTTTGGCCATAGAGTTTATATTGCATTGCATTTATGTGTTCTTAAGCTAACAAGTTTAAATAGACTTTAAGACTTAATACAGGTACTATGTTGATTTTTTTACAGTGCATGCTGCTGTCATAACAGATGATTGGTGTTTTTTTGGTTTTGTTTTTTATTCTCTACATCTACAGTTCTTTGTTACTGCATGACATACTGTTCCCCGATGACAGTCCACACAGACATGTAAAATGAAAGCGTTGTTTACATTGGCATGGCAATGCGGGCTTGGCTGTTAAATCCACAGTTGGGGCTCCGGGAGTAGGGCGCACCGTGGCCTTTTTGGGGCTGCTACTGCCACCACTGCTTGCTGACATACTGACTGCTTTGAACGGAGCTGTTGTGGAGAAGTTCTTTGTGGTTACAAAATGGTGGGCATTGATGACCACAGGTGGCGGAGGGGAAAGGTGGGCATCGTCCACATCACTGTCACTTTGGTCTGGATTCACAGCCCCATTCACAAATACTCCTGAGCCCTGATCTCTGCTGTCGTTTGAGTTCAGACTAGGCTTTGAAAAGGTTCTGTTTGTTTTGGTTGATGTGTCTGCATTCACACTGAGTTCTGACGCTGCTTTGTCGTCTGTCATGTCCCCCTGAGATGGTTCTACACTTCCATTTTCTTTTGGAGTTGTAGCGTTTTTCACCTTTGTGGTGTTTGTCATTTCATTTGACACTGAAGGAAAGTCTTCGCGTGTTGTAGCACTGGTTGCATTTGATAAAGAGATGTTTTTTAGGCCTGCTGTGTGTGCAGTGTGGTTGTCACTGCCTGGAGGTGGGAGCACCTCAAATCCAGAAATGAAACCTTGACTTGGAGCATCGACAGAAGAGCCAGTGGGGATGCTGAAGACTGACGTGATCGAGGGGATATCAGGGCCAGAAGTGTGCAGGGGGTTCGGAATAACCGGAGCATCAGTGGGCTGTAGCAATATTGCAGAGCCAGGCTGATAACTCTGTTCACAAGTGGGGCACGAAGAGGTAGTTTGTGTTTCAGCAGGAAATGACTGAGTGTTTGTTGCAGCTTCTGGAATCACACTTTCATTCGGCTGAAACTCTGTTGTTAGATCCAGATTTACATTTTCATTTGTAATCACTGCTGAGGAAACCACTTCGACAGCAGAAGCATGTTCAGCAGCAATATGTATTTTTGGAACAACATCTGCAGGGTCAAATAAAGCAGAGTGATGTGACAGTTTCTCAGCTGCAGTGAGATTATGTGAGGCCTCAGGTGATGATACTGGATCACTGACACTCACTGTCTGTGAGTTATCTGCAAGCTGTGGCAAAGCATCGTCCTTGTCGTACTCTTCAGTAGGATTAAGGGGGTTTGAGTAGCTATACTTCAATTTGTCATCAGTGAGCATGGAAGCTTGGTCAAGAGGAAGTGATTGGCTGACTGTGAGTAACTGCTGGACTGATTCTGTTGATGGGATAACAGGGTATGTGGTGGATCTTTGGAAGGACTGTAAATGGTTGTCCAGGGGGTATTGGGTTTTTGTGGGCTGGTGGAATCCAGCAATTGGTGACAATGAGCCAATTTCTGCCTCTTCCGTGCTGGCAGACATTGCTGGCAATGCCACCCAACCAGAGAGAGGAGGAGACGGAGAAGAGGTGATGAAAGATGAGAGGGGAAGGGAGGAGACGGTTATGAAATGAGGGATCGTAGAAGAAATTTGAAGAGAGGGAAAAGGAGGTGTGAGGGTTGATGTAAGAGAAAGAAATGGTAAGATGGGGTGGGATGGTTGTTTCTGCAACCCCCCATCATCAACATGTGCCTCTGCATTCTGTGGGTCCTGCTCTAGCGTATGACTGAAGTTCAGTTTCTCACTTGCAGCCAAAGACTTGCTTGCATGTGCTTGTGCAGCCAAGTGTGTGTGTGCTGGACCGTGTGTGTGGATTAGATGATCCGGGTGTTCAGTATTAGTTTGTGTCAAGCCTGAGTTAGGCATATAATCCCGCCCTGAAGCTTGCTGGGAGGTTGCTGTGCCAAGCTGTGCACTTGGACTGCTGTGGAGTGCCAGCGTCTGGGTTGTTGCCAAGACAGATGGATTTGAAAAAGAGGAAGCTGGGTGATTAGATGCACCGTCATGGCCAGCGAGTGCCTGCGAGCCCCTGGAGTTAGTGGGAGCACCACTGGCGGTGTTTGTGTTCACCGGGTTGTCGGTGTGTAAAGGCTGCAGCCACCATAGATCTCTGTTAAAGGTCAGGCTGGAGGCATGTGTGTGTTGTGAGCCAGATGAAGATGTCTGAGCCAAGAGAATAGAGTTCTCCACTACAGGGGAGGGTGAGGAGGAAGAGACTGCAGTCTCCTCTCTCAACAGTTCTGTAATGGCTTGTGTCACAGCGGGAGCATGACGGGTCTCTGAAGATACAGTGAGTGACAGGTTGTCAGTGTTATGGGAGAGAGGACTCCAAGTTGAAATGAAGGGGTTGGAAGATAAAGAAGAAATGGTAGACAAAAAATCAGAGTGCAAACGTGGCGTTCCATCAGTATTTGACTGAAGCAGAGCCAGCGTACGTTCAGAGGCCCAAATGCCAGCTGTTGTCAGTGATGGAAAGATGGTGGCAGACGGATTCACTGGACGCGACTCATCTGGCAGAGTATATACATCGCTCAAATCTCTCTCATCAGAAGGAATCAGAAACTGGCTGACTGACCGACTGGCTGCATTAGAAGAAGGCCACAAAACTACTGACGAACCCAAGTCAGGGTCCGACAGCTCCAAAGCTGGCTGCGTTTGGTCGGGTACATCTGCTGCAAGTACCACGGTACTAAGTGCCAAGTTTACTCCTGACAGTCCTGATGGAGTTGGCTCAATTTGATTAAAGGAGGATTCTAGAAAAATCCCAACTGAATGGAGATGTGATTGGGTATCAAGGAGCTGATTACCCTCAGGGTAGGGCGATCGACTAGTGGAAGGTTCTGATAAAATGTTAGAGGACTCTTCAGGAGAGAGTAAGTGGTATTCAGGGAGCAGTGCACCATCAATAACTGGCATCTGAGATTCAGTTGAGGCTTTAGAAAAGACAGGAAGTGACAACAAGGACGCTGTGTCAACTCTCGTCACCACAAAGTGCCTTTGAAGGTTTAAGGACAGAGATGACACCGCAGAAGGCTGAAAGTTCCCGCTAACTCTATCTGACTCCAGTACGTGAGCAGACTCAACAACACCGTCTGCTCCTGAGAGCCTTTGTTCAGCTGGCTGGGAAGAGGAGGGCAGGGGTAGAGAGGACCAGAGGGGAGGAGCTGAGAGGAGGTTGTTAGAGGTGTAAAAAGGAGGAGAGGTAACACCGTCAGCATGAGAGGAGGTGAATGGAGACGATGCTGACACAACAGGAAGAGAAGGAGATAGGGTGATAAGAGGCAGGAGGGTAGAGAACGCAAACATGTTGGAGGAGAAGACTTCAGGATAAACAGAAGGAGATGAAACAGGAGATATGTCTGTACTTGTGTATGAACTGACAGTCAGTCCACTTCTGGTCAATGCAAGGTGAACGTCACTTCCAGTAATGTCTAATTTGTGCACACTGACCATGGGGTTCAGAGATGTCTGGGCCATTCCTTCCTTTCCTATCACTTCCCCTGCAGTTAAACCTGAACGTGTTGGCTGTATGAAGAGAAGCGATGACATACGGAGAGATGCTTGAAAAGTTTCCAGCTGCTCAGTGACTGTTTGTGTGGAGGAAATTTCCCTTTGCGTTTGTCCACTTGAACTCGTGTTGTTTGGAACACTGTGGTTGGTTTGAGCTGCTGTCAAAGTCTGAGAAACAGTCGGCGTGGGAGTTTGAGAGCTGATGATGGATGTAACAGTTTCTGGCAACAGTCTATCATGTGAGTGCATGAGAGAAAGCTCGCTGCCTGCTCCTAAGCCGCTCCCTAGGGTTTCCCAATCATCGTGAAAATCTGAGAACATTTCAGCCCCTCCATCAGAAGCAGTTAGTGGGTAAGTGATGGGATGAAAACCATCGTGAGGGTCTGATCGGTTGAATGATGGGTGGTTTTTGGCGTCAGAGTTGAAAAAGGCTGGAGGGATGGTAACAGGTTCATCCAAGGAGTAGGCAGCATCAAACTCATACAAGCTAAAGTCACTGTCCACCTCCGTGAGCTCAGTCATATCATACACAAATGGCTCCAGCCCTGATGAGTACTCGTCGCCCAGCGGTTCTAGAGGACTTGTCCAGTTACCCATGGCAACCGTTTGGTTTTCTCTGCTCGTGCTCGGCAGTAGCCACTGAGGCACTACAGGTTTGTTCTTTCTGTTGCTAAGTGCAGACGATGCTGACAACAACAATGATGACGATGATGCCACGGGCGCCGCCCCCACCGCTGAGGAAGAATTCTTTGCATCTAACGTCTCGTCTCGGCGTTGCCATGGAGATGACCCCCGAGATGCGATCGAAACCCTCGATTCAGGAGGGGACTTTGAGTCCTGAGTGGTTGACGGGGTCTCCATGTTGGAGACTGGTTGGGGTGAAAAGTTCTGTTGTGATGTAGGTTGAGCTGATGCATGTGAGCGGGCAGTTGTGCGCATCGCATAGTCCAACACGTGTGTTGTGTTTTTAGTCTCGAGTGCATCCGTGGACTCGACTGTGTGTTTAAATGCACTTTTTTGTGTTGTGTATGTAGGCCTGGCTGTGAACTTGCGATCAGCTGGCGGTCCAGGGGGTTTTGTGATGTGAACCACTGGACTGGATGGTGCTCTGGTGGCAGTTGGACGTCGTCCTCGAATTGGCCTCTTCCTACCCTGCCAGATCAAAGGGGTGGAGATGAACCCAAGGGAGGTCTTGGAGCTCCGGTGGCCTGATGGCCTGGGGTGGGAGTCTGGAGGTCTAGGGTGAGAAGATTCAGGTGGAGCTGGGAGACCAGAGGCTGGAGCTACTAGTCTGGGTTCACGTGCTGGATCAGGGAGATGGGGGATGTGGGTGGGAGGACTTAAATGACTGCTGGATGCAAGGGACCTTAAAGGCCTATTTTGTCTGATTGCGGTGGCTGGAGGAGCTGGAGGACTTCTAGATATGTGAGAAATGGGGGATCCTGCAGCAGTCAATCCAAGAACATGTCGAAGTCTTCTTTTGTGAGATGCTGGACCAGCAGCCAGAGGTTTGGACTGGGAAGTCAGGGGTTCAGGCTGCTGAGGAGTAACTACATCAGCAGGAGGGAAGGGGTCCTTCGCTGTCACCAGACGCCATTATGGTGGAAAAGCAGGTTACAAAAAATAAATTAAAGTAATACAAACAAACTCAGACAATGAAGCACCTTGACACCTTTACACCAGATGACACAACCCAAATAATCATTACACAACTGTACCTTGATTCTGTTACTGATTTTCTTCCCTTGTCAGAGAAAATACACATTTACAGGAACAGAAACCAAACAATGGAAACAATGGAAAACAAGTTAAAGCATAAAGGATTATGTAAATGTTTGCACCAAATGAGAGGAAACCATCAGAGCATTTGTTTGACAAGGTTAGGTCGTTTCATGGATTGAATTGTTAGTACGTCAACAGGGGAAGCAGTGATTTGAGTGCTGATCAGGAGAGACTGCATTAAAAATCAAAACTCCTTTGTGAGAAAAGTAGAAATGTGAAACATAGCAGATCAAATGTGACTTTCCTGCAAATATGAAAGCTTTCCTCTTGTTTCCAATGAGAAAGGACAAAGAAATGACAACAGAGGAGCAACAAGAGGCGAATGTTCGACCTTGGTTTGCCGGGCTAAGCATGCAGGTGTGTATCTTACCCCAAGAGGAAGCAGTAGTAACAGCTATATTAGTGGTTGGTTGGTTAGTAGTTAGTAACATCGGTGGAGGAGTTGGGACTGTTTGCGGAGACGTAATGTACATCATCATCATCATCATCATCAGCAGCAGCAGCAGCAGCAGCAGAATGAAAAAAGATGTAAAGGTGTTATTCAAACACGTTCTTGATCACTATGTCTGGGAACATTTCATACAGTTAGAGAGGAAATGAAACCTCCATTCATTTATTTCTCACACAGATGAAATGAATGATCATGTCAGAGAAGTAGAAATAGTTTTGACACCTTTACATCTGATAAGTCATCCAAAATTTCCTTTAATCACGATAAATGTTAGTATAGGAAAACTCTTCCTTACATTACAATACAATCATATTCCTAATTTAACAATCATAGGAAAGAAAGTCAATCAAAACAACCAGAGAGGATCAAAGCTGAAACAATAAAAGAACCAAATCAGAAGAATGTTTGTAGTTTATGTTTTATGGATTTGATTGTTAGTATCCCACCTGGGGAAGCAGTTATTACCGATTATCATGAAACAGAGAACCCGAGCACAGCTGAAGTAAATCAGAAGAAATATCATGTCAAGAGATAAACCAAAGCTGGTATATTTATATTTAGTAAAATATTATTCAGTTTCTGTTAATCTAATATGAAACAACAGCATGATTAATTATTAATTCATAATTAATAATTGATTCTTTCTAAAGAGAAAACATTGAGGAAGAACAAAGACATAAGTGGACAGGAATGACAAGACAAAGAGTACAAACAGTAAATGCAAATGTTCGTCTTACCCCATTCGGAGTCAGTATTAGTATCTGGATTGTTAGTAGTTGTCGTCAATGGAGGAGTTGCACTTGAAACTGTTTATGGAGACAAAACAATGATAGAAAAAGAAAAGAGAGTACGACACAACAAGACACAACAAGACACAGAGTAAGAAGGGATGATTGCATTCAAGTGTTTTAGAAAGGAACATTAATCAGCACGATGCAAAAGTGTTATTAAAAAAAAAAAATCACATCCTCAATCACAATGTTTGTAGAAACATTTGTTAACATTTAAAGTTATGGAAGCCCCAAGAAGAAGATATCGATGCTTTGAGTCCTACTTTAGCCTCTACAGTAAACAGAGACGATCATGTCAGAAGAAGAATGACGATGTTTCATGAGAAAACACGTTATTCAATGCTTCTGAACCCAACTAGGTCATTTTTAGTAAGTTACAATTAGTTGATTAACTGAAAAGCTGATCAATAGAAAATGAATCAACAATCTGATACCTAATCAATTTTAAGTTTCACGATTCGACTTTCCCAAACTGCTTTTACATTTAAAAAAAAGAAACGAGTCAGTATGTCGATCCATCCATTTCCTGTCACCGCTTATCCTGATCAGAGCTGTGGAGGGCTGGAGCCGATCACAGCTTGCAACGGGGCGAGAGGCCCGGTCCACCTGGACCAGTCACCAGCTCATCACAGGGCTGACACATAGAGACAAACCTCACATTCACACCTACAGGCGAGTCACCAGTGAACCTGCACGACTTTGGACCGTGGGAGGAACCCGGAGAGAACCAGCCGAGGTTCAAACCAGGAACCTTCTTGCTGTGCTGCCTATCGATATATTAATCAATCATGAAAAATCGAATTAATTAAAGCCTCAGTTCCAAGCATTTGTTGACATGATACAAAAATCTGGTTGTGAACCTGTGTGTGTGTGACGCAGCTATCTCTGTTTAAAGTTGATTCACACACTAATAACTGGTTTAATAATCTACGTGAATGAGCAATAATACTTTTTAAGTGTGTTAAATGTTTAACACCATGACTGGGATTTAATATTCATACCATCACAGGTCCAGCTGTATCTATAATCATTTAACCAGGTGGGGAAATAAACTGAATTTAATATAATGTCCCGTAGTTCTAAAATACTCCAGTTTTATTGCTCAGATTTATTGCCTTTTTGCCTTTTTGACTACAGCTTTGCAGGGACTGTTTTTCCATGGCACGGCTGCAGGCCTATACTGTTACATAGATACATTTTAATCATTTATGCAGCTTGATTGGAAACGATGCTGTGTAATTAGTCCAAACCCTCCAAACAATAACTGGTCTCGAGTCAGATCCTACATGTTTTCTTCTAGATTAAAAACTGCATTCAGTTTAACTGTAGCTTTGCCATCAGTCCAGCATTGACGCTCTTACCATGTGTTGGGGGGTTAGTATCTGGGTGGTTAGTAGTAGCAGATGAAACAGTTGACGTGCTGCTGGTTGTCTGTTGGGCTACAGTAAGGGAAGTAAACAATCACAGGTTAGCAGGCAGTTTAATACATGCAACAACATGCTGCAGGTAGAATATGCATCCCAGTGAGAAGTTTGTCATAGCAAATACCTGTAAGGAAATATTGTTGGTTTTTGGACCTGTGAGTTTATGCATATACAACAACGCAACATGATCATCAGCAACTAGAAAAGACAACTGTGTGTGGATAGCAACCTGTGAACTGTTACAAAACACTCTGCAAGTGCCAACCTGGACATGAAACTAAAAACACAGCTACACTGTGGTGACACCAGCCTGAACACACAACAACCTGGAAACAGCTACAATGCACCGCGCAGACAACAACATGTCTATAGAGCCGAGAACACAGCTAGACTGCAGGGATGTGTGTTTTTAAGATTTAGGAGTATCCTTTGGCAGGAATTTGACTTAATATTATTTAGCATGTTTTCATTAGTGTATGATCACCAGAACATCACAACACCTGATTTCACACAACCTCTGTCACCCCACTGTTTGTTTTAAGAGGAAGAGGAAGTCTGAGAGAATATGCGTCAGTGAATCTTTTGTTTCGTTTGTTGGTTCAGTTACAATTGAAGAAGTCAGAATTCAAATGAACAGTGTTACACAGAGCTTTACAAAAGTCTAAATGTTTGAACCTGATATGCAGCCAATGATGAGAAAGCCATCATCGAGAGGAAGAAAAGCACTTCCTGTATCTGTGTACAGTTCTGTTTAGACCAAAGTGGTGATGTTCATTCACTGCACACTTACAAATACAGACAAACACAAACACACAGTGAATACGCGTCTGTTTAAACCTCCACACAGGCCTGCAGGGAATCTGATTCACATCAGCTGCATAACTTAAATACAGTAATGAGAATGATGGCATGATGTCAGTGATGATGATAGATAATGATGAAGAGAAAAGTAAATATAGTATCTATGACTGTCTACGACAGTACTGCAACATTTGAGTATATAACTACTTTAATCATCCAACTCAAATAAGTTGATGTTTTCGACGAGGACTTGAACAATGTAATTATAGTGACTACCATGTAGGGCTGCAAAGAGGAGGAAAGTTTCCATGGAAAGTTAAGCTAGGGAATTTTGGGAATATTCCAAATCAGAAACTCCATGGCAATTAAAACCATCATGTTTAATCTATTATACTATTATAATTATTATAGCAGCAAATAGACATATTAGGTCAGGCTGGTTGAACACTCTTAAATTTCCCTGAGGCGTAAACGTGTTGTCTCTGAGTTTACTCTGCCTCTTGCACAATATCGGCTGAGATCAGCTCAAGCCCACCTGCAACTCTAATAAGCAGGTATAGCCAGTGAATGGATGGATAATTGATGCATTCATTGATGAGTCACAACACCACAAATAATATTTGGTAAAAACGAGTTAGGAAAAATAAAGTAAACTAAATGATTTAGATGCTTCTGTGTTATCATGAGTGGTAGTGCTGGCTGAAGCAGCGTTAGTGGCAGGATGTGCGGGGATAGCAGTGCTGGTGATGATGGTAGTGGCAGACACGACTGATTAGCACAATGATTCGACACGTCGGCCACACTGCATTAATGGGAAAAGCTCCTACTCTGATTGATTACCGGACCAATCTCAAAAGTCTTTCTTGATTCAGAGAAAATGAATGTTGACATTTGCTTGCCAAAAGCATTTTGGAGTCAATGTCTCAATTTGAATTTCAGGTTTTTTGGCATGATGTTTGAAAGCAAGGACCCCATTGTTTCAAAAACCCTTCTTATTTCCAATCATAAATCTGTCACCAATTAGTGGAGGCACCCTGAGATGAGCGTGCCAGAATAATATGGAAAATTTGAACTTTCATTGTCGGGATGTTCAGGAATACAGTCTATCTTTAAATGGAGAACAGTACTGTGTCTGTTTACTATGTTCCAAAAGCTTCCTTGAATACAAGAAAGTTTTGGTGGGAAACTTTCAGTAATTACTTCTTTTGTTCTGTCGCATAAAAAGCAAAAGAACAAAGCGGCAAAGCAGATGAAGCCTTACCAGAGGAGGAGGAGGAGGAGCTGGCTGTGCTGCTGCTGATGGTGGTGGTGGTGGTGGTGGTACTGATGGTTGCGGTTAGTGGCATGCTAGTGGTAGGGATGGTGGATGGAGATGGAGTGATGGGAGGGAGAACTAGAGATGACAAATCAAAGGATACAGCAGAACGAGAGGGACCACACATGGAAAACAAAATAGTTTTAATGTGGCCGGTCGGTGCAGATCAGGAACGCCCAACGAGACTTCCAACATGCATAGACAACTTTTTATTCGCTCATAGGTCCCACAACAATCACACTATGTGCCAAGTAAAAGGTATTTCCTACCTAAGTTATATCCATACTGTTTTAATCAAAGAACAAAAACTGAGCTTCATAAATTCCTGCAAACTTTCATTCAGCACTACAACTCCCACATGGAAAAAGAATAACAGAAGATTTGATGAACTCATTTTTTTAGGTAATCTCCGGAGTCCAACATGTTCATCTGGACAATTCATCAGGACGGAATTAGCTGAGTATTTTCTCAGGTAGATAATGAATAATAGAATGAACGAATGAATAATGGAGGCTTTTACTTTCCAGAGGTGCATAAAAAGTAAAATAGCTCTGAGCTGCTTTTTGTGGGTCCTTGAAAGTTCAATCATGGCATTTCTGATTTCCTGAGGGGACTTTAAAAAAGAAACATTATGGATAACTTGAACCCCTAAATTGATCCTAAATTTAGAGGCAAAAGCACTAAAAAGAACTTTCATTGATCAAGACATAAAACATCACAGATTATCATCACAGAAGCTGTACAACATAAATGAAAATGTTTAAAAAAGGAGGAAGGAGGAGTACGGGGAGGAACAGGAGGGTGATCAAGAAGCAAAAGCACAGCACTGGACTGAAAAGAGAAGGAGGTGGAGAAACTGGGAAGAAAGGAGGCGTAAGGAGCTCCAGATGAAAAGAAGGAGAGCGAGAGAAAGATGCAGAGAATGATGAATGGTTGTGAAACTGCGTGATCATTCTCAGTGCACTACAGACAAACTGCATTGCTGCAGGTTGGTTTTTGTTTTTGTTTTCCCAAATGCATGGCAACTTTATTTGGACAGCAGCCAACAGATTATAGTTTATAATTTAACAGTTCAACTGTTTTTCTTTGTCTCTAGATGTCAAATCTTAGCCACTTTGACTTGACTTTCTCTCCTGATGGAGCACAGATCATCCACAACCAGCCCTTGTCCAAAGTCCAACAACTGGTCCACACAGTGAGGGATGGAAACAGGGTGAGGTATGGTGGGCAGCCCAGGCCGCTATAGTTGCCATGATGGCCGGTTATGAAACATCCTGACAACTTGCTGGACTAACGGGACTCCGGTGAAGCAGGTAGAAAGGATTACGGAAACATCCACAATGAATGTATGATGCCAGAGCCAGCCAAGGTTGCAAGGTGTTCCCAACAGGACAAGCATGATGCTGCACAACGAAAGCCAACAGGAGGTTGAGCAGCAGCCCGGCCTTTTCACACCCAAACCTCACAAATAAAAACCATCAGAAAAGGTTTTTATTTGTGAAACAGTTGAATGGTTGAAATATTCACAATATTCTATAAACTATCTGCAGGTAGAATATCCAAATAAAGTGCTACCAAATTCATTCGTGAAGCCAAATCCAAAGGACATGGGAATCCTGACCAACTGGGCTGGAAGATCAACAGTAATGGAGAAATTTTAATCTTCCGTGGTGGCTAAAGATTGTGCGAGTGTGTGCCATGTTCTATGCCAACAACCTAAAACAGGTAAGAAAACATTGCTGTCTCTCTGTTGATCAGCTTGTTCTGGGGTGACAGCTGAGAAGCATGGAGTCTTAAATTAAGAAAACAAAGTTCCACCTCTACAGAGGTTAGCTAGCAATGTACAGATCATCCACAACTGTGAGAGTACCTTTGCACTCAGACTGACCTCAAAACTGCTAAACGCAGTTTGTATGCATGTTTATATCTGTCAAGAGAGAGGGCAGGCCAGAAGAGACTGACAGCTAACATCTTGTCTAAAGACCATAAGAACCTCTTGTGACTGGTGGGTCTATTTAAAATCATTTTCCTAAATACTTCGACCTTGACGAATGCTTCGTTTGGGGGAACACACCTGTTCTAATCAGGGATTCAGGTGTCCTGGTGACCCAGAAGCCACAAAGCCTGTCATTCAATCAAATGACCAAGACACTGTCTTCCTACCAGCACCGGGGGTGCTGCTCTTTAGAAGACGCTGCTCTCCATAGACCAATCTATTTCCAGGATTTAACATTTAACCCTGTGAGTGCTCTCCCATGGCCTGTTGACCTGCCTGAGCTGCTGTATCATTTATATTCTGGAACACAAGCTGTAGCTTAATTGGCTCGACTGCTCATGAGCACAATCCCACAAAAACTGACCTTTAGAAAATGTCCCTCTGAGGCCTCCATAGTACAGGATAGTGTGAGAACTGACATTTAGGGAGTGGGGTTGGGTCATGTCGACAGCTGGCCCCGAGCTACTGTTCAAGTAGCTAAGTTCCAGATCATGTGACCTCCTGGGGCAAAGGTGATTGGCTAGAGTGAGATTGTTCTTGAGGCAGTGATGTATGGACAGTATTCCAGTTTTAATGTCTTTGGCCGGACAGGAAGGGGTTCATGTCTGCAGCTGAACAGCACCCTGGGGTGGTTTCCTTTAAAAACATTCTCTGCATCCTTCACGTATGTTCCTCTCAGGACACAGGAGGGTTATATAAGGAAAATGTCATTAACAGAGCATGCCCAAAGAGATTATGAGAGTGAGCGGCAGAAGGTAAATGCTTATTAAAGTGCAACCTTTCTTCACTTTTTTCTCATCTGCAGACACTTGAACTTGTAAAGAAGGGTTAGGAACCAGCAGAGTGCAGCATCCTTTTCATTATTTCCTCATGGAGACCAGCTTCACTGATTGAGGCTGTCTCTTGTCTTTTCTTCTTAAGGTCACTTTTATTGGAAGGCCAACATCATAAATCAAAGAGCTTTACAAGCTGTACAACATTTGATAACCCCTCACTTTATAAAAAACATCTTTTTCACATATAAATGCATTTACATCCACCTGTTTTTTCAATTTGCACATAAAATACTGTGTAGAAACGTGTAAACAAAGGTCGAAATATCCAAAACAGCTTCTAAGCTTGGTTGAGGGAGGTCGCTGTATCGATGTCGATGTGATGAGTGCAATGGAAACGGTGGAGACATGAAGCATGTGTCACAAATTTGAACTCCAAACTTTAAGTGCTCGTGTCCCTCCAGTAACCAATATTTGATTGTTAGGAGTTCATTAGATAAGCAGTAGGTGGCGCCAATTCTCCAGTCAAAAAAACAGAAGAACAACATGACGTCATCAATGGAAGGTGTGAAAAACAGTAAATCAGACATTTGTGTTAATGTGAGGAAGGATACATCAGATCTGCATCCAATCCATCAGTTAATTAATTCTTTGGTCGATAAAACATCTGATCACTAAGATAGTAAAAAATGTCTATTGCACGCTCGTTGGTGACATCTTCAGATTGTTTCTTTCAGTCTTTCACAAAGACAAAATCTACCCAGCAAATGTCCAAATTGGTACAAAAGAATCACCTGCACTCCAGCTTCTTCTTCTTCTTTTACCCTATCGCCCCCTCTCCACTAATCTCCTCACCGTGTTTCTTTTCTCAATCCCGTCTCATCTTCTTACATTTTGCCTTTTTTAATCCTCTAACACCCCCACCTCCCATTCTCTTCAAAGCAGGACCTGAAAGAGCAGTTTGACAGTATTTGGGAAAGTTTTGAGGCAAGAATATGCTCAAGGGCTTTGGGGAATGTTGAGGTTCTGTGAAGCAAACCCAAGTCTGGATGAAGTTAGAGAGTTTCTCTTAACAAGACATCCAGAATCCATTTTGGACATTAAGCAGCTTAGGGGGTTCAAGAAACCATGAGGGCACTGGGATTCTTTACCAAGGCACATAGAGCAGAGACTGAAACATCATCATGTGAAGCTGAATGCAAAATGTATGGAACTGATGCTGCCAAGGTTGAAAGTTTGATTCCCACTGGGTTCATTGTATTAAATATGTTTGTGGTCATGGAGGAAAACATCAGTTGTTGTTCTTGGCAGTAGGTTAAGGGTTCCATTGTTTGTGTACCTCTGAATCATTGAAGGTACAAACACTGCCAGGGTTCATTTCCCGGCATGGTCACCCACAAAAACACTATATGCACTAATGGTACCTAAAGGTAGTTTGGATGATGCTTCAAGGAAAAGTTTAATGTTGAAAGATCCAGCAGAGCTTAGAAGAAATGAACTTATTTCTGTAACACTATAAAGATGCAAATGTAGAAACAGCAATCCCCAAACTGGCAAATATTGCAAGGAATGGTAGTTATGGTTGACAGACAACTGAGTCTTGAAGAAAAAACATTGTTCAAGACAGTTTGCAGTTTCGGATCAAATGGATGAAGAATGAATTTACGAAGTAAAACTGAATCAGTTTCTTCACCAAGAAAATCTGTAAGAATCTTTCTACTCTTCATTGGTTGTTATAGAAGTTTCTACCAAGCCACTCCTCCCAGTATGTACGGATGACTGAGTATTGATGATTTGCAGATGATAAGATGTCAGAAATCTTGATTAAAACTGCTGAATTTGAATTTTGTTTTTTCACACCAAACATGCTTTGCCTGATTATCCGACACACTGAGAAGTAAACGACATGTACAACACGTATACATGTATAAGTGTCTCTTTGAGGACGGTGTTCACCATGCAGGCGTGTTTAGTTTTCCTACCTGAGCAGTCCGGTGCGGTGCAGCTGGTGGTGACTGGTGTGTTGGGCATGGAGGCACCTTCAGGGAAGAAAAACAAAAAGTTCAGTGACAGTTCTAATATGCTGATGCATAACATGGATGTATTGGTTGGAGGCAGGACTTCATCCACTCTTATGGAAATTAAAAACAGTTTGAATTCTGGGTATAAAATGAACTGGATTGTCTCCATTGTTGGGCGCATAGAAGAAACACTGTACAGCACTACCGCTGGCCAAGACGTCATCTTCTGGTTTAACTCGAATGGGGGTAAAACTATTTAATTGTCAGTAGGACTGGATGGATCCATGAATGGTTTCATAAAATACTTACTAATCCATCCTGCAGATGTTGAGCTATTTCTCAGGATAAGTGCAAACTTTGACCTTCTGCTGTCACTACATGAAAAATTTTACTGGTCACATTGGTGAGGCAGCTTTTATGATTTAATATGCTACCAAATATGATATTTGAATAACTCAAAGGACAGTTTCAAGATCAGAATAATCTCACACAACAAAGCAGGGAACAAGTGTGAACATGATCTCTTCTCAGAGGCAGCGTACACCCTGAATGTCCAGTCTACTAATCTGATAATGAATTTGTCAAAGTGCCGGGTGAACGTGAATCACTGAATTTTTCTCTCACTACTTTCTGATGCATGCAGATTACCGATCAATCAGTCGTGGTGGTTTGTGGCAGGACACAGACTGGCAGCTTTGCAGAGATCAAATTCCTGATGTTTTATTTCAGGGACAGTCTGTCTAACCAACTGTGCGCTCACAGCAGCCAAAAATCAAGCGCTCCTCAAGTACTGCTGGGCCATTTGAAATGTAATGGTGAGCCCGGCTCTCCGGCCCACACATACTGTATATTCACAGGCCTTCAGAGGGAGTGGGAGAACGGGCAGCCAGTGAAAGCAGAGACTTTGTTGAGCCTCTCTCTCACACACACACACACACACACACACACACACACACACACTGTAACAGAAGGAATGTGTTTGCGAGAATGTCAGCAAATCATCGCCGCGATCAGCCGAGTGAAACAGCAGGAATTCAGTAAACGTGGACGGTGTGCGGTTCAAAGGAGGTGAGCGGGCCGAGGATTGTGCCCCGTCATGGGCTACCTCTCTCTTCCTTTTACTCCATCTCTTGTCCTTTGTCCTTCTCCGCTTTCTTCTTTCACTTTTTTCCATTCATACCTCCCTCCCTCCTTCTCTTCTTCCTCTCCCTTCTCTCTTTCAAACACCGCTCTCGTCTTTCATCCACTCTCAGCTTGTTCTTTCTTCCATGCTCCTTGTGAATTGCACAGTGCTGGAAGATGGTGATGGACTTGCTGCTAACATATTATCTGGAAGCTCCTGGTAGCTGACACCTGGCCAGCTTCCATACTTTGGTCCATGCTGGACTTGGACTACAAACCCAACGGTTCCCAAGCAGAGTCCAGACTGAGCGACTGCTGGTCCCAGATCTTCTCACCAGAGCTGAGCGAGCACACAGAGGAGAGCCTCCGAGACTGTGAGGCAGTTATGACACTTATCAAGCTCTCTCTTTTCTTCATCTCCCTCCCTTTCTTTTTGTCTTCCTCTCTTCATTTTCACCTCTTGTTCTCTCCATTCTCGCCCTTCAAAAGGAGAAAGTGTGGGTCATGGTGGAGGATCACTAATAACGAGCTACAATTAATCTAATAATGTGGTAGCGGACCAAAGTTGACTGTGAAAATGTGGATGAGGCCTTCTTTGAATTTCAGAGCAAATATTAAAAGCATGGTCAAAACAACATCAGCATGTTTTCATCAGGGTGTCACCGCGGCAACAGCGGCTGATGAACTATAATTAATGTAACGACTCCACCAGGCCGCGGACGATAATTCACTGTCATTAGAGGAAAAACATGTTCGTTATTCACGGGGTGAGAAGCTGTCACAGTTGGCTCGTGTTTCTTGAATGTGGTTCCCAGTTAGAGCTAATATCCTGCAGCATTTTCATATAAACTAATGGTTGACACTTGCAATAACGCTGTGGCATTTTAATAAATATTTACTTTATTAAGCTTTTCCATTTGCTGGCCGTGACGCACAGAGCCTGGTTGGATTTTACTGGGAAAAATATCTCGTTCTAAGTTGGCAAAGACAGACCAGGATAAAGATCTCTGACCTGGCAAGATCAGGGATGAATTAAAGGTATCCTCGGAGTTTGACCAAAGTCCTGATGCGGAGCAATGTGTCAAAGAGAAAGGAACCTCATCAAATATCAAAGACACCTAAAATTAGGTTTGCATGGCCGGAGAAGCATTTCTCTGTGTTTACGAAAAACGTTTGTCGACGACCTTTGTTTCATGACGAAGATCCGGCTGTGACAGATCTGTGTAGTGAGGTGTCTGCACATAGATGCATAGTTCCCTACTAACATTAGTATTTTTGACTACATATGGTTTACATGAAGATACTTGGTTTGTCACAGTAGCTGTTATCTTAAGGTCATATGGACTTTGAGGTAATTTAGATAGAAAGGTACTTCGGGTCCCAAATGGTGTTTTTTATCCTGTGTCTATCTCCATTTTACAAGGTTGAGGAAGAGATCAGGCCAAGAGATCAAAAGAGCCATTTGTTGGGATGCCCTGAGAGAGGAGTCTCTCTCTCTTTCCCTGGCCTTTTATGACACAAGAGTTATAAACATTGTTTATTCTGAATGCATGTTCTCCCCCATGGTATATAAGAGCTTGCCCTGTATAGTTCGGGAGAGTCTCTCATCATTCGGCCAGGAGCTCTCCAAGTAGTTTCTACTTGTTACGATACTGAACTTGTTGTAATAAACTTGTTATACAACTAAGACGGTGTCGGCGGAACTTCTCTTCAAACATCAGCATCACCACTGAAAATACACTACAGTAGTCAGTGAAAACAGAGTCAGTGATGCACGGGTCAAAGTTTTCAAGACAAGAACCACTCTGCACCGCCCAGTCTATAAACATATGTGTTCATTAACAACTCAAACGTGACTTCATGCATCATAATAGCACAACTTTGACCAAAGCGCAATAATATTGATGAAAAGTCAACATGTCAACAACTAGAGACTGAGATAACAATCTAAAATGTCTGAACACTGAGCTTCACCTCGGTCTTACAGCTGCTGTCTTTGCCTCCAGTCGTTTACTGTCCAGTTACACTTCCACACCTTCCAGCCAATCAGAACACAGAATAATCAGTGGCCATGGTTTCCATCTTTAAGACCGTCACCATCAGGATCATCCTTTGACGTCTACGTCTTAGTTTTTGCGAGTTTTGACGATTCAAACAAACGAAGAGAGAACGACCTAAATGATGGTTGGACAGTATTTTCCTTCTATCTGCACAACGTCTAACACTTTTCTTATAACTACCACGGACTAAATCAGATGGTATTTGGCAACGATTGTGGTTAAATCTAAAGGCTGAAGGGCTGCACCCTTGTTCACCACCTAACAGCCCTACTTTCCACCTCACCACACACTTCTTCCTGTATTTGCACTGAGTGTTGGCATTGGACGTAAATCATGAAGTGCAGAATTGTTGTTGCACATATTTGTGGGTTTTCTTTGCCACAGATTCGATGTGTCGCCACGACTGAACCATCTGACAGAATGCAAATTAGATCAAATTGAAAACTGAGGTTTGAAAAACTCAAAGGTTCGATCTTCTTCCAGGAAAATGTTCCGCTCACACTGGATAACCCACAGAGCTCAACTGTGGACACTTTTCATTGGAACGACTTTCTACTGAAAAAAATATTCCCTTGTGCTTTGAGTGAACCGAACCTTTCAGAACACAACAAACACTTCTTCCATAGAAATTCTATTTCATTTTGTTGTTATGCTAAAGCAAAGCCAGGCTAAACATTTACTAAATATCTAAAAGTCTCAGCATGTTCAGTGAAGCCATATTATTACCAGCCACCTCTTATGGTTTTAGTGATATTAACATTGTACTCTTTATCTAACCAGTGAAGGTCCCACTGAGACGGAAAATCTCAGTTTGAAGGGCGTCCTGGCCGAGACAGGCAACACACTAACTAAGAACTAATAAATAAAACACACATAAACTCAGCTGTACAAGTACAAGCTGCAAATGCAACAATATCAGTTGAAGCATTAATGCACAATTCTGTCTCCACGTCTGTCAAATGATTCAAAGCGTTCAAAGAAATCAGATCTTTGACTTTTAACTCTCCGAGATACATTCAGGTCTGAGGATGGAGAGTACTGAAGAGTATGTACAAACATTTGGACATAAAAAAGTCAGAGTCCTGTCCATAACGAGTCCTGTCCATAACGAGTCCTGACCATAACGAGTCCTGTCCATAACGAGACCTGTCAATAACGAGTCCTGTCCATAATGAGACCTGTCAATAACGAGTCCTGTCCATAATGAGACCTGACCATAATGAGACCTGTCAATAACGAGTCCTGTCCATAATGAGTCCTGTCCATAATGAGACCTGACCATAATGAGACCTGTCAATAACGAGTCATGACCATAACGAGTCCTGTCCATAATGAGTCCTGTCCATAATGAGACCTGTCAATAACAAGTCCTGACCATAACGAGTCCCGTCCATAACGGGTCCTGTCCATAACGAGTCATGGCCATAACGAGTCCCGTCCATAACGGGTCCTGTCCATAACGAGTCCTGTCCATAACGAGTCCTGTCCATAACGAGTCCTGTCAATAACAAGTCCTGTCCATAACGAGTCCTGTCCATAACGAGTCCTGTCCATAACGAGTCCTGACCATAACGAGTCCCGACCATGAAGAGTCCTGTCCATAACACTTCAGAGAAATATAAGTACACAGATACGATGGGAAAACTTCAAGTATCCTTTAAAGGAGGATTATAGACTGAGACTCACAAAGTGTGTGTGTGTGTGTGTGTGTGTGTGTGTGTGTGTGTGTGTGTGTGTGTGTGTGTGTGTGTCTCCATGTCTCCTTGCTGATGAAAAATTAAAGTCAACACACACTTAACAGAGCGCACAGTTCAAGGTAAAACATACAATTTACCTAATGAAGCATGGACTCACATATATACATATATAAACACACACAGCCGTCTTTTATGTTCTGCAGCACACACACACACACACACACACACAGACACAGACACACACACACAGACACACACACACAACAACAAACACAAACACAACAAACACCACACACACACACACACACACACACACACACACACACACACACAGCTCCTTCTCTGCTTCCAGCAGCAGCAGCCTCATTACCGAGCACAGAGGAACATTAAAACGGCTTCAGAAGCTCCGGAGCCTCGTAAAAGTGAAACATTTTCAAGGTAAACAAAATGAAGCGCACCTCTCTGAGACGTGGAGCCGTGAGTCAGACTGTTAGAAATGTAATCCCACTGTGGTACACGAGTATTGGATTACATTACTTATGATGTCATGATAAACTAGCATCAGACGTGCTTCATGCAAAGACGATTTATGAATATGTGTCTCCGGGACTTTGTCCAAGCAGCATACAGGAAGAGGACTATATTTTACAAACGCAGTGAAGGAAGTGAAGCTCAACGCCACGAGAAAGAGAGAAAAACAAAAGTCAGTCGGCCAGCAGCAGCTAGAAAGCCTCCACGACTGAAGAATGGAAAATGTCAAAGTTTGTGTGCTCAGAGGCCGTAAAGCCAAAACCTGTCCAAACACGGCTGAGCTCACCTGTCAGGAAGAAGCTCGTCCACAAACACAGCGCTCATGTGTCTGAACCGTCTGTCGGCGACAAGCTTCACTTCATTTAAATGCCAGTTTGATTATTTGAATTATTTATTAAAATCCTGAAAATCATTGAATGTTTGGTAGTTTGGAGCAAGTCTGAAGTTGTTGAAGAAGTTGTTGAGGATTTTAGGTTTGAGGGGTAGTGACATCTTTAAATGACGTTTGGTCCGAAACCCAAAGACCCGGTAAACAGATGTAAAGCCATCAGGAAGCGTGAGGTGAACTTTAAACTGGACTTGTATCTCTAAATGAATTCAACGTGGTTTTCCTGCAGTTCAGATCAGATTTCAGTAGCAGCACTCTGCAGACAGCACATGAGTTGTGTGTTCAGAGGCTACATGTGTGAAGCACGTCGGACAGATCTTTGACTTTTTTTGGTTGGTTGGAGATAATTAGTTTCTCGTATCGAGGTCACGACTGCATGGACATGAGTTCTCATGACATTCGTCAGTTGTTATATAACCTGAGGACTCAGACTTCAGCCTGGGGGGCTGTTGAAGGCCTGAACACTTTGACAGGATGACCTACTCTGACTGACAGTTTGCTGGTTGTGAAAAACTGACTGACGCTGCACACGATGAGCAGCAATGAGCAGAGGCTTCTTGATAAGCATCACACGGGCTGAACCCGACAACACGATAAGAACAGCCCTGAGTGTTTGAGAGGGATAGTCCAGGTTTTCCTGGGGGGCAGCAACAAGACAGACTGCTCTGTCTCTGCACGGGTCTCTGAATGTCTCAGATATCTCCACATGGATGAAGCTGCACCACCTCAGTTGAACCTGCAATAAGACAAACCTACAATACACCATGACATCAACATCAACACTGACTCCCTGTGACTGATGACCAACTACTGACTCCCTGCCTGGTCATGCCTAATCTAACTCAACATGCTACTCAGCTCCTGACACCAGCTGTGTTCATCTCCAGATTCCTGCTCCGTCCTCCTGACGGCCTCCAGCCTGACACTGAAACCTCTTCAGATCCAGAACGTGGCGGCTCACCTGCTCCTCGATCATGGAGCTCCTCAGTCGACCTGCAGCAGCCTCGTTAATCTCAGATCTCTAACACTGACTACAAAGCAGTCTCTGGTTCCTGAGCGTCCTCAC
>NC_040016.1:22995914-23000914 GCF_000972845.2 Larimichthys crocea | reverse complement strand
TGTGTGTGTGTGTAAAATAACACACACACACACCAACAGCACACAGTGTGTGTGTGTGTTATTTTACATCTCCACAGCATGACGTTTGTCCAACACTCATACTGATATTATTTACTGTAACAAACCTAACTCAGGTTCTTTGTGAATATTTTAGAGCGTTCAAACTTTAAAAATACGAGACAGGAATGATTTGGCGAGCGGGCACGAAATGAGGATGAGAATAAAGGAACAGGTTACGTCTGGGCAGCTGAACTCGTCTGTAGATCCGTGAAGACGTGACGATGTTTGCATGTTGGACAGGGAAGACGAGTGAAGGAGGCCTCAGACAACACGTATCCTCAGCTGACCTGAGCGACAACACAACAATGAACCGAGCGGAGCAATGAGCGGATCTACAATCTATCCCAGCAGAAATACTCAGACTGCACCAGCCAGTCAGAACTGAAGAAGCTTCTTGATGAGTCCAGCTGCCCCAGACGTCACGTTTTCTGTAGAAAGATGACCTTCACAGAAACTGTAGAGCTCAGTATACTGTGCACACACTCCAGTCACGTTTGTGTTCACAACACACATCTTCATGGAGATCTAGAGATCTGCTGTTGTCACATCTAAACATCAACGACGTATTCACGTTCCTCACATACGTCACACTGGGATTATTTGCTGTACTCACTGCAGCTGAGCGTGGCGTCCGTCTGGGCCTCCCCGGACGGGATGGTCCAGTGGCTGTTGTCCCAGTCTGTAACGTTCCCCACCATGTCGCACGTTAACGCCTGGAGCTGCTCCAACGTCATGGCGACGTCCCACAGCCGGACGTTATAGATGAAGCCGTCAAAGCTCTGCTGCCCTGAGCACGGTCACACAGGCAACATGTTAGAGAACACCTGTGATCACATCAATGAGCAGGTCTGTCCTATGTGACACTGGATACCAGCGGTAAGGTCCAAGAATGCTGATGTCTGCACAACATTGTGTAACACTGACTTGTGATCAGGTGATCACACTGCTCCCATGGAAACCTGCTCGCTGTGGCAGCAAAGCACCATGGTAACCGTCACTGCGTACGAGATCGGGTGAATAAAGGCGATAAATGTTCTGTATCAATGTCTGTTCTCGTGGTTATGTTGTGGTGTATCTATGTATGTCTGTTTTAACGACGTCTGTACCACCAGTCAGTGCTCATTGGTTACACGGCACAAAACTTACCTCCCAACCTGAAGACTCCTCCACCCTGCACAGAGTGCCCAGCAGTGGAGGAGCAGGTCTTGGCCCAGTATTCTCCTTTAGAATAGAGCGACACTCGGCCGCTCGATGATGTCCAGACCACACAAAAAGGCTTCATGGTGGAGGTGAAGTCGGTGGGGTCAATGAGGGTGTCGATTGGACAGGAAACCCCGTCGATGATGATCTTCATGTTGTTAAGATCAGAGCCCAAACTCAGCCCCACCTTGTTGTTACTGTCGTAGGTGAAGATCCATTCTTTCTGTTCAGGAACCAAGACGAAGACACAAGCTTCATTCATGATTTAACTTTGATGTTGAAATGAAACATAACGGGCTCATTATGCAATATTTAACATCTAAAAACAAAGGTGTTGTCACACTACCAATTTCTGGCTGCTGCGCTGCACCTCAAAGCATATTGTCAGGTCACTGAGAGTCGGGATGGAAACAGAGTTGGAGATCTGGGTGACGTAGCTATTGCCGGCAGATATGCTGACCTTCTGGTTCCTCAGGGCCACGGCAACTAGGAAGGATGGATGAAAGGAAAGGAGGCAAGAGAAGATATAAAGGAAGGACAGAAGGACAGAAAAGGAACCCAAGCAAGAAGAAAGACGCGTGAGCACAAGATGAAGAAAAAGTTACAAGACAATTGAGAAAGAAATGAATTAAAGAAATGGAAAAATATGAGGAAGAAGAAACGATGAATTGAAGAAATGAGGAGTGAAAATAAAACAAAAAATGAATTGAAAGGTGGAAAAAATAAAAGAAGAAAATGTGAAAAACATGTAGAGAGTGAAGAAATAATACACAGGGTTGAAAGAAAGAGACGAACAGAAAAATCAAAGGAAACAAATCAGACAGAAATCACATCAGAACAAGAACAAAAGCATTTTATTGATTGATAACTTCATAACCTGAATAAACACTCACTGCTAAATATACACACAGAAACACATGAAGAGTACTTTATTATAACACACTGTGTCTCAGTATTGATGAATCAGAGCTCTTTCTTTTTCCCAGCAGAATGACTCTGGCTGGCTGAGAGCAACAGACCTGCAGCCAGTGGAAAAACAGCACTCACACACTGACACACATAAAAAATAATGAAATAAATCGGCATGCAAACGTGCATGAAGACACAGATGCACCAGAACACCACAGCAAACACTGCTGTCAGCACGGCCAAGGCTTCCTCAGACTGTGTGAATGAAAACCACCCGACAACTCTGCGGTTTCAAACTTAAATTAAAGCTGCATTAAGTGACGACAGAGCAAGAACCAACAAACACAAACTCAGAGTCCATCCAGTTAGACGCTGTGACTGCAGACTTGACTTGACTTGCTTTATCTGAGCGTCAAATGCAGTCATCAATAAACTTTAATCCAACATCATAGATCAGACTGCAACATGTTCTCACTCCCAACTCATGAAATCCAGCCGCTTCATTAGTGACCGCTTCAAAATATGATAAACATGCAACGTCCAGTTAGATGATTCCACATAAACTATTGTTCAGCTTTAGCCACATGGGATCTGTTACATTACTGACGTGCTACAGATCGATCCATTAGGTTACACAGGCATGTGCTGAAATGACACTGGAGGTCGACCAACTTCACATTTCTGAGCATGGACCAAGCAGCAGTATGTAACAAGCTGGGAGTGACGACAGGCTGAGATCTGCAGTTTAAAGTCAGCGGGCTGACCGAGCTCGTTTTTAGGTGCATAGGTGTGATTATCTAACACTGATTGCATACTGGGTGGCTCCCCTACACACCTGCATCATATACGTCATATCAAATGTAAATCATTGTTCACCTGATGTTACTGAGCTGAAGAACAGGATCCTTGTGCCAGCCTGAACCTACCGTGTTGGAAGCTAACGCGGAACCCGCGCTTCTGCACGCTGAAGTCGGAGGTAAAGGACAGCTCCATCACGTTCCCCGTCGAGTTTAGCATCAGCCCGTTGGCCGTCGGGCCGCAGAACTTAACATCTGTGTTTCCCGTGTTCACCACAACCCAGTCGTAGATGCAGCCCGGCGCCTCCTCCAGGTCAAAGTCAAGGAAGGAGAGCTGGATGATGAAGCCAGTGGGGGCCTGCATGGTCCATTTACAGGCCTGCGAATTGGGGTAATTCGTGGGGTAGCAGGGCGACGTGAACTCCCCCTGGGCCTCTGTCAGCACCATGTTACAGTTCGTGGAGCTGCAGCCCAGCACTGAAGGTGATGGGAGGGTGATAAATTCATGAACTTTCAAAAAGGGACATCTTCCACTGAAGCTGTTAAGGCAGGGTAATATCACTCAAAAGACAAGACGCTAGGGACAGAAGGGACAGAACAACAGGAGACAAGAGGACAGGACCCATACCAAGGGACAACAAGACAACAGGGTCATAGATAAAGGATGCAAACACCTACTACCGTTAGAAATCAGGAGGCAAGGGGGTAGATTTCAAGGACAAACACAGTTGAGTTGGCCGTCAAGGGCATCCTTGTCAGTTACCAAAGAGTCAAGGAGAAAGGGGACGGAGACAAAAGTTTTCAAGAAGGTTACCAGGACCTTTAGGATTCAGGAGACACAACCATGGGACAAGATTAAAGGACACAAGAAGAGTAGATCAGGAATTATCATTCTGAGAATCCAAGAGTCAGGAGAAAGCAAAGACGACACAGGACAAGACAAGTCGTGCATTTACAGGTAGCAGTCAGACAGAAGTGGACTTCCACCGAGTCAGCATCGCACCACAATCACCAGAACCAGAAAACTCTTTCAAAAGTTTTAGGCCTTGCGAAATACCAACTGTAGTACCAGAAAACATGCACATGCAGAACATTCTTGCCAGTTAGATCAGAAAAAAAGTCACCTTGTGAGGAAAGATCGAGCAGTCAGATGCTTTTTAGAACCGAGAGGATTTAAGAATCACTTCACAACACGTTTCAGTCCTCACAGTCAAAATGCTGCTGTCCTGTCTGCTTCAATACGACGCTGTACGACTCTCATCATGTTTACAAGCGACCTTCTAGCACGATGTCGATGCCATCGAAGTCAGATGATCAAATGCAGGAGGTGGAGGTGGATGGATGGGTCAATCAAACAGGACTGTCACCGCTGTCCATGTTAACTTCTTTAACGACACGTTTTAGACACACCAGCTGACGTAAACTTCACTTAAGATCTTTTCCTACACCCGAGGACGAAGTTCCTGTCCCTGAAACCAGAAACCAAAACCAAAGTGCGACTGTTCACTTTAACTCCACAAACCTTCAGACGTGAGCGTGAGGGGATACCTCCACCATCTAATGTGAAGCCTGGAGGCACCGACCAAGCTACAGTATTTAGTTTGGAACACGAGTGAGAGCCTCCAAACTGTGAAATATTTGAAATGTGCCTGCACTGTGAACCCCTCATGTTGTGTCTTTCTGTTCTCACATGTATTTTCCTTTGCAGTGAGCGTGGAGCTTTGTCAGCTCCACAGGAAAACAGAAAACACATCGACGGGTTCAAACACTGCCCATGGATTTGTTTCACTGGGAACATGAAACATGTTCGCCTTCATCATGTTCAATAACAGCTGGAAAGACGAGCCGTCGCTCACAAAAAAATAATAACAGACAAGAGCTGAAATGGAAAATGGAAAGAATGGTTCGTCTCTCTCGCTCGGGGTAACAATGGCCTCCGTTGATCTCAGGCTCGGCCTTCGCCGCAGCCAAAACCACAGCCAACGCACTGGAAACGTCAGAAACACCAGAAGATGTGTGTGTGTGTGTGTGTGT
>NC_040016.1:22913414-22990914 GCF_000972845.2 Larimichthys crocea | reverse complement strand
AAGAAACTTTTACTTGGATTACATGCCCGAGACATTTTATCGTCCTACACTGTGGCTCAGATAAGAGACAGGCTGGACGTCGTTCATCGTACAAACAGTCGAGCATGGTTTCTCTGTGAGGGCGTTCAGTCAGGTTCCATGATTACTAAAAGGCGACTTCCACACCTGAAGTCAAACTGTCACAAGGATGCAGTTGGAAGCAGCCAAGCGAACACTGTGGGCTTTGATATATTCATCCAGGTGATACCAGCAAAATCATAAACCCTGGTACTGACGAGACACCTGGGACGACAAAAAGACTTTACTGCACAGAACCAACCAAACACCTTGATGAACTCTCTCTCTCTCTCTGTCCAGGTGAATGCTGACTCACTCTCACAGGTGTTTATAACCCTCCCTGTCCTCATCCTCATCTTTCACTAGCAGATAATTGAGAGTGGCATCTGAGAGGGGCGGGTGGTGAAAGGTAGAGATGACCGGAGAGAGGAGGAGGAGAGGAGTGACGAGCAGAAGAGAGGAGGAATCGTACGGAGGACAGAGTCAGAGTGTTTGTGTCGAACACCTTCAGGATTTTCTAACTTTTCCTCAGTGTGCATGTTTCTGATTATGCTTTATGTTTATGTTTTTTAAAGCTGACTCGGGTCAGGCTCTCGATGCTTTGATAGAAAATAAATAATATGAAAATAATCACAGGCTAGACTATTTCTTGTGGTAACTTTGTGGAGTCTGTGATGGTTGCCTGGCAATTTCATGTAGACAACCAAACTGTGATGGTATAACAGTGACAACATGTCAGCTGTGGCACTGAATGACAATAATTACAGATTACACGTCACCCCACTGCTGTACATGCAACAAGAAATAAAAAATGCATCTGCTGAACTGCACAGAGAACATCTCATCTCATAACATCTCATCTCACAAGAAGAGAAGCAGCAGGAAAAAGAAGAAGAGGAACCAAACGTATCATTACATGACAGTAAATTGCACGTGCATGTAATCTTAGATGAACCTAAAATCTTAAACTTGGAATCTTTGGATTTCTTTAGCATGAACCACAGACTTCATCACCTACTTGTGTCGCATTGGTAACGTTCGTAAATTACAGCATCATCTGCGTACATGTGGATACTGGCAGCAGGACATATGATGGAAGGCCAACTGTTTCACTGATTCTGGAGAAACTGGATCATATTTTATGGAGGAAATGTTTCTGGTTTTCCCTCTGATGTCCTCCGGCTGCTCCGCCTCAAACATCAGCATGTTTGCATCTATTTCTCCACAATGATAAAATCTGGATCGTCCTCAGCAAACAGGAAATTCCCACATCTCTGTTTCTATAGATGTCTCTCTCCCTCTGATGATTGCAATCTAAATGAAATGTCATTAAATGTCATTAAATGTCATTAAATGTCATTAAATGTCATTAAATGTCATTAAATGTCATTAAATGTGGTGATTTGTGATTTTAATCACTGACTGTTGACACAATCTCCTTCAGTCTCTGAACTCTTGAGCTTAATTGAATTTGGACTCAGAAATCAAAGCTGCCAGATGTCAAGATCAAGGGTAATCGTCATGTTTTCTCATTAACTTCAAATCCCTGTGATTTACATTTATTTATTTATTTATTTGTTTATTTATTTATTTGTTTATTTATTTGTTTATTTATTTATATGATGGACAGGTAGCTTGCTAAAGCAGCTAACTGCTCGTTAACTGCTGCTAACTGAATATGCATTTGGAGCAGCCGCGAAACCGCTAACTGTAACTTCAGAGGTTCTGTTGCTGTGTTCACTGTTAGACTGGACACTGCTGGTTCAGAGGTTCTGTTCGGTCCTGGTTCACTGTAACACTTCCTACCTGACCGTTTTTACATATAAATACTTTACTTCCTGTTATGGCGACTTTAATACTGCATACATGTTTTTTCCTGTGTTGGCTGCATCGCACTGATGCTTTGAAACCACACGTGTTCAGCCTGGCAATCTTTGTGGTCTGAATGCAATCAATATAATCAAGATTAATTAGTTTTGTTAAAGCTGATATCAACAATCTATGAATTATAGCTGCTCACAGCTGATGATGTTTATGACAGTAAAGTTGATTACTGGAAAATAAATTACGACTAATCACTAAACAATCAGTGAAAACACTTTTTAAATCTGTCATTTAATAAAGAGCTCATGTTGGCGCAGCTACACAAACTGAGAAACAATGTTGAGATAATATAAGATCATTGAATACAGGGATAAATAAAAATCAGCAACAGAAGGAGGAGACGTCAAAGGCGTCCATGTTTTGTGTTGCAGTTGTTTTCTTGTAACGTCGCCTGAGCTCGAGGCGACAGTGAAAGATTCCAGCTTTGCTTCACAGTGAAATAAGTTACTGGAGCCGCAGACGTGAGGAGGAAAAGAGGCCAGAGCCTGGTGAAACAAAAGGCTGAAAGACGTCGACTCGTCTAGTTTCTGATCAGAGGTAATGTATCAGAATGAAGCTCATCTCAGTCACACACACACACACACACACACACACACACACACACACACATATGGGTTATGTTGAGTGTATACCACTAACCTCAGTGTGTGTGTGTTTGTGGTTCATGCTGCTGGGAACTTTACGAGTGTGTGAACCGCTCGGTTTGGCTGCTGGGTGAGTTTGGAAAATACATTAATCTGTCTCTCTCTCTCTCTGTCTCTCTCTCTGTGTCTCTCTCTCTGTCTCTCTCTCATTTTAATTTTAATTTTTCAAATTAATGAAGTTTTATTGGCATGACAGTGAAATGTCTCCACCTCCTGTTGGACGAGTGTCTACAGACTACATGTCCAGAAGTTTGTGGACATTGACAAAGGTGATGTAACACTGAGGAGACTTCTCTCAAACTTAAACCAGCGTTTAACTCAGTGATCGACCAAATAATCAAATCAGCAATTAATCAGCCCAACAAACGACTGAGCCACAGTGAAGCAAAGATCGACTAAACGGACGGTGTCATTCACACTGATGGTTCAGCCTTCAACATGCAGACTGGAGGAGCCGGGGATCGAACCGCCAATCATCTGATTAGTGGACAACAAACCATGAAAATGATCGATTGATCCGATCACCAACTGACTGATGGAACAAACAAACTGTGGAACAAATTAAATCGATCAAACGAAGAAATGAACCAAAGACGAAACACGAGAGTTTGAACAGTCGAGCTTCGTCACAGCAGAAAAATGTTTCCTGCTTCTTTATATTTGACCTGAAACCTTTAAAAAACACAACAGATGAACCAAAGAGGATAAAAGAGTTTGAACATTTGATCAATTCACTGAATGAACGAATGGACAAAGACTTTTCAACACGACAGAGCAGCCGAAGCGTGATTCTTGTGATGAGCTGCAAAAGTTTCAGCGTGACGATCAGAGAGAATCGACCAGATGGAAACATAAAGTCTGACTGCAGATTTCATGAAAGAGTCGTGACTTTTTCTGCAACATGACAAGCGGTTTTTGTTAATGGAAGCACATGACATGAAGAAAACGAGGCGTGCTTGGGCACGGAGACGGAAAATATGAGCACCAAAAAAAAAAAAAAAAAGAAAGTGGGATGAAGCGAAGAGGAAACAAGTGCATGGAAGATGGAAACATGGAAGCAAAGACAAAATAAAGATGGAAATCATATAAATCACTGCTGTCACATGAAAACGCTGCGTCTCTGAGAAAACTCAGAGTTTTAACTTCTTCAACGTTTTCACAGAGACGCAACATTTTTCATGCCGACAGCACAAACATGGAAAACATGAAGAAAATCAAACAAACATGATTTCATATGATCCAACATGCTCTTCTAATCTTTTCATTTCAATGAAGACAGCACTTTTATTTAAGGGTAATTCTCAAGTTTAATCATCTCACAGACGCAGGAAATGACTTTAATTAAATATTACTGCTTTTGCAATAAAATAATTAAGATAACGACTGAGGCTCATAATGCCAGAGCCGCTTTAATTAAGAAAAGCCCTCATTCGATTTCAATTAGCTCATTAAATGTCTCAGTATCTTCAGATAATAAAAACTTCGGATGCTAAATTCATTAAATGGTATTCTTCATAATTCATCCGCAGCTTCATGAAATCATTAAAGTTCTTCTGTTTCTCACTTTCTGTTCGTTTGCTCTCACAGACGTTTGTTTTAGAGGAAATAATGAAACTAGGATTGATTTCTGTCTCCGTGACGATTAACGGAAACATCACATCAGCTTTCAAACCCAAAACCATCCAAACACCGCCGCGTGGTCAGAGGTCGACACTTTGAATATGACGCTGTAGGTTCCCCTCTAGAGTCTGACAGTTTCATAGTGTTGTTGAAGTCAGGTGACGTACGGAGGAAACAAACAGGACTTTCATCTCAGGAGGTCGTCACCAAGTTTGACTGTTTCACGTTAACCAAGCGAGCTTTATTTTGAAAGTTTGACCAGATGTTGCCTATTTATCCTTGACAGAAGCAAGCGTCAACACAGGAAGTGCCACAACCTGCAGTTCCTCTAACGTCCACCTGAGGCTGGCTCCAGAAGTGAGTCAGTCTCCATAAGTCCCCATGTCCAAATGTCCAACTTCACAGCAGAAATAAACATGTTTACAGCCTGGTACAAAAAACAGTTTTAGTCTCTGTAGCTAATTTCCCCGTTCATGACAACTGTACTGAGGGTGAATTTATATACAACTCACCTGTTCACATTATATTAAGGCTTAAAGTTATGCAGGGTTAAGAGCGTGGACGCTTTGACTGACAGGTGGGCGTGGTCACAGGTGTAATCAGGTGGTTCAGAGTTTTTTTCATCAGGATATAAACCCTGCTGCCTCCCGTCTGAACATCACGTCAGCTGATTTTCCTCCCTGATAAAAACAATGAAGGCAAATGAGACGCCTCATTGTTTCCCCCTTTCCCCTTATCAGTGTCCATTAGTCCCCATGTCCAAATGTCCAACAGCAGAAATAAACATGTTTACAGCCTGGGACAAACAGTTTTGGTCTCTAATGTCCCCGTTCATGACAACTGTACTGAGCTGTACTAGGAACGTTCAAATCAGTTTGAAGTGTTTTGGGGGGACGTCTCAGAGACTACATCCAGGTTTTAGACCGTCTGTGATCCAGACAGTACGGGGGAACCTACTGTGTCATATTTGGAAGTGTAGGGTGGTGTTTGAGTTTGTTTGGCATCTCGTGGTGTAGCTGCTGATCGTCGTGTGGCCACAGACCAACGAGTGAACGAGTGAACATCCTCACCTTCCTAACGTTTCTATAATGACGCCAACGACATCTCAGAGTAAAAATCTGTTTAATGAGGAAATACGAACACTCAGTATGACCCAACGTCTCAGTCAGAGCTGACTGAATCTTTGAGACAAAACACCTCGACTCTTCTTCGTTGGTGTCGCCTGTGAGAGCAACTTGTTTTTCATTTGCTGTCAGATTCAGATTTTCTCTCTGGATCTAAAGACCACGAGGTGACTGAGTCAGCTTCTTACCAGTCCTGTGCAGAGTCATCCACAGCAGGACGACTGGGACCACATGACGGAGCCTCCACCTTCCTCCGCCTCCACCTCTGCCGCCTGTACACGACTCCCTGCAGGGACAGAAGACAACAGTCAGTCCGACACTGAACAATATGCAATATAACACTAAACAGCTGACGTTTCACCAGGTTTCATGAGTCCCATCAAAAATCCACACGGCCACCAACGAAGCACCGAAGCTCTCCCAGAAAAAACTCTTACAGGTGACAAAGGTCTGTGCAGGTGAAGACGAAGGAACACGACGACCACGATGACCACGACGACCACGACGACCACGACGACCACGACGACCACGGGATCTGCTGCTCATCAAAAAACCTGTTTCATTTTAACCAAAGTCATCAAAAGAAAATCTGAAGGAGCGGACGTGTCCCTCCACTAACCGCTGTGTTCATGTCCAGCAGCAGGTGGCGCCGATTCTCCAGCAAGAAAACCAGAAGAAGACCACGGCGTCATTAAAGACAAACAGGAAACAGGATGTCAATCATGCCATGAGAACCATGAGGAGACAGCTCATCAGTCATGTGACTTCAATGTTTGAGTCATCACAGCTTCTTAAAACTTCAAAGTTAGATCAAATATAACACACATTCAGGCGATGCATGTGTGTGTGTGTGTGTGTATGTGCGTGTGTGTGTGTGTGTGCGTGTGTGTGTGTGTGTGTGTGTGTGTGTGTGTGTGTGTGTTACGCTCAGATCCACAGAATAAACGAGTGACCTGGGATCATTTTACACCTTCAGCTCTGAGAATAACGCCCCCAGGGAGCCAATCAAATCGCTCCATCAGTAACGATCAGGAGAAAACAGAAACCTGAGCTGCTGATGAGACGAGTCACCTGATTGGACTGTGGAAGGTTTCCACGGTTCAACCGAGTAAAAGGAAAAAGTTTAAAATCAAATCTCAACATGCATCGTGACAACAGAGTTAGAAATGTGTGTGACGGATCTGTGTGAAAGCTTTTTAACATCCATGTTCAACGATCTTCAGATCAAGTAAGATGAAGATCACTGATTTCATCTGAAGACGTGAATGAATCCTTAAAAAGATCAACATATTAATCAGCACTGAGGTTTGAAGACGTCTTCACATTATTTCTGTCTTTGGCTCAGATGCAGCTGTCTGTCTATGTCTTATTGGAGTTACATGAACGTTCTTTGAACGTTGACGATCAGTTTGGATCCAGCTCGTCTCACCTGTCCTGAAAACACCTGAACGTCACGTCAACATGCCGAGTCTGTCCGGGCCTCAGTGATTACTGTACGAACGCACAACGTCAGAACTTCATTCATCCTGGATCAGTAGATCTGATTCTGAAGTCTTCACAGGTCAAAGGTCACCTTCAGGTTCATGTCTGCCTGTGTTTGTTTGTTTGTTTGGTCCACAGCTCTGATTTACTATTGGCTGATGGACATCAGGTGTGTCTGCAAATAAGAGGTGCTGATTGGTTCGTGGGCGGGACTTGCCTGCAGCTGATTGGCTGCCCATGGATGACATCAGCCCACATGATGTCATCAGCTGTTGTTGTGTCACTTTCCCTTCCAGACAAACTTGTTTAACGATTTTCATGGACTTGATCAAAATGTGAGAAAGTGACACAAAAGGTCATGAACCACAGAACAGGACTGCCGCCCGGTGACCCCGGCGTTAGAACCAGAGTCCAAAACAAAAGAGCTCAGAGGCTGTGCTCAAACCCGGTCTGGTCCAGCTGCTGAGCCCGGTTCAAACACCCATCACGACCGTCCAACGTCCTGTAAACCGCATCGACGTTCGATCCTTTCCGCTCTGCGTGAAGAAGCATCAGCAGCTATAAGGTCAAAGGTCAGAGGTTACTAGAAAACAAGAATGACCTCATTACTCCACGACCTGACCCAAACCACCGACCTTCAGACCCAGAGTGAAGCAGATCTACACGGTGTGTTTGGTGTTTGAGTCGGCCCGTGGTGACACTTTATTTAGTTGGACATAAACTCAAAGAATCAGAGTCACAGCGTCGAGAAGAAGAACGCTGTGACTGACTGAGACAGTTTGAAATAACCTCGTTTACATCGTGACGATCACCGACATGATTATCTAATATGAAACGATCAAACTACTGACAGAGAGGTCATCAAGTCCAACTGTGAAGAAGCAACATGTGTTTCATCTACCGAACAGAACCTCTGAACCGGCAGTGTCCAGTCTAACAGTGAACACAGTAACAGAACCTCTGAACCGGCAGTGTCCAGTCTAACAGTGAACACAGCGACAGAACCTCTGAACCAGCAGTGTCCAGTCTAACAGTGAACACAGCAGTCTATCAGGTGGTTTTCTTGCCGGGCTGAGTCAGTCTGTAAATCACTTCGGCCCTGTGACGTTATTCTGCCGCCTGCTAACAGCAGATTCATTTCGCAGAAGTTAATCAGACTCTGGATGAGTCATGAACAAACTCTGTACGGTTGATCAGTGTCACGGAAAATGAATCATTACTTTCTGAATGTATGTAGCGGTGAGGAAGTGAGTCTGCTGCAGGTAATGAGCATCAGATTCGTTTCTTCCTCTTCTCACTTCCTGTCTTGCTGCAGAGTGTGATGACTCTGAGGCTGATGTGACAGAAACACATTTTCTTTATTTGTCGACTCGATCTACTCGAGTATTTGAATGAGTCCAAATGGCGGCTGCACGTTTCCTGATGAGTTATTCAAATGAAGGAGAAAGTAAAAGTCTGAGACTTCCTGAACTGTTAATTAAAGTGTTTTACTCTGTCTTTGTTTGCAGTGAACACGTCCTACTTGGAAACACACTGTGTGTGTGTGTGTGTGTGTGTGTGTGTGTGTGTGTGTGCATCATAAATATTAAAGAGAACAGAACTCGATTTAATTTCATCGTCCCGCTTTGTCGTGTCCAGCTCTTGCAAATTCATGCAGCCCCTGACATTAAAGAAAACGCGCCTCTTTGTCAAGTCATGCGTCGAGTTTCCTCCACCCCCCACCCTCTGTCCTCCTCCCGCCTCCATCTCCAGCATGGAAATGGGGAGTGAATGACAAGTGGAGCGAGGTCAGCGAACAAGGCTTTGCGGACACGGCCGCATAAAGAGAGCGATTCATGTTGTCCGCAGGGCTGGACGGCAGCCGGCAGTCAGACATTTTGTGTCGATCACACTGAAGGTTTCACACCAGAGGAGCTTTAAAGAAGAACGAAGTACGATCGTGTCTGTTTGCTTCAGTCAGTGTTTGAAGAGGAGGTATCTGCAAACTCTCGGACTCTGACCTGATCTCCATGATTTGAACTTTTCATCCATATTTATGGCGCTGCGTTGGTGTGTCCATGAGATCTCCACGTAATGAATGAGTCTGATAAACAGTCCGGCTTTCAAATGTTCTAATCAGATCTGTGGGTGGAGACAAAGTAAAGATTTAAGGAATTCATTAAAGTGTCACCATCTCTCAGTTCCTCCAACATAAATCTGTCGTCTCTGAAGCTGTTCAAACATGCAGAACAATAAACCGTATGTTTGCAAGAGACGCAACTTTAAAGACCCGACGAAAAAGGGAAGTTCCGCCCACTTCTTCATTTTTCTAGGTTTTCTTGCCACGTTTGGTTCCTGTGGTCCCGAGCTGAGTCAGTTCAGTTAGTGCCTGAACAGACTCTGATGGCTGCCCACAGCGCCACCTAAAGACGACCCCTGACTGCTCCCAATACCCTCCAAACCGCAGGTCTTTATCGGAGCTTGAATAAACCTGGAAAGTCCATCCACTGATGAACACCATGAGATGTGGCTGACAGTCTGGAAAAAGTTCATAAATGGACGTGGAGTTAAGCTCACCTGGTTAAAGGTTAAAGAAACACTGAAAAAGTCCAACTGTGACAGGAACCTGTTTACTTTTTCAACATGTGTCCAAAACCACCAACGTTTCCAACCTCAGGCAAACATGCAGAGCAGGTCCAAGGCCCGTCCAACCAGCAGCACCTCAAAGTGAAAGGTGCTAACTGGAACCAAACAACGTGGAAACAAAAAACGTCCAACACAGATCGAAGAAGTACGATAAATATCAAGAAGCATGAAGTCATGACGAGCTTTGACCACAGGTCGACTTCCTGTTTGGAACTGAAAGAAGTCAAAGGAAACGGACCATCCAATAAAAATGAAGAACCTTCATGAAGAGGTTCACGGCTCCTCGTAGAACCACAGAGACTTTTAAGGAACCATTTAAGAACCATTATTTTTATGAGTGAACTGTTCAAACACGTCTTCTGGGTTTAAATTGGGACCTTTATTTATTTCAGCTCCACTTTGTGTCTTAGCCAGGAGCTCGGGTGGATGCTGACGTAGGATCTCGCCTCACGCTGAGTTTTAGTCGGTTCCCAGCCTGGCTGATTGTCTGAAGGGGAACGCCTCCATCTTCTCCTCTGAGTAATGTCACGAGGAGGTGGAGGGATCAGATCTTCTCCATCACTTTAATTAAACCACATTCCTCTCTGCACCGCCCGGCGCCCGCCTCCACTCTTAGTACTCGTCTTTGATTTCGTTGAGCCGAACCTTCACCTGTGAACCATCTTCAGTTCACCTGTGAGGACAGGTAACACCGCCCACCTCCTCCTTCCCCTCCCAGCACCGCACACTTCCTGTCAACAGGATGTTATCTGACGTCACCTCACGTCTCCGTTTTAAGGCGACATCTTGTCCGAGCGTTAAACCTGCCGGGACCACAACATGTTTTTTCTGGGCGTATCGCCTTCACAGGTTGTGTAACAGCTGGCAGCGAGCGAGTCCACCTTAAACAACACGTCCTTTGATAAAGGCAGAGTCACATCCCTGCAGCAGACTTTAACTCTTAAACAGCATCTGAACCACTGATGTGTCACATCACAGACCTGAAAACACTGAACTCATGAAGTCTGGTGACCTCACAGAGCCGGACTCGAGTCCTCGTACTGTCCTCACCTGTACACACCTCAGTGACGAGCTGTAAGAGCTCACAGTGTGTTATAACTGCACGGACTGTTATAACACACTGTGAGCTCAACCACAGCGGACTGTTGAGGGACAGGTGAGTACAGGCAGTCACAGTCAACCTCATCATGAAGTTATGATTCATCATAAATCATTTTATGACTCACGTGAAGTGAAAATCTTTCATTTGTAACATTTCTGTCTCAGTTTTATTTTGATTTCTTCTTCCTGTTGATGTAACGTCTGTTATTATTATTATTATTATTATTATGTATTAATTTGTGTTTGTTAACGAGTTTATCCTTTAATTAAACTTTAAAATTAAAAAAGTTTTTTCTCAGTAAATGATTGGAAGTCTTGGACTGTCTAATAAAACACGTCACAAACTGAACATGGAAAGCTTCCACGATGAATCGAGCGGAGTCGTCGGCGTACAGAAGCATAAATAATAAAATGATGATTAATATTTCACATCAAACAAGCATTTTACTGACGACACTTGAACGCAGCTTTTACTCATAATAAATGAATTTACGCAACAACACACTAACGAGCAACCAACAATCGTTTTCTTGTTAATTAATCGGCAGAACATTTTCTCAACGAACTGACAAATCAGTTATAAAAACAACGATCTTTACAAACACAAACATTCAGATGAACACACTCACATGAAGCTCCGATGAACTCGATCGATTATCGCTAATCGTTCCTGATTGGTTTGTTCGGCTGGTTCACTTCATTATATCTGCATATATTCGAGTGGGCGGGGCTAAAAAAAAAGAGAGATCTGATTTTTCAGTTTTTTTGGGAATTTGACGATTTGAAGTTTTTTCTCAACTCGACACCTTTAATTAAATAATTAAAGAATTAAATAATCAAATAATTAAATAATTAAACACTTCGTCTGTCAAACAAACCAACAAATTAAATCTGAGTTTTTAATCTGCATGAAGGAAAAATACAAAAATCTTTTCTTTGAAATCTTCCTGCAGGTTTCACATTTCTACATTATTCATGAGTCTGTGAGCAGATTGTAAACATCTGCAGCCAATCACAGCACGGGAAACACTCTGCAGCCAATCACAGCACGGGAAACACTCTGCAGCCAATCACAGCACAGGAAACACTCTGCAGCCAATCACAGCACGGGAAACACTCTTTACCAGCGAAGAACCAAAAACAAACATAAAACAAACATACAACAAACATAGAACAAACATAGAACAAACATAAAACAAACATACAACAAACATAAAACAAACATAGAACAAACATAAAACAAACATACAACAAACATAAAACATACAACAAACATAAAACAAACATACAACAAACATAAAACAGACATAAAACAGACATACAACAAACATAAAACAAACATACAACAAACATACAACAAACATAAAACAGACATACAACAGACATAAAACAGACATACAACAAACATAGAACAAACATAGAACAAACATACAACAAACATACAACAAACATAAAACAAACATACAACAGACATACAAACATAAAACAAACATAAAACAAACATACAACAGACATACAAACATAAAACAAACATACAACAGACATAAAACAAACATAGAACAAACATACAACAAACATAAAACAAACATACAACAAACATAAAACAAACATAGAACAAACGTTTCTGTTGTTTCCTCAGACCTCCTCAGAGTTTTTTTAACAGGCTCAGCTCAACAACATGAAGATGTTTCGGTCCGGTTCAACTTCACCCGGAGCAGAACCGACGGACGCGCTGAGCCAACACGGAGCTGAGATCGAGGCAAACACAAAACCTGAACATGGAAAGCAGAACCAGACTCACATGTTCTCAGTGGAGCGGCAGCTGGTCCTCCTCCAGGATCATCGTCCTCCTCAAACCGGTTCTGTTTTACTTTGAAGGTCCAAATCAACAAAATCCACCGCGCGCGCTGCTGACGCGCAAAAGTCTCCAAAGTTTGGAGAGATGGAGAGAGCGCGCGAGAGAGTGAAGGAGTGAGAGAGAGAGAGAGAGAGAGGAGAGAGAAAGAGACACACACACACACACACACACACACACACACACAGACTCTGCGGTCGGGGTGCGTTCGCTTTGCTGATCCGGACTCCCCGGCGGCCGCGGCGGGTGAAGATGCTTCAACTGAAAGTCTGAACGTTTGGAGGCGGGTCAGACCAGAACTAATAAAGCCAGGGACTTCCGGTTAGGTTGTCAAAATAAATGTATCCAGACAGATACAGGTCCGGATTTTCAAAATAAAAGAAGTCATTTATTAAAATGTGGTGAAAGAATTAAAATATATATAATATAAAATATAAAAATCCAGGCTTTTATTCTGAAAAATCAAACTGCTTCCTGTTTGGTTCTCTGGATGAGACCATATGATGAACTGGGGTGTCAAACATATGGCCCGCAGGCCAGAACCAGACCACCAGTCCAAACGGGGCCACTGCTGTCGAAGATGTCAAATATGATTTTAGAGTTTTTAAAGACTGAACAGTGTCGATATTCATCAGAGTCTGTTCATGTCATTTCTGTGGAATAATAATAATCACAATAATAATAATAATAAAGTGTTTTGTTGTTTGACATTTTGACGTTTGATCAGTTTCCAACCATCCACAGTACAAAGAAACATTTGAAATATAAAAAAATGGGATAAAAACTTTTGATTGAAGAAAAGTTGATTGCCAAGATTTTCACAATAAAAGTCTCAAATGAATTAAATCGGAGTATTTTTATGTTCTGTTGGCGTTGTGTTGACGTTGTGTTGACGTTGTGTCACAGCATGGATGAGTGTCTCCGTAAGTTCATCACACTGGGATTCTCCCCGAGCGTCACATGACGGCTGGTGATAAAAACGTTGGTGATAACCGACGAGCACAAAGGACGGAGCGAGGCGAGGGGGAAACAATGAGGCGTCTCATTTGCATTCATTGTTTTTATCAGGAAGGAAAATCAGCTGACGTGACTTCACAGGAGGGTTTATATCCTGATGAAAACCACCTGATTACACCTGTGACCACGCCCACCTGTCAATCAAAGCGTCCCCGCTCTTAATCCTGCATAACTTTAAGCCTTAATATAATGTGAACAGGTGAGTTGTATATAAACTCACCCTCAGTACAGTTGTCATGAACGGGGAAATTAGCTACAGAGACCAAAACTGTTTTTTGTACCAGGCTGTAAACATGTTTATTTCTGCTGTGAAGTTGGACATTTGGACATGGGGACTTATGGAGACTGACTCACTTCTGGAGCCAGCCTCAGGTGGACGTTAGAGGAACTGCAGGTTGTGGCAGACAGAGCTGTGATTTCCTGACAGACAGTGAAGTAAACCGCTGCCAACTGTAGCTGCTGTTAGCTCATCTCAGCTCAGTTTGTTGAAGATCTGTTGAAGGATTGCATAAGATCCATAAAAGAAAACATTTTGTCCCTGGCAGGTCGACAGATGAAAGAGTTTTACGACAGAACAGTCTGAGGCTGAAGTCACAAACTCTGCCTGATTTATTCGTTTCTTCTAAACATAGAAACGAACAGACCAGAGACAGGAAAAGACTTTTAATTTGAAAAGCAGATGATTGAAAAGACAGAGCGTGGAGGAACACGGAGGACGGACGGACGGACAGCTGTCTATCAAAGTTTGCTGTCTTCAAAACACATTTCATATCAGAAAGTTTCTTCCCCTGTCAGATTAATAACAGATGTTGTTACAGTGTTTGAGCTGAACGGGAATATTTCTGTTGTTTCTTCGCCCAGAAACTTTCACACGTCTCGTTGCAGGTTGCTGTCCTGCGTCCGTCTTTCTTGCTGTAGCAGTCGGTCAACATGACGCCTCGCAGTCAGAAAGGTTCTGGGTTCACTCAGTGACACGCAGGTTCATCGGTGGACGTGAGCGTCAGAGTTAGACCTGTCCAAGGTGAACCCGATCATGGACTGCAACCAACCCTCCATGAAGTCTGAGAATCAACTTCATCAATAAGATTGATTTATGTCATTATCTCAGGGTGAAAACCTGATGAAACATTTAAGTGTTGATCAACGTTGATTCAACATTGATGTTGGCAGATTTCCACCTTGATTCTGCATCAGTGTTTGACATCATCCGCACTCTGATTGGTTGTTTCATGAACCTGAAAGAGTTTTCTAAAGTCGCGGTCGAGTTTCGACTGCAGTGACCAACACGTCAAAGCTTCACCGTGTGAAGTCGACATTCTGAAGACACTGTTGGTACTTGGAGAACGTCAGCGAACAGTTGCACTGAAGAAAAACCAAACGTGTGATTTAAACGGCTTTTCCCATCAGGCTCCATTAGAAGCTGAAATTACTCAGCGGTCCGTCGCGTCGTGGGAACTCGGAGATTCTTCCTCTAAACTTTTCAACTCTTAAAAAAACCTTCAGTTTGAAGAAGATGAAGCGACAGAAACCGTGTCTGTTTTTTTACAGTGCAGTGACAGACGGAGGTAAAGAGGTCGATGCGTTTTAAGACGCGTTGAGACACTTTGAACTTTAGTTTGTAACTTCCTGTCCGACCCCCTCCTCACTCAGCGCCGCCGGCTGCTTCCTTCAGAAAAACATCATTATGAACTAAACTGGAACCACATGTCACTCACTCGGACCCCGACCCGGACCCCAGCGTCATCCACTCACTTTAAGTTTCCTGTATTTAAAGTGACATTAAAATTCTGTTTGTGGAGCTTCAGGGTCTCGTTCAGGGACAGTTCGGACCACGAGGACTGAATCCTAGAGAAACTTCTGTGTCTAAACCTGCTAATTACAAAACACTAACGAGGGATTTCCGTGATTACTTGTTACTACTAAAGGTCACTACTGTAAAACCAAAATATCCAGATATTAATAATAATATGGAAAAAAATGTTTTTATATTTGAGCTGTGGCTATTTGTATACAATTATTGAAAGGTATGGATTAAAAAATATCTTGAAATAAACCGTTTGTTTCATCAGGTTCGTGCCACAAACAAATATTTGAAATCGTTTAAATTAAAAAAAATAAACACTAAACAAACTAAAAAAGTATCTGAATCTTGAAAATCTTCAAATTCAATTAATCTTAATCATGTAAGTTATTCCATTCATTTGAGTCGGGTGGTCCGTTTCCGTACCGGCGGTTGATCCAGATCCAACTTTTGTGAAAACGGAGCCAGACGTCGACGGGAAGACGAGAAGAAAAAACGTGTTTATCCAAAAATCTACACGGACCTCCTGACACCTCTTTGGATTTCAAAATAAATGTTTGCAGAGTGTGCCGATATTAATCTGCAGCAAACGTTCACGAGAACAGTTCGTTTTGGGCTTTGCAATAACTCATGAAATAAATGTTGGCAGCTTTTATGTGGAAATGATTTTATGGGGGACGACAGGTTGTAGTGACGAAACATTTGATGTTTTTGGGAGGACACCGTCATGACCGCTGGCTCAAACTTTGACTCAATTTACAGGCCAGATTAGAACACTTGGAACACTTTGAGAGACATAAATTTATCCCGAAGAACACGACGTCCATGAAACATGGACTCGTCACTCCACTTTCCTTCAGCCCATCTCGGATGAGCTCAGGTCTGGGGAAGTGTGCGGTGAATCCTTCACACAATCACGTGACACCAAACATCAGACAGACTCATCAACTCGTCATCGTTTCAAATGTTTTATTCAAACTGATTCGGACATTTCGACATCTCGCTGCGACTTTGTGAAAACTTTCAAAGTCCCACTAAAATAAAATCAGAGAAACTTGAATGTTAAATAGAAAGCAGAAAAGAAAACAGCGCCCCCCTCAGACAAAGTGACGTCACCACATTCAAACAGAAGAAAAGTCAGAGTCGACTCCGACACCCCAACAGCACTTTGATTCAGCGGATCGTAAAGTTCCTTCCCTCTGAACAGATGCGACAGTTTCATGTCGTAAAACCAGTGAACGTGTAGTTACATTAAACATGACGAGACGCTCGAAGACGTTCTTCACAGACAGAAGACAGAAACTCTACGGACCAAGATCAATTTGTTCAGTTTAAAAGAAACGCGGCTTGTAAACGAACTCAAAGATTTAAACTCTGCTCCAGCTCGTCGTCTTTTAGTGTCCTCGTTAGTTTTCATCAGAAACATGCTGAGCCAGGTGGCAATGAGCTTAGCTTAGCATAAAGACTGGAAGCAGTGGGGACAAATTAAATGTAATGATTATATATTTGTACCGAATTATTGATCCTGTGATCCTGATATATTTAATTATTGATCTGTCCATTAACCTGAAATCAGAGCCGACAGTCATCACTGAGATATTTTCCTGCATTAAATTGTTAATTTGTTCATCTCGTTCACACGTCGCGTTCAGGACGGGAAGCTCAAAAGTCGCACTGCTGCGTTCAGGGTCGTATAAACGTGGACAATCAGTCAGACGTATTTCAAGGTGAAACAACATATTTGATAACTAGTTACCTACAGTTAGACCACAGCTGATAAATCAACGCACACTCATGAAGTCTGCAGGAAAACGTTTGTCAAAAGTCTTTGCGGTCGTATTGTGCAACACGGCGAGTGATAAAATGTTGTTTTACATTTGAAATACGTCCCGGCGTAACTCCATTTACACTTCCCGTCCTGAGCGTGACGTCGGAGGAAAAGGCCGACGTCAACACGGCGTGCGGACGTCAACACGGCGTGCTGTGCGATGTAAACGAGAGCTTCGCGCTCGACATGAAATCATTCACTTTTATTGATTTCCATCAATCGACAGGAAAGCGGAGACAGGAGACGGATCAGAACTTTGATCTGAACGTTCACGGGTTCGTCTGAATGTTTCGTTTCGATTTGGTCGTACACGGCGCGGTTAATAACCGACTTCAGATTATTTTGTAGAATAATGAATCTTTTGTCTTCTCTAATAATTAAAAACAGTCGACGTGTTCGTCAGCGCGACGCAGCGTCAGACAGGCAGCCATTGTTACACACTGATTTCCATCATGTCCTCTGACGGCGAGCTGAACGTCTCTCTTCACAGGCCGGCCTTGGTGTGTGTGTGTGTGTGTGTGTGTGTGTGTGTGTGCGTATGTGTGTGTGTGTGCGCGTCCTCGGCTTCCTATTGGTCAGATCAGACAGATAGAGCGACGCTGCTGGGGAGAAAAGAGGGGGATGGAAGGAAGGAGGGATGGAGGGATCAGACCAGAGAGGACAAAGGCTTCATTCTTTGCCTGTGCTGAGGAGCTTCAGGGCTTTCTGGAGGTTCTGGATCGCTGTGCCGACGTCCTCGTACTGAAGGGCGCTGCCGGCGTACTTGCAGTACTTCTGGGCTTTGGTGAAGTCCTCCGGGGAGAGCTGAACGCCGCCTGGAGGGAGGGAGGGACGGGAAGAGAGAGATCAGTTCATCAGAGACGAGGATGAAGAACTCTCATGAAACCAGAACAACGTTCAGGAAACCTTCAACTCCACAGTTACACTCAGTGTTATTCATGTCACCAACAAACCAAACATTCAGTCAGAACAGGGTCAGAATGTTCAGCCCGGGAGGCTGCTGTGTTCACTGTTAAGACTGCTGCTGACGGCTGGTTCTGAGGTTCTGTTCGGCCCGGCTGTGTTCACTGATGCTCATAGCAGTGTGCTCAATATAAAGTCTAAATCTAAGACGCTGGATGTAATAAACAGGATTATTCAGTCATTGATGTACCATCGTCCCGTTCAAACACTTGAAGGTTCTGACCCGCGTCATGGAAAGTCAGTGCTGCCAGCCTATCATCAGCTGTCAGCACTCAAAGGGACGTGGGTAATTTATGATGGAGGATACCTGCTGCAGAGCTCAGAGCTCAGTAATCTGCCCCATGACGGAGCTGTCAGAGAGTGTGAATACACTTTGATCAACTCTGGTGACTGCACCGAGTAATAAAGACAAACCCACACTGACCTGTGATCAGGTGACCCACACTGACCTGTGATCAGGTGATCCACACTGACCTGTGATCAGGTGACCCACACTGACCTGTGATCAGGTGAACGGTGTCTCTGTCATTCGTACGTCTGTTCTCACTCTATGTAACTTTGGGCTCCGGGTCGGGAGAAGTACGTAACGCTTTACGGCACTAAGTCACACAGCAGCAACTATTTCACTGATTCTGGTGAAACTGGATCATATTTTATGGAGGAAATGTTTTCTGGTTTTCCCTCTGATGTTAGCTCAGTCTGTTAGCTGCTGTTAGCTCATGTTAGCTCAGTCTGTTAGCTCATGTTAGCTCAGTTTGGTAGCTGCTGTTAGCTCAGTCTGTTGAATTCAGAGCACTGGGAGAGTGTTAGTGTTTGTACCACAGGCGTTTTGGACCACTGGAGGGAAGAAGAAGTAGAAGAAGAAGTAGAAGAAGAAGAATTAGAAGAAGAAGAAGAAGAATTAGAAGAAGAAGAAGAAGAAGAAAGAAGAAGAAGAGGAAGAATTAGAAGAAGAAGTAGAAGAATTAGAAGAAGAAGAAGAAAAAGAATTAGAAGAAGAAGAAGAAGAAGAAAAAGAAGAAGAAGAATTAGAAGAAGAAGAAGAAGAATTAGAAGAAGAAGAAGAAGAAGAAGAAGAAGAAGAAGAAGAAGAATTAGAAGAAGAAGTTAGCTGCTGTTAGCTCATGTTAGCTCAGTCTGTTAGCTCATGTTAGCTCAGTTTGGTAGCTGCTGTTAGCTCAGTCTGTTGAATTCAGAGCACTGGGAGAGTGTTAGTGTTTGTACCACAGGCGTTTTGGACCACTGGAGGGAAGAAGAAGTAGAAGAAGAAGTAGAAGAAGAAGAAGTAGAAGAAGAATAATTAGAAGAAGAAGAAGAAGAATTAGAAGAAGAGGAAGAAGAAGAAGAATTAGAAGAATTAGAAGAAGAAGAAGAAGAAGAAGAAGAATTAGAAGAAGAAGAAGAAGAATTAGAAGAAGAAGAATTAGAAGAAGAAGAAGAAGAAGAAGAAGAAGAAAAAGAAGAAGAAGAGGAAGAAGAAGAAGTAGAAGAAGAATTAGAAGAAGAAGAAGAAAAAGAAAAAGAAGAATTAGAAGAAGAAGAAGAAAAAGAAGAAGAATTAGAAGAAGAATTAGAAGAAGAAGAAGAAAAAGAAGAAGAATTAGAAGAAGAAGAAGAAGAAGAATTAGAAGAAGAAGAAGAAGAAGAAGAAGAAGAAGAAGAAGAAGAAGAAGAAGAAGAAGAAGAAGAAGAGGAGGACTTTGTGTTTCCATAATGTTCATGTGTGTGAGGCAACACCAAGTCTGGCTTCACTTAACGAGTCTCCCGGGTAAATTCGTCAGAATCTGTTCATGTCAGAGATAAAAGCTGATTTACTTACAACAACAAGAAGACAACTCGTTCCTTCAACACTGCTTCATCGTGTTGCATCACTTTTCATAATGATTAATTCTGATGATGCATGGATGTTTTCTTTATACGTAATAAAGTTTGTGTAAACGTATCTTTCACTCTGCAGCTCGTTCCTCTCTCAGGCCTCCACCCATCAGAGTCCCTGGAGGACGTCAGCGGAGCCTGGAGGAACTTCAGCATCTTATAGTGGGTGTAACTCTATACAGCGACATACAGGACTCCAGTGTGCGCTGCAGGAATGCAGGGCTGTGTAAAGCCCAGAAAGCTCCGCTTGTAAAATGTGAAGCCGCTCAAAGATCCATCCTGGAGAACCGAGTCGATGAAATAACACCTCGATGTTTTGTTTATTAGATTTTTACCATCCTCCAGCTGTCACCACACACATCACACATTTATATATATTATATTCTTATTTGATCTTATATATTTTTCATGTGCTACAATCCCTTGTGCTGCTGCATCAAATTGAATTTCCCCTGCGGTGAATCAATGAAAGGTAAATCTTATTTGATCCCTCTGCTGTCTCCTCCTCTCTCTGAGGGCCGACTGTGATATCGAACAAAGTCAACGAGGATCCAAGAAGAAGAAGAAGAAAACAACATCGTTTCCTGTTTTGTTTGTCAGTCTTTACTGACTCGTAATGAAACCCAGCGTACGTTTGTCTGCAGCGCTTATTGAAAATGATTTTACAGGCTCAGAGCAGCTGTGTTATTAAAGTTCACTGTGTGCTCCAATCACAGATCAGCAAGCCTCGGCCAGAACCTCCTTTCCTGTAACTAGATTTTCACGACTCAGCGGTACTGAGCATGTGCAGCTCTCTCTCTGCAACTTGTTAGCTACTACAATCAACTCAAAACAAAACATTAATAACTTATGGAAACATACCAACATTAGCCAAGGCACCTGAAGACCTCTATCTATTAATATTATCACATATAGTACGTAGGAAAGGACGAAGTTGACCGAGGCTTGCTCAACTGTTATTGGAGCCCAGAGCCAAAGGAGGTGAAAGGTACCCCACCCATCCTCTTCCCATGCTGGGACCCGACCGTCCTCTGAAGTCCAGATCTCCACAGACTGATTGTCTGGACTACAGGGCAGGTCTGAGGTGAAAGCACGTGAAGGATCGGGTGTTCTTTCTTTTAGAAACACATGAATGCAAACACTAAAGATGTCCAATGTCGGGCAGGATCGGGGATCGACCCTTACAGCGAGGGGCTTCCCCTCCGTTGTTTTATCCTCGCCATGTCTCTTCTTCCCGACCTCATTCTCTCCTTTAAATTTAATTCAACTTTTACACAGTGGCTGTTTTATTCTGTTTTTGCTAAACCAGTAGAAACTCAAACAGAAATCTTGCTTTGGTAATGTATAAAAATGCTGATGTGCTCTGCCTGCAGACTGCCAGGATTCCTTAAAGTGAGAAGGGATCCGTGAAGAGGTGAAGCCTCGTTATCAGGGTCATCTCACTAATACAATTTCTGCCTTGTTGAACAGAGTTTTTGTTCCCGTCTTTGAAACATTTATCTGTTTGTACTATCTCTCTCTCCTCGATATCTTAATCCCTTTCTTTCCTCCTCTATCCCCCGTACACTCCGGCCTCCCCAGAGGACTCTCTTTGACTCGATCCAAACCTCCGCTGCACAGAGACTCGGTCAGGACACGCTCTCCATATCAAACAAATCTCCGCTGCAGGTTTCCAAGCAATGATCCTCTGTTTCACAGTATGATTGAGTGCATCTGTTGGAGGATTACTGCTTCTGCAGGTCACTAAACAAACCTCCGGATAATCCACTAACTTGTACACGGCTCCATAAAATGATGAAAAAGTTGAAGAACGTGACCAATAACTCCATGTTTCTCTACCTAGAACTGGGTATGAGTACTCAAAACCTTCTGGGTCCGAAATAACCGAGCACCAAGTCCAAACTTCTTTGTACAATCAAACAGCCCCCAGAGCTGCCAAAGGTTTAGTTTCTTCTGGTTCCAGGCACCATGTCCCTCCACCTTAACACCTTACGTCACCTTTAAATTCCAGCACGTGAACCATGACATGACTTTGGCTTGTGATGTAAATCAGACCGTCCAGCTTCACTGAGCGTGAATACAGCATGGCGCCTTTAGGCCGAAGAAAAAAAGGAAAAAGACGGAGCTGAGAGTTTCTTCAGGTTCCAGTGAGGTGATGAAACGAACCAAGAAGCTGTGTTTGAGTTTTACGATCTACCCATTGCCACCTCGTCACGTGACGACATTTCTGTAACACTTCCAAAGCTCGAAGCTGAAGTGAGCGCCACATTAATCTTCTAAACATCCAGTCATGTCTGAAGACAACCAAACAAACACCGTCATGTGTCACAAGTCTATTTCCAATCACCTGTTTGGATGCACGGTTTCATTTTTCCAATTTAACCTGAGCGGTTTTAAATGCAACAAAGTTCAATGGAAACAGATTTTTGTTGAATAAATGTTTTAAAGCGTCACTTCCAGTGAAGAGCTGGAAACATCAGATCTGAGTGGAGCGATCAGGAGGCTGTAACCTTCCTCGCATTAAAAAAAAAAAAAATCATATTTCCATCATGTTTTCCATCGTTTGAGCTTCTGCGGTGAAAAAAATGTAATTTTGGAACGTCACATGAAAACAAGAGGGAACTTCTGTCGCTGAGGTTTTGGTTGAGATCAGAACTTGAAGACAGCGAGTGACTGAAGTCTTCGGCGCTGGCAGACGTTAATACTGGATCAAGATACCAAATAATGACATCAGGGAGCTGGTTGGTGGGAAGCTACCACCAAACTATCGCTCGGATCTCCTTTGTGATTATTCCACGCAACAGAAGGGATCAAACTCAAAGATCCACGCAGCTCAGAGTTAATGTCTAGCACATGAAATAATAATGACACCAAAGATTCTAACACATTGGGACCCCATAAAGAACCTCTGGAAGTCCCTCGAGCCCAGTTTGAGAAGAGGTGCAGACTGAAGGAACGGAGCAACAGATAATGTCTCTCTTGGCTTAGTTACGCTCATAAAACACGGTCCTCTGCTCTTAAAAACGTCCTGGAGAAGAACTGGAAAAGAAATGATTGAATAATGTTGCACCATAAGCCCCTAATCCCCTGGCTGATTTCTCTTCTCCTCCAAAAAGCTGGGAAAAGACTCCGAATATGCTGACTGCATACTCTCAAGGATGGGAAGAGGTTGAGAGGAGGAGGCGGTGGAGGGAAAATAGTGGAAAAATGAAGAGAGAAAGTCAGCCCAGCGCTCCACACGCAGAGGACGGCATTAAAAAAGGTGCTAATGATAAAAAATGATCTGGTCGTTTTTACAAGACCACATCATCGTTTAACATCGGAGAAAAATAAAAACACAAGTTGACGATACAGAGGAATCAGCTGTCAGAAGAATAATCAGAACAAATCATTCCAAAGAGTTGAGATGTTTTGTAAAACTTTAATTTATCCCCGAGGACTCAACGCTCATCATCTCCAAAACCAGTTCAGGTCCAGAGAAGTCTGCAGTGTTCCTGCCTTTGTTTCACAATCGTTCTTAAACTGTTGGACTGTTTTCTGATATTATCACCTGTTACCAATGAACCAGTTCACCTGTGGAAACTTCACACAGGTTTGTTTTCTTCATTCTGTCGACACTTTGTCACGTGTAACACGAACATTACATATCTCGTCTTTGTGCTGCATTAAACTGAATATAGGTCCTGGAAGATTTCATTCAACTGTATATTGTGCCAAATCAAAACAGAAGTTAGCTCATGACGCAGGTCAGACCCAACACTTCCCACCATGAGCAAACACTTGGTGACGGTGGCGAGGAAAATCCAGAGCAGAACAGCAGAAATGCATTTACAAATCATTACAGTTTACAATTTAATTACAGTCGTCCCTCGCTATATCGCGGTTCACTTTTCGCGGACTCGCTGTTTCGCTGATTTTTTTCAGTGTCATTTTGCATGCTTTTTTTACAGCGTACTGTACAGTATGAACGCGCATTGTGTTCTGCGTCCTGTTTAAGGGAGTACTGTACAAAATGCGTGTAAAAAGCTGTATAAAAGTGTGTGGTTAGGGGTTTTACGGCCTTAAAACATGTATAATAATTGTAAAACTCACTTCGCGGATTTCGTTTATTGCGGGTTATTTTTAGAACGTATCCCCCGCGATAAACGAGGGACCACTGTATTACATTTGACAAATGCTTAAAAACTTTAGGCCAAAATTCATCTGAGGGGTCGACTGATCAAAAATAGATTAATGTCACGTTTATGTATTTTCTGCTGTTCTGCGTCACATCACCACAGAAGAAGTCGAGCTGACGCAGGACTGCTGACTGGACGTATTAAAAGTTTCATACCTCCACTCACTGTGCAGGAAACAGATGCTTTCTGGGTAATTCGCTTTTCTATTTTCGGGCTGTTTGACATGTTTTAATGGAGTGCAACATTTCCCTTCGTTTATCTGCATGGGCTGAGGCGTAATGTATTTCTCAAACAGGCTTTTTTCAGTTTAACTGTATCAGCCATCGGACTAAAGTGTAATTGCCCGAGTCGCACACAGTTTATCGGGCACGCTTGGATCCTCCCTGTGAGAAAGAGAAAGCTGCTTTCAATGAGTTGGCAGTAAAATCTGAACCAAATCTTGAAAGAGGTTGAATTATTCATTTCATCTCTTTCTCCAGTTAAAGGTTCTGCTGAGCATGCAGACTGACGTAAAGAGAAGTTCCTACAGACATTTCAAATCCGACTGTATCGGCAATATTCAGCTAAAGAACTGATTTCACCATCACGTATCCACGACGGGCTGACGAAGCCATAACATTATGACCACCTGACTAACAGAGGTGAGGTCAGAGTTTCAGTGCATGAAAAGCAGCATTACACCAACACAGCAGGTAAACACGAGGTCCGCCACTTCCCCGTTCATCTACTGAACAAAATACAGGTAACACATGACTTCCTTTTTCAGGTGAAACATGCACTAATGAAACTAATGAAGGTTAAACTCATGTTGGCGATGGAGAAATGTTCAAATGCAGGTTCTTAGATTTCAGTTGAATCCTGCAGCTGGACCTCTAATATCCCACTTTCCCAGAGGACAGTGAATGCCTCACTTTGAATCTGCCTTGAAGGGAAACTTCTGTGTTTTTATTTTCTCATATTTTTGTGTCAAAGTGACAAATGGGAACAACAGTTTAAGAAGAAACAACCGTCAGATCACTGTGTTCAAACCAGCTGACTCCTCATTTCACATTACAAGAAGGAGTTTGCTGTCTACCACCGCCTCCAAATTAATGTGTTTGAAGACAACATCAATTTTTATTTGAGCAGTTTTATTCATCTTTCCTTCCTCTTGTTTTCTTTCTCTTCCAGGATGCATTATTAGAAAAGTTTCACACTAATTAGCCCACAAACAAACGGCTGGTCGGCTTATTATTTTTGTTCCAAGAGTCTAAATGAATGAATTAATGTTTTACAGAGCGTGGCACATTTATGACACGGCATGAAGGCTGATCGACAAAAAGAAATCATTCTTCAATTCATGCCGATGTTCACAAACACAAATGTCTGACGGTGGATCGTGTAAAAACAATAATAATAGAAATAAAGAAGATCACTGAGATGCATGAAATGTTTTCATGAGATCAAACTGAAGCTGTCGGATTCCTGTGCTGATGCAGACATGGTGTGTGACTGATCTGTATGCAGTGTTTATTCAGTGTGTGTGTGTTCTTACCCTGCTGCTGGGCGTTGAGCAGTGTGGGGTCAACAGTGGGCACTGATCGGGGAAGAGGCACTGGTTTAACCGCCGCGTCTGCTGGTCAACAAAAACACTGCAAGTTACGATAAAGACTAAAAGCTGCATGACAAGTCTTCATATATCATCCTTTTATGAGCAACATAACGGAGGAGTTGAAATGCAGCCAAAGTAAATATTTTAATTTAATATTCGCAGTCGTGGCTCTGACCCAACGCGCCTTCACTAGCGGTCTACGAGTGTCTGGGCCAAACAAACACAGGACTTTGAAATCAAAACTGGATTACAGTTTTAAGTTAATTAATGTTACAACATTAACACGAAAGGATACCTCGAGTGTCTTTGACGACGGGGAACGTGTTTTTATAGCAATGATGGTCAGGTTCTCTTCAGACGAGACCAGGATCCAAACCGTAACGAACAAGAACCATGAGTCTTTGTTTTATCGTTGCACTAAAAGGAGGCTTGTTCCGACGTTTAGCTGATGTTTTGTGAATGTTTTTTGTAGTTTACTGTAAATGACAACACCCCAGAATGTTTCCAGTGAATGAGAATGAGTGAAGATGGAAACAGAATATCTCAAACACAAAGACGACACGCTGTGAGTGAAACACTAAAATCCAGCATCCCAGCTTCGGTTCCCACACACTGAACCAGCAGATATCACTCTGATCACACTGGACACGCTGGACGAGCACCAAGGTCAACTTCTGTGTTCACATCTAATCACTTCTTCCTCACAGCAGCAACTTGCCATTAAACACCAGCGTGACTTCAGCGCTGCCAGCTCTTTGTGCGGGAAGCTTTAATCACCCTAAATGTGTTGAAGCACAGACACACTCGGTACGGAGGGAAACCACTTAACTTCCTCCCACCCGTGGACAAACACACTTGTGAGCAGTGAGTTGGGAAAGATTTTTGTTTTTGGCACTGTGATTTGCCACAAGGGTGCAATTAAGTCTTCATGTGTGTGTGTGTGTGTGTGTGTGTGCAGACACACACACCAGCTTCATGTCAACTTCTCAGTAATTACAATTACCGCTGAACTCTGCATAATTTAGAAACATAATCTGAGCAGAGATCAGATCCAAAGATGTTCATTCTGGAGCCTTTCCCTCATTGTTATATTCTCATGGGGACAACGAACGCAGCGAGCACTTGTTGAAGAGTGTGTGTGTGTGTGTGTGTGTGAGTGTGTGAGTGTGTGAGTGTGTGTGTGAGTCTCTCTGGGACCTGCCAGAATATTGAAGGCTGTCACGTACTCTGTTTTATCAGGGGAAATTAGTGAGAAAGACATAATAATCAGAGAATAGTGGAACAATGGAAACACTCTCAGTAAACATCACAACATTATTTCCAGTTCGGACTTATCAGCTTGGTTTGAGAAGTCGAGCAGTTACAGCAGGCACACCCTTTCCAGGGAGTTTCAGATAAAGTCCAGTAAATTCATCACAGCTGCCCTTTCTGCTGAAGTCCGTCTAATTAGGCCAACTCTGTGCTACAGCAGGTTCATTTCATCTGAGAACGAGGAGGTGCTGCTGTCAACCACTCAGCTGCTGTTAACTTCAGACCAGCCTTTCAGCTTCTGTAGCTCACTCAGCACTTCTTCCATCAGATCACTGCGGCTAACCTGTGCCATCATAACAAATACACCAACACTCAAGTCAAAACTTCTTCACTGGATCCATCCATCCTTGTGTCCGTTGATGGATGGGTACCAGGTTGTGGTGGCAGCTAGTTAAGAAAGGTTCCTCTACACAGAAGAGTTTTCCAACTTTCTGGGGGTTCCCAGACCAAATGGACTATATAAGCTGTCCAGTGAGTTCTGGGCTCTGCCCCAGGGCCTCTGGCAGTTGGACATGTCCATACTTTACTTTGGACAAAACCAGTGGACTAACGTCGAGTTGAGTCCTGCAGGTAAAAGCATTGCATCAATACAAACTGAATCTCTGTGCTGCGTACCTGTGGGTGGAGGCAGCTCGGCTGGAGTGTTGGCAGGTGCATGGGCACCTGGTGGGATGTGGATGTTGTTAAAGTTGGTGTTGGGGGGACCCGACGGCCCTGATCCTGGACTGGGAGTAAAGCCGATCCCTGGGGCTTGACCTGGACCCAAACTCTGGTTCTGATCACCTCTGAAGGAAGCTCCATAGGAGAAACCTTGGCCTGAGAAACCTTCAGCTCCATACTCACCTATGAAAGAAGGAGAGAAGGATTGTTGAGATTGTTGCACCTTCAAAAAGACAAATTATAAGACGTTTGTAACATTGCATAGTTAATTAAAAGGGAAACTGAACGATACAACTTAGTACTGATATCCAGCTCTAGGACCCAGGCTATAAAACCAAAACTATCAGCATGAACTAATGCCACTTGTGTTGGTGGGAAAATAAAAGTACTTTTGTGATAAAGGCGACCTTTAAATCTAGAGGAAGGAAGAGAGGAACTGTGCTTCCAAGGAATCCAAGGAAGCACGTTAAATGAATATGTTTGGAAAAACACAAATTGGCAAAGTAAGAAAAAGGAAGGAGACAGGAGGAAACGAAATATCCAATGGTATTACGTCCAAGATGTTGGACGGGATATTGGACATTAATCAGGTTTTTCAAGTCAAACTTACGTTGAACTTGGAGTGAAAGTGACAGTCTTTGCAACCACACAATTACAGCGTTTGCCCTCAAGCATTCATTGCAGATTCCTGATGTAGCCGTCTAATTGCTTACCCTCAGATTATACAGACGTCCCAGTGCTTAAAAAGAAATCAGCTTCTAAGCTTCAGAAATTAAATTCAGCTGCTACAGAAGCGTTCAACATATTGGCGGTGAATGAAGCAGCTTAAACTCTTTGGCCTCACTTGGTTTCAATCACACACCAAAAATGGATTCTTCATCAAAAGCACATCAGGTTGAAAAACGAGTTTAGCTGAAATGATTAGAATTCATGAGGAGGAGATTAAACTGCGCCGTCAGAGAGTGTGTAAATCACACTCAGAGATAACCAACCAGAAACTGGCTCTGGATGGAAAATGACATGAAGCAGAGACTTTTTCATCATTTTCACTGCGAGCACAATGATCAACCGACACAAGGTACTACCATCGATGAAGAAAGACTTATTATTATTATGAGTTAACCATTTCTACGATGTTTACTTTAGTTGTTAGAAAGTGAGATCAGATCTGTTTATATTCAGATTTAATTGCATAAAGAAGTTTGAGACTTTAAATAGTTTGTGACAGAGCGATCCCGGATGTTGCCCATGCTTACTTGAGGGTTATTATTATTTTATTATAATTATTTACTTCGCACTGTCATACGTTAGTTTTCTACATTATTATTTACATGTATTGGACTAAATCAAGTCTCACCAGAAAAATAACCGTACAGGTCGTATGTACAAGGAGCTTAATACGACACGTTTATTGTTGTGGCGACCTGTAGTGGTAATTTTCTGAAAGGAAGTCAAAGAAAGACAAAGTCTTCGTAGGGAGGACGTTGGGATGGATTAATCAAACGTACATAGAATTTCACCCAGGACACGGCTGGCCGCGTCCCGTCAGCGTTGACTTACTTTAACTCGCCTAATGTAACTTTAGTGACATGACTAATGCGCTTATTTGAACCTAAACTAGGATCTTTCCTTCATCCTAACAAAGTGGCTTTGGTGCATTTGCATTTGACCTATTGCAATATATGTTGGACAAAACCTTTTTAGTATATAAGAGAGTTGAATACATTGCAACTTAAGAATTCATTATGAATTATTACAATACTGTAAAAATGTTGAATTTATTCTTATATCTTTGATTTTATTATTAATTTGTGCACTTTGTGCAACATTAGTTTTAAAAAGTACTTTTCCAACTGTACTCTGAAAACATACATTTCACATTTAGGGAACAAAATAAATGCAAATAATAAATAAAAATCAGCATACAAGCAAATACACAAGCAAATACAGAGAAAGTATGAGTAGTTAAAGTAGTTTCTGGTGAGCACTCTTTTGTACTGTGAGGTGATATCTATGAAAGAAAGAACAGCCACATGTCTGCACATCTGAACGCACGTCAATGTTATGTTATGTTTCAAATGAAGAGTTAATGAATGTCCTGAGTGGAGGATGTCAGAGCTAGAGATGCCCCAGCAGAGAGAGAGGAGACAGAAATGGCCTGTGGTGTTTTCATGGTCCGAACATGAGCCTCTCGTTGACAATGTTGCCTCTCTCAGCAAACCACACCTAACGCAAAGAAAAACATTTCTCGACAGCCAAAGATGTTTTGACAGATTAAAAACACTCGGCTGGATTTGACACGATGTTCAGCTGCAACCTCAGGCAGGAAGGCCGGCGGGCATTAAGAGGAGATCTGACACTCGACAAGTGTTGGAGGGAAGATTTTCGTCTTTCATTAAATTATTAAACTTTATTTATCCAGAGAAAGTTAAGCGAGCTTTCGCACTCACATCTGGGAACTGACATTATGACTACGTTCTGTTCCTGCTGAGATGTTGAAGGTAAGATGACACGAGAGTGACGGTTTATATTTGTTTGAATAAATGTCATTAGCTAAAATCTGTTTGGATGAGACGTTGATAAAGCTGACATTTCTTTTTTGTACTGGATTAAAACAGGGTGCAGAATATTTGTTTAGCATGAGTTCCTTTTTCTACTGAAGCACTCCAAGTTTAAAAAGTTGAACAAACAATAAAAGAGGATCTCCCTGCGGCGCTACAGGAAGGTGAGCGGAGAGCCAAACTCAGACTTTCAAACAAAAACAAAAATACGTTTAATCTGTTTGTTTTTGGAGAAACTGGATCATATTTTATGGAGGAAATGTTTTCTGGTTTTCCCTCTGATGTCCTCCGGCTGCTCCGCCTCAACTCTCTGTGATTTACAGAGTTTATGATGGACAGTGAAGTAAACTGCTGACAGCTGTAGCTGCTGTTAGCTCATGTTAGCTCAGTCTGTTAGCTGCTGTTAGCTCATGTTAGCTCAGTCTGTTAGCTGCTGTTAGCTCATGTTAGCTCAGTCTGTTAGCTCATGTTAGCTCAGTCTGTTAGCTGCTGTTAGCTGCTGTTAGCTCATGTTAGCTCATGTTAGCTCAGTCTGTTAGTTGCTGTTAGCTCATGTTAGCTCAGTCTGTTAGCTCATGTTAGCTCATGTTAGCTCAGTCTGTTAGTTGCTGTTAGCTCATTTTAGCTCAGTGTGTTAGCTCATGTTAACTCATGTTAGCTTAGTCTGTTTGCTCATGTTAACTGCTGTTAGCTCATGTTAGCTCAGTCTGTTAGCTCATGTTAGCTCATGTTAGCTCAGTCTGTTAGTTGCTGTTAGCTCATTTTAGCTCAGTGTGTTAGCTCATGTTAACTCATGTTAGCTTAGTCTGTTTGCTCATGTTAACTGCTGTTAGCTCATGTTAGCTCAGTCTGTTAGCCGGGCTGCCTGGAGCTCAGAGCAGTGGCAGAGTCAGGGCCGGTCCTAGCTATGGGCAATGTGGGCGGCCGCCCAGGGCGCAGTCTCCGTGGTGGGCGCACGAACGCCCGAAAAAGCAAAAAACCTCGATAATTTTCGATACCGCTCATTAAGTTAGCGGTGGGGGGGGGGGGTTGCCCAGGGCGCAAATGTGGCCAGGACCGGCGCTGGGCAGAGTGTTGGTGTTTGTACCACAGGCTTCTGGACCACCGTGAAGAGGAGGAGGTTTACAGGCCCAGGACGTGGGGAGCAGGGTCGGTGTCGCTCCAGAACCGGAGCTGGTCATCCCAGGTCTCCATAGTGGAGAGTTTCCTGTCTGGAGGTTCTTCCATCATTTATCGGTTTCTTGGGGAGTTCTTCCTGACCTGAATCGAGATGTTGTCTCCTTCACAGTTTAGAGATTGTTCTTGTGTAGTGTGGAGGGATAACTCGCAACCTTTCAGTTTAACTTCGTTAACTAACTTTTATTTGATGATTGACAGAACAGTGAAAATAAAATTCAAGTTGTAACAAACTATTTTATTTGTTTCAGTTACAACATTAGACATGGAGAACAAACATCAGGTCTATAGTTACTTTTTAGTACTTTCAAATATTTTTCTATTCTATCAAACTTTCTCCTTTTCTTCAGGATTAATAAAGTCTTATTTCATTTCATATTTGTGTCTTTCAGAGTTTAGAAACTTTAGATTCATTATTATTTATTGCAAAACTAAATATTTCTTCCTTGATCACTAAAGAAAGTTACACAGATGTTAGAAAAATATCAGGATGTGTTTTGTAGTGTGAGTGTTTTGTTTCTGTCATATTATATTAGTTAAATGTTTTAATGTTGAATTGGTGATAATAACAATGCTGTGAGTAACACTGGACCCTGGAAGTCAAAGTTTCAAAGGGAAGCATGTGCCATGATGAAATACAGTCTAAAGCTAAACTAATCTCAGTCGGCTCTGCCAACAGGAGCTCGGACAAACAGCATACGTGGAAATGTTCGTACGATGACACAAACAAATACACACTCATACACACAGAGAAGAATAAATACATTCAGAGGAAAGGCGTCAATGCAGACACGTGCAGAGATGATGAAGACCAGATGTTAACAGCAGCTGGTTAACAGATGAGTCCGCCTGAATCGGTTCATGAGCCGGCGTTTAAAATTGTGAGACAACAAGTTGTAAAATATTACAAACGTTTTGTCTCTTTATCGTCTCCTGTCACGCTTCAGTCATGATAGCCGTATGTTCATGAGTCACGTGACTCCAAACCTTTATTTAGAGTTCTTTAGATTAGCAAGCAAAAACATCTGGAGGATTCTATTCTTTCTTTGGCGGCTGAATTTTAAAAATAAGCAGACAGTGCTGCCGGTTTGGACTAAAAAGGTCCATTTCCTGCCACCCTGAAGAAGAAGACACCCTTGTTTACAGCAGCAGGGAGGATGATTCACAGTACGACTGTTCTGAGCTGCTCCAATGGGACAATTAGTGGCTGGGTGTCTTGCCAAAGGGCACTTTTGACAATAGTTACTGAGCTCTGCATAGTTCTGCTCTTTCAGTCAGTCAGACAGACGTTCTCAGCAGATATCAGGAGATATCCAGCTGCTCTTTAAGAGATCTTAACATGATGCACGCTGTAAAACACTGACGGTCACTTTATCCGACTAACTTTACTACTTTACTAACTGGGCTGTGCTGATTTGTGAGCACACACGTCACTATCTTGTTGCTACACTCTGTTGTATTGATATATAGTCAGATATTCACAAGACCTTTGCCTCGGGGCAGACAAATATATAAACCCAGAGTTGGTGATGGTCGTTTGAATGACGAGTTAACAATGCAATAAAGCTAATCTTAGTTTGGTTTAGTGAACCACACCTACCTGTCAATCAAAGCGTCCCCGCTCTTAATCCTGCATAACTTTAAGCCTTAATATAATGTGAACAGGTGAGTTGTATATAAATTCACCATCAGTACAGTTGTCATGAACGGGGAAATTAGCTACAGAGACCAAAACTGTTTTTTGTACCAGGCTGTAAACATGTTTATTTCTGCTGTGAAGTTGGACATTTGGACATGGGGACTTATGGAGACTGACTCACTTCTGGAGCCAGCCTCAGGTGGACGTTAGAGGAACTGCACTTCCTGTGCTGGCTGCATTTCAGAGCATTGGTCACACGCTGTATCATCTCGTTGTTGAGTCTCTGTGACTAAATTAAATGATACTTGGATTAAAACTCGACTGTCTGCAGTGTTTTCACAGTGCTTGCAACACGGTTCCTCAACAACTGGGTCACAGAGCACATCCTTTATATTTTTTACAACTCAGCACTGGAAGTTGTTTTCTCTCTCCACCCTCCCTCCATCCATTCCTTTCCTATTGCTAAACACGTCCCCCTCCCAGCCAATGGAAAGTCAGCGTACAGCTGCTTGGAGACAATGGTCTTTCTGTAAGTACCACTGGTATATGTCTGTTGGTAAGTGTGTGGTACTGTGAGACACTGTGTGTGTGTGTGTGTGTGTGTGTGTGTGTGTCAGCCATACTGCTCTCTAGAGGTTAATTAACCTACTTAAACTGGTTCATGTCACTGCAGTGTCCAGTGGCTGACAGAGGACCATAAAGATGGACAGAAGACGACCACAGTCCTTCTGCATATTGGATCCAGAAGCTTGAAGACGTGAAGCCAGAACTGATGACGACGTTTTCTCACACTGCTTCATTACAAACTTGAAGTCAGCTAACTGATTCAATCAGAGAAGAATTTCAATTCATCACTTTGGTGAAATGAGAAGTGAAAAACGATGTGACGGGGTTAATTAGGTTTTGTTCAGACTGCAGGCAAATCAGATTTCTCAAATCAGATCAGATCAGACTGTCCGCACATCGCCGACCTGTCTTTGTGGGTTGCTGCGGTAACAATGTAGACACCAGTTTTTATGTGTGCTGGTGACGCAACTTGGAAGACGTGGAAGCAAAAGTCGCGGTTCTGTTCGTCGCAGTTCGATTCGGCTGATCTGATGAACTTCCATCGCTCTGGATTTGACTTTGAAAATCCAATTTGAGCGTCCGGACTGAGACTCATCTGTAGAAGTCCGACTGGAATCACATTTCAAAACGCCTCCAAATGTGGTTTGGATCCAATGTCCAGACTTTCTGATATCAATCTGCACCTGGCTGGGTCATCACAGTCTGCTTTATTGAATAAGGTTCAGGTCGGCTGTGGTTCAGAGGGTAGAGCGAGTCGTCCACTAATCCGAAGATCAGTAGTTCAATCTTCAGCTGCTTCAGTCTTCATGTCAAAGTGTCCTTGGGTGAGATACTGATCCCCAGATTGCTCCTGAAGGCTCCCTTCAGATGAGCAGTTGGTTGGTACCTTGGTCAGAAAACTAATCTTTTGGTTCATCTTGGTCAAAAACAAACTTGTTTTGGTCCGGTCCGGTTCTTGTTCAGAGGTATTTTCATTGTTGAGCCAAACAAAATACTTCTTCTTCTTCTTGCTGTTGTGAAGTCGCCGTCTTGTTTTCATCATGTGTGTGTACATGAAAAGCGGAACACGGCTGACCCATAATTGTAGCATCTGCTAAATTGAGCTCTGTTTACATGTTTGTCATTTCATCAGGCGTGTGTACGAAAATACCTCAGCACAACAACATACCGTGAAACAACAGTCTGACAGAAAGCATGCAGGGATATTAGACGAGACTTTCAATGTCTCGTCCCTCAAAGCTACGATGTGCTACCTGTTAAACCTGAGGACCTGAAACACATCGGACCCACAGTTTGATTCTCCCTGGAAATCCACGATGGGTTAAAGTTAGAGGGTTACGCTTAACCCTAAACTAAAACCCTAAACTCTATTTGTGTTTGTTTTTCTGTGGACCCCCTACAATCCACTCAGAGTCCCTGTTGGTCCCTTGACCCCACTTTGAAAACCACAAAAACAAGCTCCACCTACCACAACCATGTTGTGTCCACACATTAACAACAACAACAACTATCAATCTAAAGTGATCATCTCGGACAGGAATGTGCTGTCTGACACACACACACACACACACACACACACACACACACACACACACACACACACACACACACACACACAGAATAAGGTATCATGATGTCATGACTGACATCACTGACACAGAAACCCAAATGTACTCTGGGAGAGAAAACAATGAAGGAGTGATGAGGGAAACTGTACACAGACACACACGTTACAGTGTGTGTGTGTGTGTGTGTGTGTGTGTGTGTGTGTGTGTGTGTGTGTGTGTGTTGAGGTGATGTCATGGCTGAGCCGGCGATGTTTGGGTCAAACACGCCCACATGAACGCGGACTTGGTGGGCGTGGACGAGCAGATGGCCTCTATTTTAGCGAGGAATTCGTCAACACGGGTTCACTGACATGAAAAGTGTGTTTAGAGTTTCCCCAACGGGGAAGTGAAACATGTGTGAGCCCAAAGGTGTTCACGTCCTCCGTCTTCCCGAGGGGCGTTTGACGCAATACCAAGTGAAATATCTGAAAATGAGTCCAGATGCTGCCGGGTGGTCCCGGTGGTCCAGTACAAACTCTACTCGTCTCTGGAGTCGTGGAATTATCAGAATAATCGCAGAATTCTGCAAACAACACTGAGCTGCAGTTCAGATTTCACTTGTTTCGAAGATTAAAACTCATCTGATTAGGGCTGCAAAGGGGTGGTAAGTTTCCAGTAAATTTCTGGAACCCTACAACTGATTCGTTTCATCTCCGCTTCATCCTCAGAAGCTGGAGTTCATGTTGTGAAAGAAAATCAATATGGGAGAACATCTTCTCCTGGGAGACTCTGTGTTTTATTCCTAATGTTTACCCTTCAATTCAATTCAACCATTAATCAATGAGAGGAGCCTCAGTCAACAAACGGTTCATTAGTTCAATAGTCGCATAAAAAACAACCTGTAAAAGCTCCCATGAGAATGTATCAAAAGAAGACACGTACAAAGCCTCACACAATGAGTAGAAATATGAGGGTGCAGTGCACTTTCATTAAAACAGAATCAAAGTGAAGAGATTAAAAAGGTCAGACAAAGAAAAGAGAAACATCATTTCAGTGTGGACTTGACTGCAAGACAGACATCAAACTCAATTACCATCTGCCAAAAGAAAACTGCTGGTAAGCTCTGAGGATGTTCGGTAAATTGGACCACTCGAGCAGCCACTTGAGAACAAACCCATCGTTTGGAGGTCCTAATCTTTTGCAAATCTCTTGGCTGCTAAAATGGCAAACTATAGGAAGAAACATCCCCTGTGGCAGCCAAACAAAAAGGTTAGTTTCCTGCCCTGTTTTTCCCACCACATGCTTTCTTAGAACGCAATGAACTTTTAAAAGGCTGCAATGGCCATTTTGTTGTCTTGTTCATTCAGTCAATCTCCTCAGGATCTACTGGTGTTTTCCAGTGCTTTCTTTGTCCTAAAGGTTATGTTTTATAGTATAAGCCTGGCATGAGAGGCCAGAGCTTTTCACTGTGATAAAGGTCAGGCACTCGAGATTTGATCTGTACTGGATATGAAGGGGAACGGAGAATAATAAAATAAATACTAGGTCAATCTCACGCACACATGGAGGCCCAGCAGAGTTAATGTTTTCAGACACACAAGCAAAGACCAATAAGTTGTTCAGACTTCTCTCTCATAAACAATCTGCAGACATTACTCGACTAATCAACTCTTTGGACTTCTCCCAAAGTTTCTGGTTTCTGCAGCAAGGTTTCCTGATCTGATAAGACATGCAACACAGAGCCAACACACACCTAGACAAAACCATGTCAACAAAGGAAGTTGGCCTTAGTGTTCTTTAAAGAGCACAGCTATGTGTGTGTTTGTGCCATATCAGTGTGTCCCACCTGCTTCCTCGTCCTCGTCCATACCAATGGGTCCAGCCTGAGGCGTCTCGCCGTTCTTCAGACAGTTGTGGATGTAGGTGGCCTTCCAGCGGGCATACTTCCTGTGCTGGATGTTCTGGTAGAGGTCAAATAAGCGTGTAGAGACATAAAAGGGGGTTATTAGTTGTGTTGCAAGGCGGTTTTCAGGGAGCAGGGGTAATAAAATGTAGGTGATAGTTGGTGAGCGGTAAGGGAAGGGGTAACACGAAGGGTTGTGAGTTGTGAAAGGGAGGAATTCACTAATTGGTAGCAACTGGAGACAGAAGTTAAGGTGGACATAGTTAAGGGTTAACATAAAGGGGTAAGTTCAGAGGGTGAGGGGCAGTTATGGTGTGCAAGTTTGGGGTTTTGTGATCAAATAAGAGATACAAATAAGTGAAACGGTATTAGATGATGAGAGTTATTAGTAGGTGCGTGTAGTTTCAGAAGAAAGGTTTGAAAGAGTTCAGCATTAGTGGATGATGATTTTAAAAATGGAGATATAATTTGGGCAAGGGACAATAGATGTTTGTACATTAAAGGTAGGGTAATTATTCAATGTCAGAGGTTAGTCAGAGGCAGAACTTTGGGTGGCTTGATTCTAGTTTATTTCTTGTCATATTTGCTACTGAACTCAACATCAACAACTCTTGCACTGAGTATTCTGGTATTTCTTGCAGCACTGTGGGCAATAATCGCACAGGCTACACCAGGACTCAAAATGACTTGAGAGCATGGGTGGTTTTGATCTAAAACGAAGTTAATACCAGGGCAGGTGTCAATGACACCATTAGTAACCTGAAGTCCAAGCAAACTGAAGTTTGAGCATACAGCTTTTCTTTGCGTCACTTGTTTCATGTGTTCGAACATCAAATTAACTTGTGTTACTCTGCATACAGCAGTCTAAAAGCTCTAATCACAGGGGTAATTTGTTTCTTGGGTCATTAAAAGCAGTTTTAGGGCACAGCTGTTGAGAGATTAAAAGTTGGGTGTTGCTAGAGACCGGGGTTGAAAAAGGATGGTGTTTAGGCGTCAGGAGCAGAATAAGTAGATAGGACAGAGGAAAGAGGTAACAGGGGCAAAGGTAAGGAGTAACAGTAAGGCTACTTGAGAATGGGTTGAATAGGCAGGATGTTTGAAAGGCGCGAAGAAGGGAAAGAGAGGCGAGGCAGCAGATTTACGCTGCCATGAAACTGATAAGACTGAATAGAGAAATTCCTGCTACTTCCAGATACGTGCCATGTTTTCAACAGCAGCTGCTCAAAGACAATGGCATGCTGGAGTCCTGAGGTGTTTTCTGAGGTAAGGGTGCGTTTGTTTAACCTTAATCACACATTTGTGATATCATGCAATGCCATGGAAAGACAGGAATGTGTTAATCACTGTCACAACAGGAGAAATGTGACAAACTGTGAAGCTATTTAATGACAAAGCATGAAACTTCTCAGGACAGGGAGGTTTTGGTTTTATTAAGTCCAGAACTGACACTAATATTATCTCCTGCAAATATCAATAAAAATCAATTAATAGAAATAAATACATAACTTTATTTTAAATAAAAGTGAAGAAACAACCATGGCCCACACTCAAAATTAGGCCAAAACTCAGGAGAAAATGTCCATCCATTTGAATTACATAAATTTAATATAAATTAACTTAATGTGAAGCAAGTAATAAGATTTATGTAATAGTACCAATATACTCAATGTGCTGCCACTTAGGGCTGGACGATATGGAACAAAAGTCAAAGGCAGTACTCGAAATATATCGATATACATTAAAATATCGATATATTGCCCACCCTACTTCCACTACACAGTAGTGCAGTAGTAACCAGGTTTATGCATTCTTATTTTAAAAAGACATTTTGGGTTTGAACACCAGGTATAATCTGTATAATTTGGTCAAATTAAATGTGTTTCTAAAATACCTCGAACATGCTTTTTAATCTCTGTATTACAATTTCTTGTTACCGTATGTCATGCACACTTTCTAAAGAAATTCAAACATTCATTCAAATGTAGTTTGAATCTGTAATCACCTGTTCAACTGTTCAGCACAACACTGTTTCAAGTAGTTTTTGACTGATTCATCACTTTGACCTATTGTCGCCCTACTGGCCTACTGTATCAGTAAACTACAGAGTTTGTTGTTCGGCACACAAATGGAGGACACTAGCGAACAAAGCGAACAACCACACAACCAAAGTATCTGAGACGCAGAGTCACAGAGATAAGGCTGTTTGTGGACAAAGCTGCTTTCTCACCCTACAACAACAGTAAATCTGAATGATGAGTCAAAATAATCAAAATAAGACGAGTGGAGCAACGTCAACTGTACAACCTCATTTGACTGCCGCTGTTCAATACACTCAGCTTCAGCAGGTCCCTGTCCGGAAGCTTGTAGAGGTGCCATGAATGCAAAGATAGTTCCATGATCTGTTCAGTCTAACCTGTCGGAAAAGATGAAACTCCCCAAATAAAACTTGGTGGAGCTGTAATGCTACCAGCTTGACGTCACATCTGACCCACAATCATGGAGCATATTCGTGAAAGTCTCCAGATCATCACCTTGTTGTGAGTAGCTACTTAGAAATGTTTTTTTTGTCTCTCTTTACATTATCTACAACCTCCTGTAGAGCCATGAGTCAAGTGAAACATAAAAAGCTGCTCTGCTGTGTGAAAAGACGATAAACGCCTGACACTGGCCCTGTCAGGGCTCACTGACTCACGGTCCAGAGCGATAATCACAGTTGCGGGCAGAAAGACAAGATAGTAAACGCTGCCTTTGTCTGCAGTGATTCAACGCTCTGACAGCCTGGGTGATATGACAGTGCAGATATGACTTTGTGTTGAAACAGCGTTGATAACGTTTTACTAAGAACCACTGAAAGGATTTAACGGCACGGTTCCTTTTAGCATTCATAGAGGAGTTTTAACTACCAAAGGAGCCGGCATATTTAAAGTAAAGAATCCAAAATGCTGCAGCATCTTCACTCGACAAGTCCTGGTAGCTTGTTAAAGTGCATCAGAGAGAAGCTGTTAACCGACACAATCATCTTCTCATCCTTTAGTTTGAGACACTTTAATGAAGCTGAAGCGGAAAACAAATGTTGGCGAGTTGGCAGTCAGAGAACGTTCGCATGAAGTGGAATCTTTCACAGCTTCACAGCTAGAAGTGGTCCTGCTTTTGTCATTAAGGCTCATCAAGGATTTGAACAACGTTTCTGAAGATACCAGGCCACTCACATAAGCCCTCTCTGAGATCCTTACTTAAAACTTAAAGGCCCAAAAAAGTTTGATGATTGTTGTATAGCTGTTTCAATCAGTGAAGTGTAAAAAATATCTGAACGTTTGAGAACGGGGGTAGTATTGATAACACATGGATTAAGAGGATATTAGAAAGGTTTGTCAGGGAGGTCAGGGGCAGCTACACAGGAAACTTCAGTAGGCTGAATTCTGTCCAACACTGGGAGGTTTGAACCTGGTTTCTACTCCTCTCTTCTCACCGCAGCCTCCAGAAGGAAGGCTGTGCCTGGGAATAAGGGTGTTACACAACACTGTGCCAACTCGCCTGATCACTGACTCCACTCAGCTCGACTGGGAAGCTGCTGAAAACCTCTTTTTACTGCCTGAAACTCAATCACTCCTGACTGTCTGTCTGCAGAGCACTCACCACCGGCCACTCTGAGGACTCATTGTCTGATGGTGGACTGTGTGTGTGTGTGTGTGTGTGTGTGTGTGTGTGTGTGCATGTCCATTAGGCCTCACTGTGAGTGCAGCAGCTAACTGTATGAGCGCAAGTGTCCTGTTGATGTTTTAATGGCTTCTGGGTGACTTGGACACAATGTGGAGAAAGATCTGCTGTGTGTCACACGTTCATATGGAGATGAATGGGTGTGTGTGTGTGTGTGTGTGTGTGTGTGTGTGTGTGTCTGTGCTGCAGACCAAACATTTAATGATGAAACTTTCCTGTTTTATTTCCAAATAAGTAGCTTTGATTCCACGTCGTCGGACAGTTTCTACAAATGAGGAATGTTCTTCCCATCCAGGCATTTGTTAAGTAGTATCAGTTACAGTACGCTGAGCGTGACCCTGAGCCCGTTCATTTGTTTTAAGTACAAAAAGTTTTGGCATTGGTCCAGTACATCGCCTCAGCTGGCAGCTTCGATACCGACTGCAGCATAATCCTTGTTGGCTCTTGTTGCATCCACTAAAAGTGCTCGTTTTTTTAACGCCTGACAACATTATGGAAAAGGTCCGACACGGATACACAAATTATATTGGACTGTATTGTAGATATGATATGTTGGATTGGTTTGAATCATTTGAATGTAATGTAATGTGTTGTTTCAGACAAACTTTTGTAACTCCACCAGAATCTAAAATAAAGTTCTTTGGATCTGAACAAAGTTTGTCATGACAGACTCACCACAGGTCAGTGGAAGACTATCTAGGTGAAGTAAACGTTGGTGTAACATTAGAAACACGTCAAGGCTATGCAGAACACTCAATAAACATTGACATTTAATGTTGGTGTATTTCATTTATGGCCACATTATCTCCATGAAAAGATGTACTACAGCTCTGTGAACAGATCTGAATAATGTGTCATTCATCAGTCTCTGACAGCAGCTGTTAGCACGATGAATGTTTTCTCTTCTCAGCGTTTAAAATGACAAAATGAAGCCGAGTCGATCGAACCTCCTGCCTCCTCCAGACGACTCACAGTAACCTGTTCTTGTTGCTTGGATATCATCACTAAACAGAGTTTGTGGAGATTAAACTTGTGACTCCCGACAGTGTTTTTAATCTTACCTCCTCTGACAGCTCGCCGAACACAGACAAGACATCCAGCAGCAGACTGGCTGAGTAGAAAGACTTGATCATGTTCCTGGAGGAAGGAAAGAAAGAAGGGATGGGGGAGGAGAAACAAACAGACACAAAGATTACTTCAGTGTTTGCAGAGGTTTCCAAAAGTGAAATACCAAACTGACACAGCCCACAGAAACTGAAGACCTGCTGCTGATTCAAGGACTACAACAGAACCTGAAGGCTTCATTTGAAGTGTGAATGTTTGAACACGCTGAGCAGACCATGACAATCAATATCTGCAACAAGTCCCTCCATATCTGACACAACGAAAACTGATCCATGACAAGTTATTCTTGTTTACTAGCCACAGAATGTGGTCTATGACAGACCAGAATGTGGTCTATGACAGACCAGAATGAGGTCTACGACGGACCAGAATGTGGTCTACGACGGACCAGAATGAGGTCTATGACGGACCAGAATGTGGTCTACGACGGACCAGAATGTGGTCTACGACGGACCAGAATGTGGTCTACGACGGACCAGAGTGAGGTCTACAACGGACCAGAATGTGGTTTACGACGGACCAGAATGTGGTCTACGACAGACCAGAATGTGTTCTACGACGGACCAGAGTGAGGTCTACGACGGACCAGAGTGAGGTCTACGACGGACCAGAGTGAGTTCTACGACGGACCAGAGTGAGGTCTACGACGGACCAGAGTGAGGTCTACGACGGACCAGAATGTGGTCTACGACGGACCAGAATGTGGTCTACGACAGACCAGAATGTGGTCTACGACGGACCAGAATGTGGTACAAATATTACACTGACTTCTTTCCCATTTCTCCGATAGAACAACAGCTGTGTGTAGTTAGTGTTTAAATTTTGGAGTTGTGGTGTCTCGAGTTTCCTCAGTTTAAAGTAGAAAAACTCAGCAGCCACCGCCCGAATTTACCAGCACTCGGTCAGGGGTTTCCCACCACACACACACACACACACACACACACACACACACACACACACACACACACACACACACACTCTTAAGGTAAGTCATATGAATGGGCTCCTTGTAGCTCAGCATGTGAGCTCCTGAGCGGTGGCCTCGACATGTTGGAGGAAGCTTCCCATAAACATTCACCTCAACATGACGAGTGTGCCAAAGCGTATTTACATACATGTAGAAGTATTCAAGCATGTGTGTACCTGTTTTTATTTGTGTGTGTTTTGTACCATAACACACCACAGAGTCCTGTTAGCTCAGACCACTGCTCCTCATAAAACCGCAGGCTGTTTGTTTTCCCCTTCAGCCGAACAGTAAAACCGACCCGATCCTTCTTAATATACCTGCTGGAAACAGAGAGCTTCTGAGCGCTTATTTACACCGCAAACAAGTCCAGAGAACCTGACGCCTGCATCCATTCATCGTCCACACGCTGCTCACGCTTACTGACAGGGAGGGAAACTCATTTTCCTGTTGTGGTTCCCTGTTTATCCCCAAAGAAACTTTAATGTGTCATTTCAAGAGTTCAGGAGAGGAATAGGCAGCGGAGAAGAAACATGTGTGCACGATGTTCAGCAGGTTTCTGTCAGTCGGGACGAGGCTTCAGCTGCAACATGGAAAACACGACTGCAGACAAAGTCCCTACCTTACAGTTACCTCCTGTTGATCCACACTGACCTGTGATCAGGTGACCCACACTGACCTGTGATCAGGTGATCCACACTGACCTGTGATCAGGTGAACGGTGTCTCTGTCATTCGTACGTCTGTTCTCTCACTATGTAACTTTGGGCTCCGGGCACTAAGTCGAAGAAGAAGAAGGAGGCTGAAAGACAGACGCCGAGCTGGGCTGACTGCTGTTGGACTAGTCAGTAATATTAGCTGCTGCTGGTGACCTGGTTGATGATTGGCTGTTAGTAAAAATACTCGAGTACAGCTGAACATAGTTACCACAGTGAGATTACACTCTGAAACTGAGGGCAACAAATCAAATACGTTCAGATTAGAAACTCTTCTTTCTTCTGTGAGGTCTCATTTAATTTCCAGATATTTCCTGTCCTCTTAAAAAACTCCACATATCATGTTCAAAATGATTAGTGGCCAAAAAGGAATGAGGAAGGGAGGACATTTTTTATATAACTCATAAATCCTCCAGAGGAATTTCAACTTGTCCAATTAGCTGCTTGAATCTGGTTTATCTCTCTTCAAACATGAAATCATCTGTCAGCGCTCGCTCAGGGATCATTAATGACTGCAAACACTCGTATAAATCATATCTTATATATACAAAGCAGTATTTTTAAACCTCAAGATGAAGTTTGTGTCTAAGCTGATTTTTTTCATAAGGTAAAATAATGAGACTCTTCCCGCTTTTGTTTTAATGTTTGCACCTCTTTCTAGAGAATTTGAACTTTCTGTGGAAAAGGAAGTGCTGATAATGAATTAAAAAAATGTTGTTTAAGCATTAAAAAGACTCCTCACATCAGTTTTATCACACCGTTCATCTCAAACACACACACCCAGGGGGTTTCCTGACCTCCATACACACCAGCTCATGATGCCAAATCTTTGACCCGCTGACCCTGAAGTTGTCTGAACCTGGCAGTTCTTCTAATTTATTTTGAGTAGTTCTGGTGTGTTTTTTCCCCTCGACTGTTTGGGAAAACACCGGGAGCATCGCAAACATTCAGGGTCAGGCTGACGTGACGCTCTCAGACTCAGCGTGACGACACTTCAGGCATCGGTTGGTGACATTTCTGGTCAGGTCTGCGATGCCAGGAATTAGCACAGGTCCCGTCAACAAGGTCAACAGGGTGGAGGTACCGCGTAGGTCTTTTGGGCTGTGCCCAAGCCCGGTTTCCCCTTTTCCGGGCAAAGTGCTGCAGCTCATTTCCACGTGATTCATCAGGACCTGTGAGTCACTCTTCCCTCCCGATAAGACCCCACAACAGGGGTGGGCAAACTTTGTGGCTCAGGGGCCACATTGACTTTTAAAATTTGACGGGCCAGCTCCAGATGCATACATCTCAAACATATAAGGCATTACAGTGTTAATACTTCCATTCACTTTTAGTGGGAACTAGGGGTGCAAATTATCGATTAATTCATTAATCGTTAGTTGATTGACCTTATCGAGCGATTAACGATTAACTGATAAGCGCCTTTTTTCATTCTCACGGTGTCTTTAACATAAAGCTAAATGTTGCTCATATACTGAATAAAAAAATGCACGTTATATTCCTCAACTAATGTTTTATTGTACCAGTTGGGATACGGTACAGATACGGCATTTAACCAAAATAAATTCTGCACAGAAAATTGAAATACATAAAAATAATAACTGTCTGGCCTGGGATCGTCCAGGAGGAGCAGAACCTGCTGCTACCACGACCCGATAACGGAGAAGCCGAAGAAAACGGGACTTGTGGCGATGTCCTGTTTTAAACAAGACTGTTGACCTCTGACCTCCAAGTCTCCCAATGAACACACGGAAACACACGTTCACGAAGTCAGAGGATTTACAGACTCACTGTTGCTAAGAGACAGACTGTGTGTGTGTGTGTGTGCAGCATGACAGCGAAAAAAGAAAGGAGATGAGGATGGGAGGACCAAGGAGAGAGGAGAGGAGAGGAGAGGAGGAGAGAGGAGAGGAGAGGAGAGGAGAGGAGAGGAGAGGAGAGGAGAGGATATAGCTGGTCTGGAGGAGGTGATCTGCTCTGATTGGATGAGACGTGGAGGAGCTCTTACTTGTGGAAGCGTCCCGCTCTGTCCTCGTTGTCGGCGTACAGAAACATCTTTAAGGCGTAGTTCTCGATGTGGGCGTTGCCGACCACCTCCTGATTGATGGAGTCGTTGTCACCGAGCTCCTTCTTCATCTGCAAAACAAGCGCACACATGAAGCCTACAAAGTAAAAGACCGTGGGGATCTCAGACTTTTATTGTGAAAGGTCAGCACAGTCCATGGAGAAGACTGGAGATTAGAGAGACACACACAAAAAAAAAAACAAACAAAACAAAACACACCACACCAACAAACAAAAAAAACAAAAAAAAGTGTGTGAAAGAATGCAGGGAGGAGAGGAAAAAAAAAAAAAAAATAAATAAAACCACCACCGCTATATAATCCATCTAACTACTATAGCTCCATATAGGCAAAAAAACTCCTTCTCAAGATTATTAAAAAAACAAATAAGCGACGATATAATACTACTCTCCTCCTATCCCTCCATCAATAAATATACTCCCTAGACATCCCTACATAGATACTCACTTATAAAATAAATAAAGAAATAACTCTATACTCACTCTACATCCAATCAATCCTCGGTATCTATTCAATCTCAATAATGAACTACAACGATCAGCTTATATTCAAAGATAATCAAGCTATCCCTCTCCTCCACCTCTCTATATCCTCTCTCCTCTCCCTCCCTCTCTCATCCTCTCCTCTCCTCTCCTCTCTCACCATCTCCTCCCTCTCTCTCAGTTCATCCTCCCCCTCCTCCCTCTCTCCACCCCCCTCCCTCTCCCTACCCTCTCTACTCAATCACCTCTCTTACTCTCCCTAACCCTCCCTCTCTTCCCCCACTTCCCTATCTCTCCCTCTCATCCCTCTCTCTTCTACCTATATCCCCCCCTCTACTATCTCTCCATTACTCAATACCTCCTCTCCTCCCTCTCCCTCTCAGGGTCCAGCAGGCTTCAGGTTTCTTGTAAAACCACTAAAGCAAACACGCTGCTTCCCTCCAGCAGGTGGACCCTGAAAGCCTGAATAGATACACTGTTCACTGACTTAATCAATCTGTGTGTGTGTGTGTGTGTGTGTGTGTGTGTGTGTGTGTGTGTGTGTGTGTGATACAGAGGAATGTAAAACCACTGGGCTGAGTGCAGGAGCGAGGAAGGACAACTGGTCAGGGAATAGAAAGAATCTGGGATCAAAGGAGACTCACTTGCTCTGATGTTGAACAAACTTTCAAAGTGACTCGAAGAAACTTTGAAAACGTGAAAAATCATGAAGCGTGAACTACGATTACAACAGAACCTACAACATCTGATTAAATATATTTATGGGTGTTCACCATCACAAAAAGGACGTCATGCACTTCTTTTCAACATTTCTACTTAGGAATATTTATTGTTAGAGAACGACTCCTTTGATTCTATTCTTATTTTATCTCATGACACTTTCCATACGGAGCAGGTTTAGACTGTACTCTCTATCATTTATTATTTACAGAGACTCAACACTTCCCACCATGAACAAACACTTGGAGGGACCTCGAGCAGAACCCGGATCATGGTGGGCATGACCAGAGTTGAGGTGGACTGGTGGAGGGTTTTCTGAAAGGTGCTCCAGGGTGTGGAGGACACAGGTCATCAAAATACTTGTTTCAAAGTAAATATAAGAAAATCATAAAGCTCTGGCTGTATCATGATGTTTGTCTGATATCTCAGAATGGTCCCAGACTCTTTAATCTAATGTTATGAGCTCCTCTGGTGACTTTTTGTGAGTTTATTTTGTTTATTAAAGCTAAGAGAGCTTTTATCTGCACAGATATATCGACGCTCTCTGTTTTTTGGGTGATTTGATGTGGTCAGGCTGGAGTTTGTGTTCAAATCATGCAGGTTAGATAAAAATATTCATCAGAGCAGAAAACTAATTTCACAGCATGAGTAGATGGGTAGAGCAGTGTCTCTATGGGATGTAAATCTGTGGTTGTTTAAATGAAACAAAGGGTGGACAACATCAAGACTTTCAGGCTTCAGTCGTGTTTGAATGTTGAATGACGAGCTCTGTCTTTGCTGAAGTTACTGCACTGATCTGAAAAGCAAACATAACAGCTGCTTTTAAGTAATTATGAGTTATATAAGTAATTAACAGCATGAATCACAGCAGAGACTCTGCAAAGTGTCTGACAGTGAGGCAGTTAGTGCCTGCTGGCTGATTAATAAAGACAATCTGCATTAGCAGCAGGTATGCCAAAACAAGAGTACATCTTCACAAACAGCTATTTGTTCATTTAAAGTATGAAAAGTTCTCACACATTTTTCATCAGATATCTCAAACGTAACGGCATGCATTCATGGAGAGGCAATTAAAAGAACATGTTAATGTATTTTTAGACTGTAACCTCTAAATTTAGCAGCATCTGACTGGTAGCTGCTGTGTGATTTTTCCCACCCTCCACCTTGTTTAAACTGATTTTTTTTTAACCAAGCGATTTTCCACCATCCCAGCGAGAGCGAAGCCTCAGAGAGTTGAGCCGGCGATGACGGTGGAAAATAGAATTAATGAGTCCAACATGTATCGTATGTACGAGCCAGGTCATCAGGGAAAGAGAAATGAAAAGCTGCTGTGGTTTGTGTCTTGACTCACTCACGCTGTAGAAATGAGTCACAACTACCAGCAACAGTTCATAAAGAAGTAGAGCGTACTAAAATAAAACCTCAGGGTATCCCCATGCTTCAGAACACTGCTCTGAGAAGAAATGTTTTACAGCAAACTGTCGTCCTGTCTCCATCGAGACAGTGAAGAAATGTCCAGAATAAATAATCAGGTGTGGTGGAACTACTGCTGTCAACAGAACCTCTGGAAGCTTTTATTGTGTGTCGACAACGTGATATACAAATGTGTCTTGTGTCTCATTGGACAGAAAAATGGACACGGCACGACCAAAGGATTGTGGATTCGTTGATTGCTGCCGATTGGCAAACGCACATTTACCTCGGCGTCCAAATGGAGGGCCCAACACCCATGCCAAAGCCAAACTAGACCACATGGACAAAAGCCCAGCCATCCGGTACTCAAAGTTTCCCTTCTATAGGGTCAGACTACTTTCCAACTATCACCTACAGTCATGAGCTTTGAGTAACAACTGAAAAAATGAGGACTGACAAAGATTCAAGCACATGAGTTTCAACTTTAGAGAAAGAGTTACGAGTTCACACATCCAGAATGTTGAAAAGAAACCCAGCTGAGACTGTTTGGGCTTCTTGTTGGGGTGCCACTTGAAGACACATTTACCCTGACGTCCAGCCTTCAAATAGTGGACCCCCAAATAGGACAGTCCTTTGGGATCCACAAGGGCATAAGTCCAACCACCCCTTGCTCCAAGTTTCACTTCTGTATGGGATGAATCCATAATCTGGGTGAGGTAGCTTGCTCGTCGCTGCATTAGAGTAGATTTCCTCTTGATTTGTCGTCTCGTCTTGGACCAATTTTTCACCGGGAACTGTTTCCCCTGACAACACAGCTTCCAGGATCATTATGATACGCAAACAAGTCCACCGTGTTAAAGTGGCAACCGGTGCAGGTACCGGAAGCATTAGATTTACCGGTCAGTCTGCTTTCCAACACTCAACTACAGCCATGAGCTTTGGTAATACCTGACAGAATTAGTTTGCAGAAACAGGAAGATGAGATTCATTCAAACATCCAGAAGGAGGTCAGGGCTGTTATATTAGACTGCTACTACCTAAAGAAATGGAAATTAGGCATGTCCAGATCAATTGTCGGCTGATATTTAATAGGAATGTACCATCAGGAGATCGGAACAGTTTTATATGAATATGTACCTCTCCATTCAAACCCTGTAACCTAATTTACAGAAACTAACTCACTATTAAGTGCTTGATCATAATAATTCAGGGGAAATCTACAAAATAACAGTGATTCTCTGCAAAACCTTGACTGAAAAGAAATACCAGAAATATTATCTAGAATGGGCCAGTCTCATTTTAGCTCATGTTGGAGGAATCACACTCGTATATTCTGGTTATGTCCTAAACTAAAGACACGGTGGGGAGAGATATTTGATGCTCTTAAAGAGATTTTCCAACAGGATATACCTCGAGATCCTACTGTGGGAGTAATGCCTAAAAGTCAAGAAATACTTTTTAAATGTATTACTTACAGAAGCCTGTAAGGGTGTAACCATTAGCAGGCTGAAACAAACACAAATTCTGTTTTTTAATTGAACAATTTTTGTTTCGTTGTTTCATATTTCATCAGTCAATTAAAAACCATCGCAGACCTTTGAAGGGCAGCAGATACATGAAGAAATAAACAACAAGAGTGACCTGTAAAAGTGCACAAACAGAAAGACAAGACTCCAAGAGGACGAGTGGCTAACAAGAACACACACACATCAAAGCGGCGGATGTGAGTCCTGTTGAGAGGCGTCCTGGTTGTGTGACCGTAATGAAGATCCCTGGAGGCCTCAGTAAAAACCTGCTCACAGGGGACAGCTCTGTGTGTGCGTGTTTGCATGTTTTCATCCTTGTCCACTGCTGCCTTTAATTGGCTCTGAGCGATCAATAAAGTGAGGCCGGCATCGCTGCGGGACTTCCCGTCTCTTCCACTCTTTCATAAAAAACTCCCCACCTGCTCTTGTTCAAGCCTTTGTTTGACATTTGGTCTGTTTCCTGTCTCAGCGCTTCACATTTTAACAGAGTTTACTCTGTAAGAAGAAACTGAAGATATCTGTTTGCTGTTTTTCATCTACAGGATCAAACTGACTTTGAGTCGAGATGTTTTCCATCCGTGCTGATTCTCGTGGTAAAAGGCTCATTTGTTTGACCCCCATTGGGACACTCCGGGCCTGATCGCCTCCTCCCACCTCCCCCTCCTCGTCATGACAACTCTATAAAATCTAATTAGCTTGGCCCCTGTTGACAAGCAGCCTCCTTTACGTAAATCTGTGTCAAATGAACGCTCTCAGTTCAGTGACTCCAACATTCACCAAATATGTACTCAATGGAGAGCGTATGTTTTATCATACACTGTAAAAAAAACAAGTTATTTTTAAATGGTAAAATACTGCGAATCTTTCCGTAATAAATACAGCAGAACTTTCTTCTAATATTACGGTAAAAGGATAATAACACTGTAGATTAAGGTTGGTGTTTTATCCAACATTTTACTGTGCTAATGCATGTTTTAACCATCAAAAGAAATTAACATGAATGCTGTATAAAAAAACATTCAAAAAGGTTTTTGCCATGAATATGATGGTGTTTAACTGTGTAGTGAAAGTATGACTTATTTATCGGTAGGTCAACACCGATATTAAAAGTTATTTTGTTACAGGACATAATGCAAAAAAGACACTTAAGGTCATTTGGATCTTCGATTTATAGTATAGTAAAGTTCACTTGTGTTTGAGGTTTCCTTGCAAAAACACAAATCCAGTATCAGGCTCTATTAAACTGCATGCAGTGTGATTGACAATATGTAAAATGCCTGACAAGTAACATAAACTGTTTGTTAGATAACTGATAATAAAGATCATTTCAAATCTTAAGCGTGGTTTTCAGAGCTGTACACTGTAATGAAAAAAATTAATGAATAAAAGTTTTCAAACTTTAAAAGAAGAAACTTTTATGTGAAAATAAACGAGCACTGAAAGTCGTCTATTTGTCAAACATGTTTAACATCCAGTTGGAGGCTTCATGACAAAAAAAAAAAAAGAAAAAGCCAAAAGGTAACTTTGAGATTTCAGAGAGGAATATTTCAGCTCCCAGGACTCTTAAACTAATAAAACAACTAGATGGATGAAAGTGTCAAATCAGATTTTTATGACACCAGAACAGAAAGCCCACTTTCTTTCCTGTGTGTGAGAGCCAATCCGAACCTTTGTGAACATCCAGTAAGATGACATTCCAGGGATGGGAAGGAATATTTCATATGAAAATATATTTTATTTTAGCATTGAGCTTGGATTAAAAGTCCAGGATCTGAGCTAGCTCCGAGTGTCTTTCATGTGCTGCTCTGATTTATTATTATGAAGAAAATGTGATCGATCGATCTATCAATCATCTTCTGGGCTGCAGATCCTGACACATCTCGTCTGATTGAATAAAACAACATCCTCTTCAATCTTCTTCAGTTACACCTTAAAACTACTCAGACAACAGAACTGAGTCTGACTCATAGATTACTACAAAAAGACAATAAGTAACTTTGAGTTTACCAGTTTGGCTGTTAAACCATTTGGAGTCCCAGTGAAAATAACCTTCCAGTTCTGCTGTCATCTAACCTGTAGGTGGCGTACTGCACTCCTTCATGTCTAAGGACGGAAACCTCAAACCTCGAGGAACCCAACAAACATCGGGCACATCTCAACCCTTCCTGTGTGTTTGTTACATTAGGAGCAGCATTAGAGCTGTGCAGTGTGCTCGCTAAGAAAAGCTCCATTCATCCGTGTGCTTCAGCGGTAAAGGTGACATTACAGACCGGAGTGTTCCAGCTGACAGACGTCCAGCTGCATTTTCCAAACCTTCAATTTACTGATGTATCCTGATAACAGTCATGAGGCTGTGAGCTCAACCATGCAGCTCTACGCTCAGCCACAACACAGTTTTGCCCCTACCGACCTACCGACCTACCTACCGACCGACCGACCGACCGACCGACCGACCTACCTACCAACCAACCAACCAACCAACCAACCTACCTACCTACCTACCTACCTACCTACCTACCTACCTACCTACCGACCTAGCTACCGACCGACCTACCTACCTACCTACCTACCTACCTACCTACCTACCTACCAACCAACCAACCAACCAACCTACCTACTTACCTACCTGGTTAAAAAAATCAGTTTAAACAAGGTGGAGGGTGGGAAAAATCACACAGCAGCTACCAGTCCGATGCCAACCAACCAACCAACCAACCTACCTACCTACCTACCTACCTACCTACCTACCTACCAACCAACCAACCTAGCTACCTACCAACCAATCAACCAACCAACCAACCAACCTACCTACCTACCTACCTACCTACCAACCAACCAACCTAGCTACCTACCAACCAACCAACCAACCAACCAACCAACCTACCTACCTACCTACCTACCTACCTACCTACCTACCTACCTACCTACCTACCTACCAACCTAGCTACCTACCTATCTACCTACCTACCTACCTACCTACCTACCTACCTACCTACCTACCTACCAACCAACCAACCAACCAACCAAGCTACCTACCTACCTACCTACCTACCTACCTACCAACCAACCAATCAACCAACCTAGCTACCAACCAACCAACCTACCTACCTACATAGGTAAATGTCAGATCATTCATTCATCTGAGCTGAAGGTCTGAATCCATACCGGGTCCTGAATGTTGGTACAAAGTTTGGTGCTGATCCATCCAGTAGCTGATGAACAACCAGATGGTGAACTGACCGTCCAGCAGCAGGGTCAGGTAACAAAACCCGACACCAATGAGCCACCTGTTCTTACACCAGCATATATGGCGGGGTTACTCACTGAACTTACCTCAACACTGCATACTGTTCAGATCAATGAGCAGGACTGATTGATGGAAATATTTTTACCGCGGGACCCCACCCAGCAACAAACAGCACAGAGGAAGGTCGAACTTACCGTCTCCAGCTGGTCCATGAGTTTGACCAGGAACTTTCGGCACTCTGGTGTTTTGCTGTCCAGCTTCATGCCGGTCTGCATGGCATAGAGCCGACCTGCAGGACAGGAAAGAGATGGGGGTTGAAAGGTGAACAGAATTAAACATTGTTTCAGTGCTCAGTAAAGCACAAAGTCCTGATGAATTTTTCACAGCAAAGAGTCGAGGCAGACCCTCCACCACCCCCCCAGGCCAGACTGCGGACGCTTCCTCCTCCTCTGCAACAGATCAAACACAAAGCCACACCGGACCAGCAGGAAAAAAGCCGGAAAGATTTCCACCTGAGCCACCGCAGGCCTGAAGACTCTGTCAGAACTCCAACTCCCACAATCCCTCATCTGTCAATTAGTTCTGCAGTCAGACTCTTCTCTTCACATGATGTACAGCCTTAAACTTTCCAGCAGAAGGTCTGCTGGGACATCTGACTGTCTGTCAGTCTGTTAGTCTTACCGTCTGACCGACTGACTGGTTTGATGGTTGGACTACAGCTTGGCAGATAAACTAACAAATTACAAATGATGAACTCATAATTTAAATTTATCAAACAGATGGAACCCTTTCCAAAACTGTACATTCACTTTGACATAAGGACAGAACTTGTTTCATTCTTTCCAGCATGCAGTCCAACAGTTCCACGAGGATCCTTTAAAGAAATGTTCTTGTGTTTGTGTTTTACAGCCTCGGGAGTCAGGACCTTTCTGGAAACACACCATGTTTCCTCTGCTCTGTTTTAGAGCTGCGACTAACGGATATTTTCATGGTTCAAACCAATAATCCACTACTCGGGTAATCAATCACACAATTGCTGAAGTAGCTAATTAACTGCTGCTAACTGAATCTGCCATTGGCAGACAACAGAACCGGGCTCAGCAGCCGGACCGGGCCAAGTTCGAGCGCAGCCTCTAACTAGTGCTGCACGGAACGTTATGATGGGGAATTTTGGGAATTCCAAACAGCAGCAGCTAACAGACTGAGCTAACAGCAGCTAACAGACTGAGCTAACAGCAGCTAACAGACTGAGCTAACAGCAGCTAACAGCAGCTAACAGACTGAGCTAACATAAGCTAACAGCAGCTAACAGACTGAGCTAACATGAGCTAACAGCAGCTAACAGACTGAGCTAACATAAGCTAACAGCAGCGACAGACTCGAGCAAGATAGCTAACAGCAAGCTAACATGAGCTAACAGCAGCTAACAGTGACCTAAACAGCACTAACAGACTGAGCTAACATGATTAACAAGCAAGCTACAGCAGACTGAGCTAACAGACTGAGCAGACATAGCTAACAGACTGAAGCTAACTTAGCTAACAGCAAACAGCTAAGACTGTAGCTAAACACAGCAACAAAGACTGACGAACAGCAGCTAACAGACTGAGCTAACATGAGCTAACAGCTCTAACAGACTGGACTAACCACGACTAAGCCTAACCAGACGGAGCACGAAGCTAACAGCAGCTAACAGACTGAGCTAAACATGAGCTAACAGTCAGCTAACAGAGCTGAGCTAACTAGCAACAGCAGCTAACAGACTGACGTAACATGCTAACAGCAGCTAACAGACATGAGGCTAACACATCAGCCTAACAGCAGCTAACAGACTGACTAAACATAAGCTAACGCAGCTAACAGACTAGCTAACATAAGCTAACAGCAGCTACGACTGAGCTAACATAAGCTAACAGCTACAGACTGAGCTAACATGAGCTAACAGCTCGCTAACAGACTGAGCTAACATGAGCTAACAGCAGCTACTAGTCAGACTGAGCTAACAGACTGAGCTAAACATGAGCTAAAGCATGACTGAGCTAACATGAGCTAACAGCACTATCAGACTGAGCTAACGGAGCAACAGACTGACTAACATAGCTAACGCAAGCTAGCAGCTAGCTAACATGAGCTAACCAGCTAACGAAACTGAGCTAACATGACTAATAGCATTTAACGAACGAGCTACATGAGCTAACAGCAGTTGCAGACTGAGCTAACATGAGCTAATAGCATTTAAACAGCTGAGCTAACATGAGCTAAACAGCAGCTAACAAACAGACTGAGCTAACATGAGCTAACAGCAGCTAACAGACCGGAGCTAAGAGCTAACAGCAGCAACGACAGGCTAACACAGCTAACAGCATAGCTAACAAAATGAGCTAACGACGGAGCAACATGAGCTACAGCAGCTAACGACTGAGCTACATGATCATACACAGCTAGCAGACTGACTAACATGACTAACACAGCTAACAAACTGAACTAACATGAGCTAATAGCATTTAACAAACTGAGCTAACATGACTAACAGCAGCTAGCAGACTGAGCTACAAGCTAATAGCATTTAACAGACTGAGCTAATGAACAAACATAGCTAACAGCAGCTAGCAGGAGCTAACTGAGCTACAGCAGTAACAGACTGAGCTAACAAGCTAATAGCAGCTAACAAACTGACTAACAGAACTAACAGAACATACTAAGCAAAGCAGCTAACAGACTGAGCTAACATGAACTAACAGCAGCTAAAGACTGAGCTCATAACTAACAGCTGACTAACGACTGAGCTATAGCAGCTAACAGACCTGAGCTAAAATGAGCTAACAGCAGCTACACAGTTTTTACTTCACTGTCCAACTAAACTCTGTAAATCACAGCGTTGACAGTATGTGCTCATCATATTAAATATATGGGTGTGGATTCATGTTGAATAACAAACATTAAACACACACTCGGTCATAGCGGTTTGATTCATGTGTGGTCTGAGTAACCAGGCTTCCTTCACTCCACCCACGCTCCACATCTTTGCCCATCTTTGGATGTGTTTGACGTGTGTCTGCTCATCATTGGACGGTGTTAACCGCTCAGAGCTCTGCTGCTCTTGTTAACCACATTTAAAAAAACACTTCCTGTTCAGGTCTCTGAAGAAAGACCGCAAAGATGGCAGAGGCTGCAGCATCAACATGTTGCACCATGGACACCAAGAGTCAAAGAGTGGTGGACGAGGAGTTTGACTCTTCACCTGTCTGTTCATGTGTGCTGTCAAACATCAGCATGAATCCTGTCTGTTTCTAACAAACTACTGAAGAAAACAAGCTGCGCTCATGCAAACATTTACTGACTAACAACAATCACACGGACAACCTCCCCTCTTACTAAAGTGTGAACATGAAACAAAATAAAAAAGGGGGAAGTGACACACCCTAACACAGGAAGCAGACGCAGCATCTCTGTACTAAAGCTCGACTTAGAACACTAAAGAGTCAGAAGAAGAAGAAGAGAGGCGAGCCACATGGCTGACTTCAGATGGATTCAAGTTTCTCTGTTTGTTATCGCGCTGCTCTTCAGTACAGGTAAGAAACACATATCACAGATATTCATGACAATACTTTGTTACTCTTAATTCACTTGATCAAATATTTGATGAGCTCAATGTGGTAACTGAGACGACAAAACTCGATTGTTTCAACGTGGTGAGTTCAGTGAACTCGTCACACAACTATGAACATAACAGACATTTTCTCATTTTCTCTGCTCGTCTTCCACAGAAGCTGAAGGACTTCTCTTATCCCCCTCTCACTGTCAGAGCTGGACAGGAAGTCACTTTGCCTGTGAAGATGTGATAGACGCCAGCAAAACTGTGACAGAACAACATGGGAATTCAGTAATTCAAGTCAGAGAGCAGCAGTAGGCGGATAGACTTGGACAGAATTGTGAGAACTCTAAATCAGACAGACTGAGTGTTACACAGAACTTTCTCTGGTCATAAAGAAGCTCACAGATGAAGATGCTGGACATACGACTGTGAACAATACAAACCAGGACGAATAAGTATCTCTGTGTTCATCTGTTCTGTTGTTTACCAGTGAGTATTTCCATCATACTATTTTCAGCTCAAACTGTGAAACATCACAATAATTATGATCATAATGATGAAGTGAATTTGACTCTTGTTGTCTTTCTCTCACATTATCTCCATCTTCACCAGTGACTGAACACAAGATCAATGATCAGGTGGTGTGGTCCTGCTCTGTGTCGACATATGATGAACTATGGTGTGAACACACAGTGAAGTGGCTGTTTGAGGGTAAAGATGTGGATGAAGATCACAAAGATCTGCAGACATTACAGTCTGTCTGCCTGCCTGGTGACCTTTACGACTTCTCATTTCATTCGCACACAACTCTGACTTACTGACGTGTGAAGTGACTCATGGTGAAAAAGTGCAGCTGTTTCCCTTCAGACTTCAGCCCTCAGTAAGAACAAGGTGAGAATAAGTCGAGCTGTTTAAAGTAACATATGTGTAACATCTGTCACTTCTCTTTGACTCTCCTCTTTCAAACTGCTGAATATTTTGATGTTGTCGTTCTCTTTCTCTTTCCAGGTTTGTTGAGGTTCATCATCGTGTCTGTGGGTTTAGCAGCTCTCATAATAATCGTGGTGGCAGTCAGCATGTGGACAAGAACTAAAGGTGAGAACTTTCACTGATGAAACTCAGAAACAAGAAATTTGATGAATCTGGATTTTCACTGTGGAAACTAAAGTTGAATCTTTCTCTTGTCTTTTCAGGGAGAAAAACACAGATGGATGAAAACATGGTGAGTTTTTATAGTAAAGAAACAAAACAAAGAAACGGTCAAATCACTGTAAAATGAAAGTCAAATATCATCATTCAAATAAATGTCAAAACTCTACATTCACTCAGATTTCAGTTTGCAGTTTGCAGAGAATCGTCGTTATTTTACAGATGTTCACTGAATCATGATGGAGCGAGCACTCAGTGCACTTTTACAACACCCGTCACATTCAGCCATACGTTCAGGCACAATCACATTCACACACCGGGGTTCAACATCTTGCTCGAGGACACTTCAGCGGAGCTACAGCCGCCCTGCAGATCAGAGAAGTGGGACTGGGATTGGACAGTTGTCCGTTGGAGTGTTTCAGAGTGCGGCTTTGATCGTGTCCTGATGTCTTTCACAGGCGGCTGATGATGAAGATGATGGTGCAGTGAACTACGAGAACGTCACATCTTCTGTTTGAGTTTGAGCAACACCTCTGCCTCCATCAGACTCCACCCATCAACAACTGGTACACCAGCTCAGCTGGAGAGTTTGAGAGCATGCATAGTTTTTGTCTTTTGTTCAGAACACAGCAGCTGGATTTGAACTGTCTGAACTGGAAACAGCTTTTAACTCGTTTAACTTCCTTAAATTTGCTTCTGACCAAATCATTTAGTCCTGACTTTAAGATGAGCTGAGCAGCTTTGAAGCTACAGCTGAGCGCACGTCTTCATTCAAGATGAACTCATCTGAACTTCGCGAACTGCGTGAGAGCTTAGCTCCTGACCAAACTGCTGTAAATATATAATACAGGAGGTTCATTTACATGAGATGAACTCATCAGCTTTTAGCTTTGTTGCTGTTGTTAACATGTTTCAGAGTCCAGTGTGTGTCTGGCTTGAATGAGCTTTGAGTCTTAATGGATTCACTCAGTTAGTTTTGTCTTTATTTGACATGATAATTATATAATCTGCAAATAAAGAAGTGTTTAACAGTCAGTTCTACGCTGTGTTTGGTGGATTTTCTTTGCTGTTGATTGGTTAATGATGCCATAGGACCAGACTGCCGGGGGACCCCCCTCCCTCCTCTCTCTCTCTCTCAGGGTTATGCCTAGTCAGGCACGGTATTGGTTGGAGATGCAGTCATATCCCCCTTTACTGAAAACTAACTAACTGTCTGTCTGTCTGTCTGTCTGCATGACGTCCACTACACATATTACTACACACATGTGGAACTGAGCAGCCGGTGCAGAGACACAAACAGCCTGTAAGCTGGTCAGCAAGGGACAAAGGAATCCTTTGTGCTTTGCAGCGCAACGTTCACACTCAATGAAGTGCAACACAGACGGCTTTGACAGCAGAGGAACAAGGCTGCAGACAGACCACGTCCAAACACATACGGGGACGTCACAGAGACTACATCCAGGTTTTAGACAGTCTGCGGGGACGTCACAGAGACTACGTCCAGGTTTTAGAGTCTGTGGGGGGGACACCATCCTCTTTGTCCTCTTTACAGAAACATCTTCACAAGGACAAATCTGAAGCCCTCCATTACAAAAACGATTTTCCAACGCAGACCTCAAATAAATTTAAATAGATTGCGTGTTACGTGTTGCGTGTTACAGCTCATGATCCAAACAAAAGAGGAAGGAGAGGTGAGTATTGTTATTTATCATCACTGGTAATGAGAACATAATATTCTGAGACTCATTTTGAACGATGGACTTTCAAAAAGACAAACAGCTGCAGTTAAATGGATCCATTAAAGCTGGAGAGGCCCTGAACAAATCAGGAGACACTTGAAGCTTTCATGAGCTGCCATCGTGCAGGTTTATACAAACACTTCAGATTAAAGTAAACAGGCCTGTGTGTGTGTCCCAGAGACAAAGATCTACAGTACCTGTGTGCAGCTCATTTATAATGTCACTGATCCAATCTGTGTGAAACAGCCGCTGACTCGCAGCCAAACTGAATTACACCGCGTCATTACAGCTAAACAAATCACGGCTTTGACTCAACCCGCTATTGATCGGCCTGTTCGGGGGTGGAGGTGAGCTAAAATATGGGCCTGCATTAGCAGCGAGACCTGCTGATGTAGAGCCGAGTCAGAGGGACGAACACGACGCAGAGAAACAGGAGATGGATGGATGGTTCGTAGCTCAGAGAAGTTCTTAGAAAATGTGACTCAAACTGGAGAAATACTCGACAGCGTCTTACTCAAAACAAGTATGACCCAAAATAAATTCACATTTGTTGTCCCGGAGCCCAGAGTTACATAACGTTCATGTTTTAAAGTCGGTTTCTTCATTTCTCTGTGGAGCACGTTGACTCTCAGCCGCTCTCTTCATGTTGTCTCTCAAACACACAGTCTGACTCGGCTTCCTGCCCTCATGATAACATATGGGCTCACACACACACAGAGCCACAGCTGGGCTCTGAGGCCCAGACACATGGTGCTGCTGACCTCCAGTGGTCTGGCTGGATCACTGGTCCACTTCAGCTGCATGCCAAACAGACACATCCAGCCTGCGCCCTGCACTCGTGCTCTGAAACACTTCTGAGGATTTTTAGAAGAGAAGAAAAAACAAAAAAAAACTTGAATCAACCCCGTCAGACCCTCTTCACCTTCCTCTTCACCTGTCAGTCAGACCTGAGGCAGAACATCCAGGAGAGAAGCTTGTTCTTGTTTTGAAGTTCTTGGAGTTAAACCTGTAATCAGCTGAGAGCCAAACAAACAAACTGATCCCCGATTCTCGTTAATCCACTGAAGGAGAAACACTTCACGCACCCAGAGGACAAAACACAGTGAAGTGTATCCTCCGTCAGCGTCCTCTTCCCTCATTCGTTAGCTAACAGCAGCTACAGTCGGCAGCACTTATTATATTTTTCTTTTGTTGTTCTTTCCTGGTGGTTAAATGTTTTAACTATCAGCTGAACTCAGAGTAAAGTCAAATAGACAGTCTGTGGGGACGTCACAGAGACTACATCCAGGTCTTAGACAGTCTGCGGGGACGTCACGGAGACTACGTCCAGGTTTTAGACAGTCTGCGGGGACGTCATGGAGACTAACAGCAGCTACAGTCGGCAGCACTTATTATATTTTTCTTTTGTTGTTCTTTCCTGGTGGTTAAATGTTTTAATTATCAGCTGAACTCAGAGTAAAGTCAAATAAAATCGTCTTTCCGTGATGTTTTCCATCGAGGTCAAGGACGATTGGACCGCAGCCACACAATCAGCCGCACCATGACCACAGAGCTGAGGCTGGAAACTAAATCTATCGGACCAAAGAAACTGGACAGTGTCCAACCATCAGTTTGGAGGCTGTGTGGTCACGTTAAATGGTTAAAGTGCTGCCAAGAGTCCGTCCTTGTTTACTGCAGAGTAAACCTTTTAACCTCGGATGATTTGAGGAGAAACTCGCTGTCACAACATTTAAAACACAACTTACAGAGTCAGTATGGAAACCTCCAGCTCCGTCCTCCAACTGTAAATCTGATTTTATGTTTGCTTCAGCTCCAGAGTGTTTTATCGATAAGGAAACACAGCAAAGCAGCATGTGATGAATGCTCTCATCTTCCCAGCTGGCCCTCTGCCTTCACTCCTTCACTCTGTCATCCTCACCCTCAGTCATCTGCAGCCAATCAGGCGTCAGTAATGAGCCATGCTGAGGCTCTGATTGGCTGTTTTTTTCCACAGCAGGGCTGAATGAAACTTTCCAGGGACGTCAAAGACTCGAAGAATGAACCGCAGACCTCCAGATGAATGCTTTTAATTACAGCTGTGAAGTCAGGATGAACCATTCAGGGCGGAGAGTGACTGACAGGATGTGACAGACAGGCCGAGAGAGATCAGAACAACGACCCAGAACCAGAACCAAGGTTTGGATTCTGTGTCATGACACATGAATGAACCTCTTATTATGATTGTGTCCGTCTGATGCTACACTGACTCATTCTGTTATGTCATTCTGTAACTTCGGACCACCGGGAAGAAGAAGAGGAGGATTTCAGGCCCGGCGGTCAGCAGCTTTTACGGACATAATGGCAGAGGAGAAGAGAGTGAAGAGGACTGTCTCATTTAATCCATGTTACACAATAACTGACAGATGACCCGGACCCACATCAGACAGACGTTACCCCTCGTGTGCTGCTCGGGTCTGAGGGACCGTTTTCATCTTTAATCAGAAGAAAGACGATACGATCACTCACTGCACACACACAGATTACCACTGACATGACGTGTATCAGTGTGATATAGACTTTACAGATTTGTACTGATTTAATATCCGACACATGAATTATTATCGATATCGTCGCTGGAACACGCATTTACATTTGTGACCGATAAAACTGTGAAACGATTAAACTATCATCGGCCTCCTTGTTGTAATCGATTACTTGGACTAATCGTTGCAGCCGTACATCAGAGGAACAGAAGAAGAAGAGTTCATCATATGTTTCATATGTTTTTGTCACTTTGATCTTCATTCTTTTTTTTTAATCTTTCTGATATTTTCTATTTAATCTGTCCATGATCAGTAAAGATGTGAAAGCTGTCGGTGAACCGGATTCTGGTTCTGACTCATTCATCAGATGAGTCACATTCGTCCCTCCACGTCTCTTCTTCATTGTTCGCTCTGTGACATAAGACCAGCGTGTCACTCTGAGCGTTCATTGATTTATGTAGAAGCCGCTCTCGCTGCGGGGCTTCACGAGAACAGCTGAGGATAACGACGATGACGACAACGGCAAAGACGAAGAACAGCAACTTAACGTGATAATGTGTCGAGGTTTAAGACCCCGAGACAGGAAGCTTCAACCCACATCAGGACTGAGTCCTGAACATGGAACAACGTCTGTACCTGCAGTGACGGACCTGTTGGACTGGTGGATGGTGACAATTAACAGCAGAACTCGATGGAGACTTGACGAGAAGGCCTCGCTCTAACTTGAAGAAGTTTTCCAGTCAGCCGTCACAAACAGTCGCGTCTCTCCGTCGCACAGTTTTGATGTGACAGCTCTTTTCTTTGGCTCTTCATGTGCATCTCGCCTCGAGCAGCTCCACCATGTCACAGCTCAACTAGGTCAGCTGCAGACCCCTGCTGCATTGAAGCCTCGCTCTATATTATCAATCAGAAGTCATCTCAGATAGTTTGCCCTACTTCACGGGAAACTAGGCTGTGGATACACCACAGCTACCAGAGACGTGATGCTGTGACGAGCATCTGATGCGTCAAAGTAAACTCACTGTCGTCCCGTCGAGGGAACGCAGCCGATTGTGATCAAACAAATCTGAGGTCATCACGAGTCTTCAATACAATCCCAACATAAAAACCTGACATGTCTGCAGAGACCACGGCAAAAAGAACAAGTCACGAGGAAACAAACTTCTTAAATTAAAGTTTCAAACAAGTTGTTTTAGTCCAGATCATGATCAAATATATTTCTCCCAACTATATTTAAGTTCACTGTTAAAGGGCCAACCTTCAATTTGGTTAATTCCCTGTTTATTCCCATTAATTCCCATGGAAAGTTTCCAATATACTTTGAATATTCCCGGACTACCCTGCACTGGACTCCGTTTAAAATCAGCCTTTTCAAAGATCAGTCCGTGCTGAGTCACTCATGCTGCTGATCAATAAAACAGTATTGATCTATCTGTTGTATACGTTCTGGGTGAATCACTGACAAACAGCAGTTTGATAATAGAGCTGTGAATGATGTCTTCACGATTAAATCATATTTTATTATTATTATTTTGTGATTATTAATATCACAACATGTGCAGCATGAGGGAGCTGAAACTGAACGTCACTGTTCAATAAAAGTGAACAAACCAGAGATTTATGTTTCTTTATGACGGAGGCTTTCTCTTCAGAAAATTGCTGAGCGGAGGAGATAAGATGATGACACATCGCGTGTCCGTTAAGCAGCTGACAGACAAAACAATAAACAGTAAAATTATAAAGACTAGATGAAGGTCGTGGTCGTCTGTGGATCTCAGCCCAGAGTTCCTCCTGAAGACGCTCGGTTGACTTTCAAAACAAAAAGTTTGAATTGATTTTTCATCCCGGTGTAGTTCTCAAAGAAACCTTTCTCAGATCATCTGACTGTAGAATTAATGAATTGCCTGCCGTGATAATTACGAGATCGACTGATCGTGCAGCAACAAACAGTGACGATGGATTCACATGAAGCCACATGGAGACGTGCTCAGGAGCCTCTGATGTCTGATGCTGTGATGTCAGAGAGTCGTGCTGGTGGTCAGACTTTAAACCTCTACAGACAACACCACAAACACCAGCCAGAATGTTAGTGTAACCTGTAACGTTGATTAAAGCGGTCTTTCTTCGAGCTCACTGTCTCTCAGGCTTCAGCATCACATTGGTCTGAATACATCGCTCCATGGAGAGTTATCACAGCATGTGTCTTTAAAACGTCAGATAACTGCGACGAGTTTGAAAAAGAGGCGACGATCAGACAAAATGAAAGTGAAATGATATAGTATCAGCTCCTTTCCTTTCCTACCATGAAACTACAACTACCATGAAACACTCCTGACCTGTGTCACTTTAAAGAACTACAACTACCATGGAACACCCATGACCTGTGTCACTTTAAAGAACTACAACTACCATGAAACTTCCTGACCTGTGTCACTTTAAAGAACTACAACTACCATGAAACACTCACCTGTGTCACTTTAAAGAACTACAACTACCATGAAACACTCATGACTGTGTCACTTTAAAGAACTACAACTACCATGAAATACTCATGACCTGTGTCACTTTAAAGAACTACAACTACCATGAAACACCCATGACCTGTCACATTAAAGAACTACAATCACCATGGAAACACCCATGACCTGGTAGTGTGACATCATGACCTGGTGGTGTTGGGTGGAGCTCATTCTTTAGAGCTGAGACAATGACAGCCAGGAACCAGCTGGACCAGACCACACCTGCCTGTCTGTCTGTCTGTCTGTCTCACACCTGCCTGTCTGTCTGTCTGTCTGTCTCACACCTGTCTGTCTGTCTGCCTGTCTGTCTCACACCTGTCAGGTACTGACCTGTATGAGCAGCTGACCCTTCACACCTTTACCTGAGCAGGTGACGCCTCACAGGGCTGTCAGTGACGCAACAGTGACGGAAGCCCCCACAGAGTGACGTAATGTGACGTAATGTGACGTTCAGGGAACGTTAGCCGGCTAATAACGGAGCTAACGTTAGCCCACGTTCAGTGACGTCACAGCTAGCGACGCTAAGCTAACATTAGCCGTTAGCTCGCACTCACAGTAATAGGCGACCACCGGGTCCCGCTTGTCGTGCTCCTGCGCCGTCCGCAGGTGGTGCTGGATGGCTTTGAGCTGGGCCGGCAGAGCCATGTGTGTTCGGTCCTGTTCGGTCCTGTTCGGTCCTGGTTTCCAGCCGGTGCTGAACACGGAGACAGAGCTGCACTGTTGTTGTTAGCAAAAGTGCTCCACTCACTTCCGCGTTCACGGCCAATAGGAGCGCCGCCCTACGCGGGACGGGTGACGTCAGCGGCGTCACAAGGCGTCACAAGGCGCGCGTGGTTTGAAAAGTTCAAAGTTCAAATGAATGACGTAATGACGTCAAATATAAACACAGTGTTATAAAACACGTTTATACAGCATGAAGGTCTGAGTCTGTCTGCCTGGACACAACAATAGACACAAATACACAACAACACAATAAAGATTTAAGATATTTATAGAAGTCAGTCTGTGTGTGCTGTCCTTCATGATGTCATGGACTGATGAGCCTGGTGCTGTCCACGTCCTGCAGGGACAGCACAGATGGGACAATAATCCATTAAAGAAGAAGATTTACCTTCTTCATCCACAAACAACATATCTTTGACTTTCTATATATTTCTTATTTAATTTCTGATCAAAGTTGTGTATAAAAGCTGCTGTGACAGGTTTAATCTGGACCTAGTCTCCGTGACGTCCCCGCAGACTGTCTAAAACCTGGAGTGGGATAAATAAAGTCTAATCTAATCTAAATTATGATAATTACATTGAGTCTATGAAGCTTCAATAATATGTATCAACCTACCTGATAACACTTTGTTTTCTACATGTCGTAGTCTCTGTGACGTCCCCGCAGACTGTCTAAAACCTGGACGTAGTCTCCGTGACGTCCCCGCAGACTGTCTAAAACCTGTTGTGGGATAAATAAAGTCTAATCTAATCTAAATTATGATAATTACATTGAGTCTATGAAGCTTCAATAATATGTATCAACCTACCTGATAACACTTTGTTTTCTACATGTCAGTCATGACACAGTGGATGTTTTTCATGTTTCTGTTGAAATTAAAGCAGAAAAGTCTCACAGGGAAATAAATACATAACCATAACCATCACCTGAGTCTGTCACTGAAGTCCGATCAGGTCGAGCACGTTCAGAGCCAGACAGAAGTGGAACTTTGGATGAGACCCGTTAAAAAGTTCCACTCAGGTTTGAGGTTGAAACATCAGCCCTTCAATTGAGTTTGCAGCCAAAACATTTTCACAATAAACAAAATGAAGACACAGTGAACAGGGCGAATCACAGCGAGCACTACAAATTAAAGAAAATTACATTTCCCAGAAAGTGGGTGGGCTCGGAGCAGAGAGGCCGTCCGTTACAGTTTATGGCCCGTGAGAAGTTCGATCCGTTGGGTGATCCTGTGACCTGAGAGGCAAAGACCAGAACCGTCTGACGTTGTTTTCATATTATGACTTTGGTGAGCCCGTCTGCTCGGTGCCAGTGTTTTCTTTGGTCCAAACCATCGTGGAAAACATTGTATGTGGTTCTTTTAGTTTCACACTGCCCAGTTCAGTGGTTTGGAAACAAAAGTCACATGAAGACTGGAGTCTTCAGTTGTGGTCACGGGTTTGGGAGGACTCAAGCCCACCCACTTCATTGGTCATTCATTTTGGACTTTCTGGCTCGCACCAGAACCAGATTTTATCCTTTTATTTGTTGCCTGGATCAGTGGAGCTGAGCTGATGCTGACTTCACTGCCAGAGCTGTTAGAAGATAAATCCCAGGAAAAGAACAAACAGTCAGGAGATGGTTCAAATGTTTTAGAATAATATTCCACCATTAGGACAACATTCAGCGACAGAACCGCTGTAGGTACCAGATCAGCTTCGGGTCCTTTGTCTGCTGATGACGTCAACGAATGGGAGCACAGTTAGATAAACGCTGTGTGTTGGAGAGCTGTGATTGGCTGTAGTCATAGCAACTAGATAAACTCTGTAGTCCGTCGGAGAGTTGACGGATCTGGTTTTTGCTGTGTTTGGTGATCTGCAGCAGCTTTGGAGTGACAATAAACTGCGTGTGGACTGTTGTGCAAGAAACGTTCATGAAACATGAGAAGAATCTCTCTATCTATCTAGATAGAGTTTGTCCGGTACCTACACCGCTTCAAGAACCAGAGCTAATGTGGTGGATTTCTGTAATGTTAGTGTATTTCTGAAGTGATGGGATCACTAAAGTCCGTCTTATCTTATCTTATCCGTTCCCCACAGAATATGCACCTGACAGGCCAAACAAAGCCGTTCACTGCTGCTCATACAGCACATCGCTGTGAACGCACAGTAATAATCGAAGGCAACCTTCAGTTAGCAACATTAATATGAACTCAACGATTCTTTTATTTGTTTCATGACCTCAGACTTGCACTTGAAAACACGTGTGCGTGTCATTGAGCACCGAGATTCACAATTCATCAAGTCCACAAGAGGCCTGAAGTGGACTGTCATAATAATCATATACAGTACAAAGTAAACATGTGGACTGAACGCCGTCATGTTGTCTGGAAGTGTGCCTCCGTCTTCTCACCTGCACTGACTCGTGTCCTTTCTTTGGAAGCTCGTTTGTATAAAGCTCCGTATAAATTACTGTAATCTGATTTATGAGCGCTGTCAGTTCAAATGGAGCTGGGATTTGTTACTGCTGAGCAGACATGGAGTATTTACTCAATGACTCTCATCCTCTGCTGTATGTATGAGGCAGTGTTACAAGCACTTAGTAATTAGTTCATTAAGTCAAGGCCTGAGCAGGGCTGCATCTCATGTGACTGCTAATTTGACTGATGAGCAAGAATGGGCGTCACAAAGAATTGTAGCATCTTCAGATTTCTTATCTCGTCCTGGCAGCTGTTCAAAACCCAACGATAGTCAGTTACAATAATCACATTTAGGAAGTTGGTTCAATATTTTTTGGTAAATAAGTGACATAAACTATGTCTGCTTAACTTAAACTTAAAAAAATCGAGACCTTCTCGATCAGCCTGTTGACTGATTGGCTAACCTGGTGAACCTCAGCCTGCTCACTCGCTGATGTTAGCAGAATGACGTGATGTTCATGACACTAAATTGTGTATTAGGACACAAAGGTGTCTAACGAATGACATTTCACTTTCTGTGGATTAATGATGACACTTTTTGTTCAGTAAACTCCTTTTAAAACCTTTTCTGCAGTAAATGTTTCCACATCAGGTCGGCAACTCAATTAAAAATGAAACTGGGGCAGTTGTAGGACATTTTTAATCAATCATCTCAAGACAAAACAGAAGGAGAAGAACTGATCACCTGAACAGAAGTAAACAGAAAAACAGTTTTGTTTCAATGCATCATGAAAGCGTTGGTCATAAAGTCTGCCTCTTTTTCTTTCAGACAACTGCTGCTGAGAAATAAATTTAACCTGAAACAACGTCAGTAAAAATTAAAAGGGGAATTTCAAATATGATGTGTTAGCGTTGATGACCTTTCACAAAAGACCCTGATATTAGTGGTGAAAACCCAACAGAACGGGATCTGGTGGCACTATTTCATAAGTCAGAAGGTGTATCTTAAAGTTTTGTGCCAGATCAATGATAATGATATTTCATTATTCATAATTGTCTCCAACTTGTCAAAATTCCGAATTACTGAATGAATCATTCTAAGACAGATAGTCACAGCTTCATGTACAGATCTAAAGTTCTTCATCAAGATTCAGCCCAATCATTTTTTATCATAAGCCCATACAAACCATATGGAGGTGTAACTTTGCATTATTGGTTAGCTCTCAGACTGTTTAGTCCACACAGCCAGTTCATGCATGCATCCACATGAAGTGGATGGTGACGGAGGCTGGGTGGTGTAGTGATGGTGTACTCACTAACCAGCTGGAAACAGGCCAGCATCATTCAGTCACAGCACAGCTCTGCATACATAAACTTTGGTTCATTGTAAACAAGACGGAATCTTGCTGACAGAACTTCTAGAGGCAAAATTTAGAACCAAGCTCCACTAACAGATACCAGAACGCAGACGGACCCGTCAAAGGAGTCACGTACCTGTTTCAAACCCTCCTAAAGCCTCAGACTAACCTTTGGTACTACAGGTCGGGATCTGTCCACCCGTCCTAAGTCCTGTTCCCTTTAAGTTCAGAAAGAGCCTCCGTCAGGTCAACTTTCGTCTTTCCAGGACGAAGACACGCCATGTGCTAACCCGTCTATGTGACAGAGATAACACATCGGCATGTTACGTTAGCTCACGTTAGTGAGTTAGCCAATCCACTTCAACTGTCAGCAACATTAATCGCTAGTTAGCTACACTGTTAAAAGAAAACTGTTGTTTTTAACGGTAAAAAACAGATTGCCAGAATTTTACCGTAATAAATACAGTATAATCTTTTCTAATATTACGGTAAAGGATGTTTGTACTGTTGATTTTATGTTTATGATTGGCGCTTTATTACATATTTTAAAATTTCTGTAGATTTCATGAAAAACTGCCAAACCATGACCGTGAAATATTTCACAACCTTTATTTTTTACAGCATTTTAAGGTAAATATAGTAGTATTTTATATTAGAGGCTGTTTATTGTACAGTAAAACTGTACTGTATATTTAATGGAATATTTTACTGTTACTGGTTTGGCAGTTTGTTTTACAGTGTAGTTGTGCAAACACAAGCTCTAAGTGTCTATGTAGAAAATATGTCGCTTTTTGTCTTTCAACCATCTTGGTTGTATTTTTAGCGTTAGCACATAGCATCCATAAGTACAGGAAAGGAGGAAGATGACCGGCTGTGATTGGAGCAGGACTTCGGGACGGGTCCATTCGAGCGGCCCCTGTATAATCTATCATCGAAATGATCAAAAGGGTTTAAAAGGATTCGAAATGAGGGTTTGATCCACTTTTGTCTGGTAATGAATTTTGTACCTGAGATGAAAAACAGATTGCTGAAAACTTCATAACAAAAGTTGGATGGATGTCTGATTAAAAAAAAAAACACATTACAAACATGAGAGGTAATCATTTTCACAATACAGTGACAGTGACACCAAAGGCAAAAACACATCCAGTATAATGTGTAGTACTACAAGCTCGGAAAAGGTGAGATAAATAGAATCGGGAAATCATTTCGGACCGAATGAAGACTTTGTTTTGGTTTTCATCCATAGAAATAATAATTATTACACTATATATGTGACCAATAGGGCCTTGGAACTATAAAAACTTCAAATATCTATGCAGATCGTGTCCGTGTCCGTTAAGAATGATACTACACAGTGATTTTTTAACAGTAGTCAGTCTCACTTTGAATGATGAGACTGGTTTCTAGCATGAAAACTGTGCAGTATTTCTTCTTCTTGTACTCAGAATACATCGCAACTTGTAGTACTGTTAAATGTTTTTTTCATTTCATCTTTCATTTTTATTCATTCCAACATCTATCACTGATCTTTCAGAGAGTTAAAACATATTTCAGGAATCTTTAGTGATCAGAATATATTTAAAGATGCCTTCATGTCTCACGGGTGGTTTTAGTCTTTGTAGCTCGTGAGATTGGTGTCTCAAATTGTTTACAACCCACCAAGCTGAAACACATATTTGATGAAGGCAGACAACCCTGTCGAAAAGTCCACAACAAAGTTCATGTTGATGGAATTAAAAGGTCAGAATGGCCTGGAAGCAACAGCAGACATATACTGGAAGCGATAACTGTCACACATAGGAGTGTCAGGAGCAGTCGCACCTGCAATTCACTCGCCTGGGTGAGGTTACTGGATCAGTGATAATCCGATGCCAGCTCTGTCATATTTGATCAGCACCTGGAAGTTTGTCTTCCAGACTATGGTGCACTTTTCTGCAAAAACATGTGACTAGTTAAATTATTTGCACTGGTGACTGTTATTACATTACAAGAGGACTGTATGTGTTTTAATCAAAGCTTTCCAAAACTGTAGAAATCTCCTGAAATTGAGCTGTTGAGGTCCATTGTTGGAACTCCATAAGAAGTCCAGAGAAGATCCACCAAACTGATATGATGGATTCAGTGCACAACTTAAGTACATGTCAAAGCTATGTGCAGTTAGTGCTTCCAGGGTTTATTGTGTAAGATCTGAGGTACACCTGTGTACAACTCCAAGAACGCAGGTTTGAGACAGACTAGGCTTACCTTGTGCTCTAACTGGACCATGATCTCAGGTTGTAGTAGCTCCCTGAGCTTGATGCCAGTCTTTCAGTCATCATGTGGAAAAAAAGAAACCCTCTCTTTCTATCCCATCCCCCAGCGGTTCAGAGTCAGAGGTATTTACTGTATTCTCTGGCCACCAGTCCATACAACGACCTTAGACACAGCCAGTACAGACCCACTGATATCTGAAATACAACTAGGGATGATCGCTCTGTAGTTAAGGTAAAAAAACACCTAGAGAATATTTCAGACTTGCCAGCTATGAAGCTGTCACACATTCTCAAATTTCTCTGACTCACGATGGACCACAGGTGAGGCTTTGCTCTTACGTGAGCTTCCTGTTTGATGAGAGTCCAGAAGTAGCTAACAAAGAGCCAGAAATAGTGTCATATATTTTCACCCTTAGTCATTTTATGTGTTTGTTTTTTTGGGTCATTGGTTGTTGAGGTAACCAAGCCGTCGGCAGAGTATCTCGAATATCTCAGCAACACAGAGAAGTATGGTGATCACGGTGAAGGTGTACATGGCACTGAGGAAGATGGTTTTTTCAAAGTGTTCGGGCACCATGCACTTAGTCACATTAAAGGCCTTTTCCAAAGCACTGGCATCACACATGTAGAGCGCGTGGACCTGGGAAAAAAAGAAACACAAGGCAGTGATGCTTCCATTATTGTGTTATGTATTCTGAGCTTGATTATTGAATGATGCTGAATTTAAATGTTCCACAGGAGTCCTGATCCACACTGACACTGCAGTAAGATATTTCATCAACACAATCACAGTGCAAACTTTTCCTGGCACCTCATGCACAAAGACACTTGTTTGTATAATGTGGGGTCTTGGAGGAAAATTGTGTCCGCATCATGTCCCTGGAACCATTGAAATGCTAATAGCTTTTGTCATCTGGGACTCCATTCAGCTGATACCCATGTAAAAAGATCAGACCGTGGCCATTTTCAACCTCCACTAGCTGCTATCACTGACACCAGTCAGGTCATATGCTCGGATTCATGGTGGACTCTTCGGTCCAGCTCTTGGGTTGACCAAGCTTCTTCTCCTCCAGAAGTCAACGGTTCTCTCCTGTTAACCTACCTATATTTATTCCACCATTTTTAAATGTTACATTGTTCTGACATCTCTTAGCAACGTGTCTCAAAACTTTCAAGGAGGCAACGAGGAATTTCTTTAACTTTTGGTGACGTCTGTACTGAAGGTTTGAATGGAAGATCTGATTCAGAGACAGTAAAGGGCGTTCCCTCATCCAAATTGAAGAATTACATCTCCTTTGGTTTCCCCAGGGCCGGTCTTAGCTATGGGCAATGTGGGCGGCCGCCCAGGGCGCAGTCTTCGTGGGGGGCGCACGAGCGCCCGAAAAAGAAAAAAACCTCGGTAATTTTCGATACCGCTCATTAAGTTAGCGGAGCGGGCGCCCCGGGAGCGTGGTGTTGACAAGACAGAGGGGGGCGGCGGACAGACTGATGGGGGCGCATGGCGCATCCAGGGGCGCACGGGCGGCCGTGAGGGCACACGAGAAAATGTTCGCCTCGGGGGGGGGGGGGGGGGAATTCGCCCAGGGCGCAAATGTGGCCAGGACCGGCGCTGGGTTTCCCCTAAGAGGAACTTGAAGCATTTGCTGGGGAAAGGGTTGCACAGTAAGGGGCACTCTTCATGCTCTTTGGTCACCATGACAAAGACAGTCTGAGGGGTGAGGGAATTTTCTATTCCTGCATGCCTCACATGGGGGTTACACAGGGTCCATCATATATCTTGAGGTTACTGTAGGGACAGAGATAATCTTAGGTTGTTCTGGGGACACTGACTTAAGATTCAGAGCAGCTGTGTGTTTGTGTTTATGAATGCAGGAGCCATTCCTCATCACCTATGAGGTCCGAGGATAGGGCTGACTCCCTCCCTTAACACAACAGATGGGTACATAACTTAGAAGTCTCTATAATGTCAGGTAATAATTTCGGACCACTAATGGGAAACATATTTTCACTATGCTGTGACACAAGTAATCTTGGTCTCCTTGGCCAAGCTTCAAGAAACCTTTCAGCATAAGACATCTTGGGCTCCTGTGCGATTTCTCTTTACTGACTGAACTGACCAAATGATGAATAAAATTCTCCACAACAATAGAGGCAAATGGAAAATGTCTAATTTCATTACATTTGAAATCATTGGAAATGTACAGACCTGGAAGCCAAAGAGGTGGCTTTGTAGCCAGAAGGCAATGACTTCAAGAATGATGCGTAGAAGAACAGAAATGATGTAGAAGACGGTGTAGATGGGTCGTTCCAGGATCTCTTCCTGGTCTATGTTCTTACAGGCTGCGTAGAGGTGAAACACCGCCCCAGGAAATAGCACAGTTACCAGCTGTAACGCCCAAAACACCTGGAGGGGGGTAGATCGAAGTTACCCTTTAAGTGCAGTGGACTAGTGAAGAAAAGAGTTGTGGTATCGGAGAAATAGAAAGTAAGGAAAGAGGTTGAACAAATAAGGGAAAAGAATATTTGTACATTCATTTTTCATCTCTTGACACATTGGTTTTAAATTGGTCATCCAGAGGATGCAGGTGAATAAAATATGGCACTGGTGTCTGGCAGGAACCCAGTGGCGTTCAATGATTGCTGAAATGTTTCACCTCTTTCAAATTGTATTTTCTATCAATATGAAAAAGATACTGATCACAGCCTGTGACTGTTCTGATTGCAAACCTTTTTATTTGACTGGACACATTAACATGCGTCTCTAAAGAAGCCTCAGGTGGAATATGAATCTGTTTATGATAGTGTATCTTCTGCAGTGCAGCACAGAGCTGATTATTCTTGTTTGTTCATCTTACACGTGATGTTTTGGGTCTGATACATACTAGTTAACGAGTTCGCTTGGTGGACTATGTCTTTGAGATCTAACCATTCTGTCAAAGGGTAACTTCTGTATTTCCTACTGGCAATGTACGTCCATTAAAGTGTTTGTTTTCGCCACTGACCGACTCAGATTAATATTCTGTGTGTGTCACAAAATTATAAATATATATAATATATAAAAACACCTTTTTGTTGAAGATTAAGATCCTTTTTCATGAACCACAAACAGCAGTTTTGTTGCTGTGTTCGTTGAATGAACATTGTCCGTATCATTTTTTCTCATAACTTGCCACGTCCGACATCCAGACAGTTACTGGTTTGCCAATACATTATCAGTATCTAAGAATTCAACATTAACAAATAAGAAATCATTTTGATACAGATGTTTTTTAGATTACCACATTGTGATATGGGCTATGGGGAGATTAAACAGTTCAGAAATAACATGTTCACTGCTCTCTGGTGGACAAAGTGTGGAAATGCGTACTCATTTATTGACACGTTATTGCCAACTTATTCTTCAGTACACACACACAAAGCTCTATATGTACAATGATAGTTCAGGACTGAGAGAGTTAAATTCAGTCCTACCTGAGGCGTTATAGGTCTGAACTGGTTGTAGCAGAACAGGTTGAGTTCTCGGCGATCCGGGTCGCAGCTGAAGTGCAGTGCCTCATTCCCATAGACGGCGAAGCCAAGAACGCCCAGGAAGAACATCCGCACCGAGCCGAAGAACAAGGTGTGGAACTGGCCTATCACCGTAGGAGGCCTGAGCTGAATCACAAACACAAGCCCCATTATACACGTACGTTAATGTAGGCATGGATAGATAGTTATGTATCGTCCACATATGAGTACAAACAAGCATTGACATTTTCATTGCACAATCACAGAGTCGGACACAAAGAGAAAACAGCTGTTGTCAGGCGGATAAATGCAGCAGAGGCTCCCAGAGGCCCTGAAGGCTAAAACAAAACCTGCTCGGCTCCAGACCAACCAGACAAAAACCCACACTGTCACAAAGCAGAGGAACCTTTCGCCTCACCAATACGCCAGGCAGATACAAAAAGACGGATTAAAAACAGATCCATGGGATAATTGTTCAACGCGGGGCACTTTGTGCTACTCACGCATCCTTCATAGAAGTTTCTGATGTAGTTTAAAGACATGTTTGGCCTGTCTGTCTCCTGTGTGTCACATCAGGCCTGATCCGGACCCTCATGGCCGGTTGTACTGCTGGCAACAGTTAAAAGTCCGCCAACAGTCGGGCTGCGAAATCTCCAACTGACCCCTCTCTCCCTCTCCCTGCCCTCAAAGCTCATGTCAATGCATATTTTTTTTTGCCTTTTATCCCTCCATCAATTGACTGGAAAAAGGACAACAGAGATGGAGGGGCCAACAATGGCCTGGAGAGGAGGGGGCATGTGGTCCATGTATTATAATCCCTATAGAACTATGTCAGCGAAAAAACAACCTCCTGTCACACACAATGCAGAGAGAGAGAGAGAGAGAGAGAGAGAGAGAGAGAGAGAGAGAGCGATGGCAAACATGCAACAAAAACACAAAGCAGCTCAACTTTTGTTATTTTTAAAGATGTGTAGTTTTATTTTGAAAATACCAATCAAATGGATGAATTGGGATAAATGATGGTCGTTCAGACATTTGTGCCAAACCAGGCCTAATTAAGACCTGTGACTAAAGTCAGAAACACCACACACCCTGCACTGTCAATACTTCTGGAAGAACTGCTACTGTTCCAAAATAAAAGTCCAGCGACCGCCCCCCAAATACAAAAAGACATCAGATCAAAATTCAAATCAAATAAAAAAAGAAGTCCACACACCAACCGTAATCCAGGCGGCGTGCTGTTCATTCCACCCTCTTTTTTCCACCCAGGGATCCTAAACTCATGCCAGTTGCGGGAACTTGCGGGACAGAGAGCCAGAGTCAAGTCAGACGTGAGTCAACGTGAGAAACTTCCAGTCTGAGCTTTCAAAATAAACTCAGCCCTGAGCCTGCAAACAGAAGAGAGAACAACTGAGAAAAATATGAGAAATTTAAATGAAGTAAAACAGAAATGAATGATGCTGTGATAACTGAAGCAGACTGTAACGTCACTGCTATAGAAAAATAGTGAAAGATATGACAGAAATAATTAATAATACATGTGACATTAAACCAAACGATGCATAAAAATCAGTTTTAGTTTTGATGTTACAAGTGATGAAAACTTGAGATACAGTGATGCTGTGAAAACATCGTGAGCTCAGAACACGACTGGAACGTTCAACAGGGCAACATTGTTCTTATGGTGGGGGGATTTTAGACTTTTATTTTGAAAGTCCAGCCACAGAGCTTCCGGTGTAAGCCGCTCTAACCGCGTGATACTTGATGCAACTTTTCACACCGCTGACCCGGCTAACACACTGAGCTCAGATCAGCTAACAGCAGCTACAGCTGGTAGCACTTCACTGTTCGTCAGGAAACGTCAGCGTCCTCTTCACTCTCTTCTCCTCTGCCATTATGTCCATAAAAGCTGCTGACTGCTGGGCCTGAAAAAGGCAGATTTCTAAAAAAAACTCACATTCATAAATAAAACATGTGAACATACAAAGACATTTTTAATGTTTTAAAGGTTAAAAGATAATTCAACACATCTCACAGAACACTGATCTGATGTTTGTGCTTCTCGCTCCTTTTTATTCCCCTGATGGCGACGTGAACATGCAGGATTAGAGGACGCGCTCCTATAGTGTTGGAGACGTGTAGGACACCTGGACATTTCATGATCCGCTGAATGGATCCACACAAAGTGAACTGCAGGTGTTAGTGGAAGATAAGCCCATCAGGGTGTTTTATCCCACTCCTCATGCTTCTCGTGGACTCCTGCTTGTGTGTTAAATCTCACCTGTCGCCTACCTGCAGCTTTTTAAACCAAATCACTGACAGAAAATGAAAATACTTCTCAGCTTTGAGCAGGATCTGTTGTGAAGGACGTGTGAGATCACAGCGATGGCGGTCAAAGACTTAAAGCTGAACTTTTCTACAATAAAAACAAATCCTGTTGACCCACACTGACCTGTGATCAGGTGACCCACACTGACCTGTGATCAGGTGACCCACACTGACCTGTGATCAGGTAAACTGCTGACAGCTGTAGCTGCTGTTAGCTCAGTTCGTCAGCTTGGCGGTGAGCTCAGAGCGACGGGTACCCGTCGCTCTGAGCTCACCGCCAAGCTGACGAACTGAGCTAACAGCAGCTACAGCTGTCAGCAGTTTACCTGATCACAGGTCAGTGTGGGTCACCTGATCACAGGTCAGTGTGGGTCACCTGATCACAGGTCAGTGTGGGTCACCAG